>NC_055689.1:31420096-31791274 GCF_017639745.1 Melanotaenia boesemani | reverse complement strand
CTCCAGCGCCACCAGCGTCGAAGCGCCTGCTCCGAGGTCCTGCCCGGCTCCGCAGCGTCCGACGCCAGCTCCGAGGTCCTGCCCTGCGCCGCAGCGTCCCACACCGGCTCCGAGGTCCTGCCCTGCTCCGCAGCGTCCGACGCCTGCTCCGCAGCGCCCCACGCCGGCTCCGAGGTCCTGCCCTGCGCCGCAGCGTCCCACGACGGTGTCCAGGTCTTCTTCCCCTGTGTCGGTACCATGGTTGTCAACTGCTCGAGTTCCTGTTCCCGAGGGGGTCTCAGGTCGAGACGCTCCTCACGCTGTTCGAGTTCCTGTTCCCGAGGGGGTCTCCGGTCGAGACGCTCCTCACCCTGCTCGAGTTCCTGTTCCCGAGGGGGTCTCAGGTCGAGACGCTCCTCACCCTGCTCGAGTTCCTGTTCCCGAGGGGGTCTCAGGTCGAGACGCTCCTCACCCTGCTCGAGTTCCTGTTCCCGAGGGGGTCTCAGGTCGAGACGCTCCTCACCCTGCTCGAGTTCCTGTTCCCGAGGGGGTCTCCGGTCGAGACGCTCCTTACCTGCTACCGGTACCCGACCCAGAGATCCAGTCTGCCCGTCCGCCGCCAGAGATCCAGTCTGCCCGTCCGCCGCCAGAGATCCAGTCTGCCCGTCCGCCGCCAGAGATCCAGTCTGCCTGTCCTCCAGAGCGCTGGTCCAAGCCTGCTCAGCCTCCGGTGATCGGCTCTGCCTGTCCTCCAGAGCGCCGGTCCAAGCCTGCCCGTCCGCCTGGAAACCTGTCTGCACGGCCTCCGGGTCGTCCGCCGGAGGTTATGCCACGGTTCGTCCGGCCTCCCGGCCGGCCTCCTGACCAAAGCCTGCTGTCTGCTCAGCCTCCGGGCTGTCCGCCGGAGGTTCTGCCCCGGTCCGTCCGGCCTCCTGGCCGGCCGCCTGAACTGTTCCTGCTGTCTGCACAGCCTCCGGGTCGTCCGCCAGAGGTTCTGCCCCGGTCCGTCCGGCCCCCCGGCCGGCCGCCTGAACTGATCCTGCTGTCTGTTCAGCCTCCAGGTGGCCCCCCTGAACTTTGTTGAGGGGCCTGTCTTGTTTTGGTCTGTTCCCTCCTCCGGACCCCCTCCGCCCGCCCTGGCTGGACTGCTTGGGGGTTTTTCTTTTTTTCTGGGCTTGGTTGGGCCGTCTGGTATCCGGCCCTTGAGGGGGGGCTTCTGTCATGGTTTCTGGGTGTTGGTGTGTGTTATGTTCATGTTCTTGGTTTTCTGGTTATATTTAGTTTTTCCTTGATGTTCTGTGGTTTTCTGTTCCTGCCTCGTTAGTTCACCTGGTCTGATTAGTCATCCACTTCACCTGTGTCTTGTTATTCCCTCTGTGTATAAGTACTCCTGGTTTTCTGTTATTCCTTGTCAGATCCTTACATGTGGTTCATTCCCCTGTCGTGCGTGGTTCCCTGTCCTGTGTTCTGTAAAATAAACCTTGTCACCAGCATAGTTCTGCCTCCTGCCTTGACTGCCTGCATTTGGGTCCTCACCACCTCCGCCGCCCGCCATTCATGACAGTATGTGGAGTTCTGGTCTAGTGTCTGGTGTTTTTTGTGTACTTTGCGTGTGATGGTATGGTGTATTTGTTTTGAGTCAGTTCTTTGACAGTCCTATTTGGGAGGGATTAAGTCATTGTCGCAAACAAGATTTATTTGCTATAGCAGCACACTATGACTTGCAAGTACCTAAACAGATGATTAAAGGAGATTTGAAACTCTAGTTTCCAAGAAGTGGATCAAGGCTTGCTCACTATATCTGGTTCACCCTGCTTTTCAGGTTCTCCTGATCAACCTGATGAGCAGTTGAAACCTGCTGTGTTGGAGGGGGATGGGGAAGGACCTGTTGCCAGTCAACAGCAAAAGATTTGGAAAACAAACATCACTCCTTCTTTTGTTAGTCCCTCCTTCTCACATGGTTCGAGGGAGGAGGCTTCGATTAAAGTACATCTAGCATGATTGCAATTAAAAGCCCAGAATAAAGCACAAGCCTGTCAGCCAGAGTTTGAGCTTTGTAGGTTGGAGTTTGAGTTGCAGACTGAAAAAATGGTGCCTCTATTCCGTGAGTCACAAGTTGATAGGCAAGGCAAGGCGGTTTATTTGTATAGCACATTTCATGTACAGGACAATTCAAAGTGCTTTACATAAAACAAAGGCATTACAGATATTTAGAAAAAGTAAAAGGCATCAACACACAATCACAATAAATTAATAAATTACATTAAAATGATTAAAAGCAAGATAAGTTAAACAAAAGTTAACATGCAGATTTTATGCGTAGGCGCATGAGAAAAGAAATGTCTTTAACCTGGATTTAAAAATGTCTACATTTGGTGAAAGTTTAATCTCCGCTGGCAGTTTGTTCCACTTGTTTGCAGCATAACAGCTAAATTCTGCTTCCCCATGTTTAGTCTGGACTCTGTTCTGGACTCTGCTCTGGACTAGTTGACCAGAGTCTTTGGATCTAAGAGCTCTGCTAGGTTTATATTCTCTGAACATATCAGAGATGTATTCTGGGCCTAAACCATTCTGAGATTTGTAAACAATCAGAAGGGTTTTAAAATCTATTCTGTGACTGACTGGAAGCCAGTGTAAAGATTTCAAAACTGGTGTGATGTGTTCAGATCTCTTAGTCCTGGTTAAAACTCTAGCGGCAGCGTTTTGGATGAGCTGCAGATGTTTAATGCTCTTTTTAGGAAGTCCTGTTAAAAGACCATTACAGTAATCCAGCCTACTGGAGATGAATGCATGGAAGAGTTTCTCTTGGTCTTCCTGGGAGACTAAACTTTTAATTCTGTTGATGTTTCTGAGCTGGTAAAAATCTTCTTAGTAAAGCTTTGATGTGGCTGCTGAAAGTCAGATCTGAGTCTATCAACACTCCAAGGTTATGAACTTGGTCGGTGATTTTAAGAGCCCGAGTCTCCAGGTGTTTGCCAATGCTGACCCTCTTCTCTTTGCTACCAAACAGAATAATCTCAGTTTTGTCTTCGTTTAATTGTAGAAAATTCCCCTTCATCCAGGTGTTTATTTGCTCCAGACACTGACACAACAAGTCTATTGGACTGCAGTCATCTGGTGACAGAGACACGTAAAATTGTGTATCATCAGCATAACTTTGATAATTAATGCAATAGTTCTGTAATATTTGACCCAAAGGGAGCATATAAAGTTGAACAGAAGAGGTCCAAGAACTGACCACTGGGGGACTCCACAAGTCACGGTCACTCGCTCATGTGGCCATGACTTGTGGGGTCTGATACATAATAATGTGTTTAAGTGTGTTGCTGCTTCCCTGCATTTGCCGAAGGAGGTCTGGCCTCTGCTTCTTCAGTGTAAATTAGTAGGAAAGGCCCAAGAAATCTTTTCCACTCTTTGTTTGGAAGACAGTTTGAGGTATGATGTTGTAAAAGTGACTAACCTTGCTGCTTAAGAACTTTTTCCAGAAGCATATAAATGTTTTTGTAGCCATAAAAGAATGGCAAATCAAAATGTTTGTAGAGTTTGGCAGAAAAAAGACAACTCTATTTGATAATTTGACATTACATCTTATTTTAAGGCCTTTAGGTTGAAAACAGCTCAGCGGTCGCTGTATCACTCTGGACTGCCATAAACTGATACTGCCTGTCTACTGCTGAGGCAGGCTGGAGGCTGGGGATATGATAAACATCTTTTTCTGCTTCAACCAGGGTCTATAGATTTGCCTGGTCTGACTCCCTTCTACAGGTCTGTCCTGCAGGCATGGCGAGGTTTCATCTTTCGTTGGAAGGAGTCTTTGATGGTGGGGATGTGAGTCCTGGAGGAACCTCTGGTTGGTAATACCCTGATCACTTCTCAGGCTCTGGACTCTGAAAGCCTAAGATCCAGACTAAGGGACGGGGGCTGTGTGAAGCCCGGTGATCTGCTACGGATTTCTATTACCCATTTGTCCGGGCTGCTCAACATCGGGCCCAGCAGACTGTTGGCCAGGCTGGTGGAGGAGGTATATGCTTCGCTACCATGACCCCTCAAAGTGTTTGCTGAGGACAGGGCTGTTCTGGACCAGTGAGCAGCTGGTGTGGACTACCTTTTCCCATCCCTGACTGTCTCTCCTGCCATGGGTCAGTGGCGGGATGATGAGGACATCTTGTTGTCTTTCCAAACCCCGGTGTCAAGGGACTTTGCAACTTTGGGATGGGCGGTGCTGTATCTTTTCAAATCGCTGCTCCTTGGTGGGGGTAATGGTGTTGAGGTGGACAGAGGTTTTTGGCAGGGGTATGTCCCCAGGGGGCTGTTGGCGGTACTTGTACAAGCCCCCCATCGATAAACGGATGGGAGACCTCCAGTGGAGGATTATACATGGGGTCATAGCTACAAACAGGTATCTGGAGCACCTCAATCCTGACACAGGGGAGGGTCCTTTCTTTTTGCAGCCTGAGATGGTCCATCATGTGTTTACTCAGTGTGGTTGACTGGCTGGGCTCTTTAGGCTCTTGGGGACTTGGTTTCAGGGACTAGGAGTACAGTTTTCTTTTTGTTTGTTTATTTATGGTCCACACTTTTCTGCGAGGAACAAAGATGTACACACACTTGTTAATTTCCCTTCATGTCAGGCAAAGCTAGCTGTCTGGAAAACCAGGTAGAACCGTGTGAGGGGTGTGGGGACGGTGGGCGTGGTGATGATGTTGACAGGAATGCTGGCAGCTCGACTCAGGCTGGAGTTTGAGTTTTACAGACTTACTGAAAGGACTGATGCATTTGTAGGAATCTGGGGGGTGCAGGATGTGCTGTGTTTGGTCAGAGAGGGCTGCTTGATTTTACATTTCTGAGGGTTGTTGGTTCTGGTTCTGTAGTTTTGCAGTACTGTTAGGTGTGAAGGGTTTAATTTTATTTTATCAATGATTTGTATTTTGACTTATGAGTTTTGTTTTTTGTTGTTGTTTTTTTCTTTTTTATTTTGCTCTGTTGGTGTTGTTGTGGTCCTTTTATTAAAAGTGTTTTTGAAAACTCAAACTCTTTCTTTCTTTCTTTCTTTCTTTCTTTCTTTCTTTCTTTCTTTCTTTCTTTCTCTTTTTATTTTAGTTATTTATTTTATAACAGAAAAACAGTTTAACGATGGACTTACCGGCAGCCAATCACATTTTAATAGCTACCTGCTCATACCAACAGTAGACGTGACGTCGTCCTTGGCCGCAGCTGTTTTGCTGCTGGTGTTATGCCGAAAACAACATGTCTACTGACATTTGCATGCCCATCTGTAATCTGTATTCATTCTTGAGACATTTCATATTTTGAATCGATGTAGTTTTAATTGTTGATGGTTTTATGGCAATACATTATTTTAGAGCCTTTAGTAATATTTAAAGCTACCCCACTGAGTAACACATTCTTTATTCACTTCTTTAGCTCATTTAGAAAGTGTAAATTTTTTCGGTTCACAGTGTTTTGGCAGCATTTCAGTCAATTACATATAATTAGCCCATTACTCGTTAAAAACACACTAAACTCTTCCACTCAAATGATGCAGATTTTTATTATTATTATTATTATTATTATTATCATTATCACATGTTTTGGTTGGTCAAATGGATTAACAAGAGAAAACAATAAAGGTGGACGTGCTAGTTATAAGTTTTGTATGGTTCATGTGCCTCCCCATGGCTAGCATTTCAGTCAATCACATTTTTAGTTAATCAAAGTGCTGGACAGAGATAAAAGGAGAAATAGAATAAAAACAAAGTACACTCATAAATGATAAATATCACAAGTCTCTCAACTGACAACACTATCATGTGTCAAAGGCTGATATAAAAATAGGTTTACAGAGTTGACCTTTGTTGACCTGTGGAACTGGAAGTCATAAATCTGAGTCCTAGGCTTTTACCAGTCAGACCCCCACTTTTCTAGGAGGAAAAAATGTCCTGTTTGTAAGGAGAATGTTTAATTCAGTAAAGATTAAACAAGAGTTCCAATCTTTATTTTGAAGATGCTGGAATCCCCGACAGAGGTGGATGCATTATTCGGTAGTGTAGATTTGAAGGTTGCCAAGAACTGTTTGTCTGATACCATATACTTTATAAGTAGATATTAAGTCAAACACTACAATTCACTCAGTAACAACACATACACACATTCCTCAAAGAAAGAAAAAACAAAAATAAGTTAATAATACATGCTGCTGTAACTGCAATTTAAGGGTGCATCATGGCTTCGTAGGTGTGGCTAAAGTTAGCTGCATAAAATTGTTAGTGCATAGAGTTAATTCACCAAATGCCAAGATGGATGCATAATTATATGAGGTGATTTTGTTGTATAAGCGTCTTGGAAAATATGAAGTGGTTATTTGCAGTCACATCCAAATATGTTGGAATTGTTTTCTTTGGTATTGATCTGTTATCATGGCTCACTGATAAATGGATAATATGGCTCTTTGGGATCACAGTCTCAAACATGCAAGACAAATATAAAAAAAAGAAAATGCATGTTTTTAGCTTTTAGGATACAAACTGAAGGCCTGATCTATATTTCAACCAAGCAGCAACCTCCGGCGGTAAAATGTGAAGCCTATGTGGAAGTGCAAAAAATTGCAGTTCACCCCTCATCCACTAGGGGCTGGCTCCAAAACAGAGCAAATCTACATAGACTCCCATTTTAAAAAGGCCAACTTCACAGCAGAAATAAACAAGTTTAAAGCCTGGTACAAAAAACATTTTAGGATTAATAGGTCAAGTTTTCCTTCATGACAACTGTGAAGGGGGTGAATTTTTTCTAACTCATTCGTTTGGATGTTATTTAATTTTGAAATTTGGCAAAATTAGGGGCGTGTCCTTTTGATTGACAGGTATCCAATATCCAGGCAAGAAGGGAGAGTGCAGCACAACCACGGCTAACAGCGTGCCTTAGCTTTAGCCCGTCTACCTCTGTCAGTTGGTTAGCTACCGTTAGCTCCGGTTTAGCTCGGTTGGCTTTTAGCTACAGGCAGCTCAGAGTTTGACAGTTGTCAATCATCCACCCCCACCTTCACAATCCCCCTCTCAGCTCCACCTCTTTGCCTATTTTTGGATTTTCCGGGAATGTGACACTGCGAAGATGCCCACAGTGGGAACCGCCCAAAAGCGGCTTAATTAATAAATAAATAGCTTAGAAAAAGATGAATCCCTAACACATAGAGAAAATGCTGATAAATTAAGGCAAATTAAAGGGCTTCTCTTTTAACTGTCAGCAGATGTAATTTTATGGAAATTAAGTAAAAGAAAGAAAACCTTAGATACTAATACAACAAACACATGATGTAGATAAAATTATATTTTGATTGTTATCTCTGCAATACCACAGGAAAGTGCACTATAATAATTAATACAGAGAGGTACCAGGGGAAAGTAAAACCTATTTCATAATGATCTGATCGCCATTGATATTTTATACTGAGTCTCATGCTAAATAAAATTAAAAAAAAAATTGTAAAAGAATAAAAGAGAAAAAGTTGCTCGAGCAAATGTGGCTGATGATGGACACATTATTAATTGAAATTCAAATTGGTTTTCAGTCCATATCATCTTCAAATCATTGATGAGAAATCTCCAAAAGAATCAATTCTTTACAAACGATGCCACATTGAACTTTTAGGATCCTCATAAATGCAGGAAAACCTACCTGCTCTGATTTAGGCTTTACTGTGTAGAACAAGTGACGTGACTTTGACAAAGTTTTCTGGCTCTGACCTGATGACACAGATGACTTATGTTTACTTTAACTTGTCCTTCCAGCAGGTTCTTCTCCAGGACACTGTTCTAATTGTTTCACACAGAGTTGGTTGCTGCGTTTCATAATGCTGCTAACTCTGATGCTAACCGTAATACACCTTTATTTTCCTGATAAGCAGGTCTGATGACGTGGCTCTGTCTACAGAATACATTAATACTAAATCTTTATTTTTCCAAAATAACTGTGTGTGCATTTCCAAATCAAACATGAAATTGACAGTAATAATATTTTGGGATAAACTCTTACAGATGGAGGATATTATCACCATGTATACAGGTGCTTATCTGGTCATTCAGGTCACCATGACAACACGAGGTAGAAAACAGCTTTCCTTTGTTTTTGATCTTCAGATCCTCCTGCAACCACGTGTGGGTCAGATGGAATGCCCTCGTACAAGTCTTTATTTTTCTTTTCTGTGATAAACTTTGTTAAACTTCACTCATCCGGATTCTTGGTAACTCATTTTTCTACCACACTGGTCAGCATGGAGGCTGCAGGTATTCTGCTACCACCATGTGGCCTCCATGGTTTGATATCAGTGCTGCAAAAAGACTTCGGTCCCTCTTGTAGTTTGAGGAATTTAACACGATTAACTCAATTCAAAGCTTTGGAGACTTTAAAGCAACACAATGACATTTCATTTAGTCCTTACTTGTTATTTTATTAAATACATGTACAAAGCTGTAATGTCATTATTTTCAGAGCAGTAAATACAGAGTGTGTTCCTGAAGCTTCTCAGAGATGTGGTAGCAGTATGATGGAGCATGTGCTGACCAGGACAAGTGGTCTGGAAGTTTCTCTGCTGCATATTTGACCTTGAATGGTTTTGACTTCTGGCATCATAAAGACAGCTTCATGTATAGTGGTGTGTCGTGTTGATATCCTCACAGCCAACAAAGAATGGTGTCACCTTTATTCATGTACTGATTTTAATAGGACTCTCACTGAGTGACCATCCTGACAGAAATATGACATCATGGGTCGGTGAAAGAGGAAATCATTTAACACATAAAAAACATCTAAAGGAGAAAAGCAGCAACAGGTAAATCTGCAAAGTGGGAAGAGAAACTAATCTGACCCACCACACTGCATACAGAATGATCCATGCTGATGTTGTGACTGTTGCCATCTGTTTTTACATGAACACACAGGATCAAAAAAGAGTCAAAAATACACAATTTCCTCCCCAACAAGGCAGATTAAAGATGAAAAACAAGACAATCAACTGCCTCTGCAACATCAACATGACTTGTTGATGTGAAATGATCACTTCCACCTACAAAGCTGGAACACAACACACTGTCAGGAGGATTTAAAGCTGCATCTAAACCAAAATACCTGCTGAACAGGGTTCACTCCTCATGTTAAAACATGTTAGTTTGTGGTGTCCCTGCTGTTTGTCTTGTATTGTTTTTATCACTGTGTGCTGGAGCTGAAGAAAATGTTTCTGTGTTAAAGAACAAATGTCAGAACGACAGAAGTCACTAAATAAGAACTGATCATTTTCAGCAGGTGGATCAAATCTGTGTGAGTGAGAGACGAAGGAAAGAAAAATCTGAGTTGTAGAAATTCAAAGAAAACTTGACTCATTTCTCTGTAATGAAACTGTTTTATTGAAGAAAGTCAAAATGACAGAGACTGACATCATCATTAGAAACCTTGTTTGTTTGTTGGTTTAGAAAAACAACAACATCTGATCTCTAGAACAACTAAAAGTAATTTCAAGTAGAAAATGATTTTTACATTTCCAAAGTGTTGAGAGTAAAATAATGTGTGATGAAGGAAGGTCTGCTGGTTTCTCTGTTTGGCTCCATGAAGTGGAAGAGAAACAACAACATACAAATACATCAGCTGAGTGAATGTGGTCTGGACTCTGTGGAGGAGAGTCCTGGTTTCAGAGACGCTGTAGAAGGACAGAATACCTGCTCTGTGATCCAGGTACACTCCTACTCTGGAGGACCGAGGACCTGAGATGGAGGTTCTGATGTTGTTGTACTGAAAATAATAACCGTTTTGGTTACAATCTAATGACCAAGATTTGTCATTTAATCCAAATCCACTTTCATATCCTGCTCTGCTGATATTCTTGTATGCGACTGCTACAGAAACGTTTCCTCTGATTTCCACCTCCCAGTAACAACGTCCAGTCAGACTCTCTCTACTCAGAACCTGATAGTATGTAATAAATCTGTCTGGATGACTAGAATGAGACTGATGTTGATTCATTCTTGTCACCTTTTTGTTTCCCTCTGACAGTAACAGCTGTGTGTTTGCTGTGTTTGGATCCAGTGTAATTTCACGTGAATATTTTAAGAATCCAGCTCTCCTCTTTGGTTCTGGTTGTGACAGTAAAACATCCACATCAGTGACTGTCAGTGAGATGTTTGTCCATCTGTCTGTCAGAATGTCCTGTAGTTTGTCTCTGAGCTCTGACACAGCTGCTGTCACATCCTCAAAGTATCTCAGAGGACGGATATTGATGCTGGATGAGTGTGTAGACTCACTGAGTGCTGACAGTGAGGGGTAGTTGTGTAGAAACTGGATGTGATCCTCTGTGTGTGAGCGCTGCTTCAGCTCAGCGTCTTTCCTCTTCAGCTCAGTGATCTCCTGCTCCAGCTTCTCCTGAAGCTCTTTGACTCCACTCACTTCAGTTTCCTGCTGGGATCTGATCTGCTGCTTCACATCAGAGCTTCTTTTCTGGATGAGACGGATCAGCTCAGTGAAGATCTTCTCACTGTCCTCCACTGTTTTATCAGCAGAGTGATTGATGGCCTCCATCTCCTGTTGAAGCAGCTTCACATCTTTCTCTCTGTCCTGGATTCTCTGCTGGATTTCTTGTCGACTCACCTCCAGCTCTCTCTGCCTCTCAGTCCTTTCTGCTGCAGCTGAGACTGTGTCGTGGCCTTTATGTTCATCCATAACACAGACCAGACAGATACACTTCTGATCAGTACGGCAGAACATCTTCATCACCTCATCATGACGAGAGCAGATGTTCTCCTGGAGGTTCTTGGAGGGCTCCACCAGCTTGTGTTTCTTGAATGGAGCCACGTCAGAATGAGGCTGAAGGTGTTTCTCACAGTAAGAGGCCAGACAGACTAAACAGGACTTGATGGCTTTCAGTTTTCTCCCAGAGCAGAAATCACAGGCCACATCTTCAGGTCCAGCATAGCAGTGATCAGCAGGAGCAGCTTGGAGTCCAGTCTTCTTCAGCTGCTCCACTAAAGCTGTTAACATGATGTTTTTCTCCAGGACAGGTCTCTGTGTGAAAGTTTTCCTGCATTGAGGACAGCTGTAGATTCCCTTCTGATCCTCTCCATCCCAGTGGGTTTTAATACAGTTCATGCAGTAGCTGTGTCCACAGGGAATAGTCACTGGATCCTTCAGTAGATCCAGACAGATGGAACAATAGAAGGTTTCTCGGTCCAGCTGATCTTTCTGCTCCATTTCACTTCTCAGTAGCAGCGACCCAACTTTCAATGTTTCTGCAGTGAATGTCACCTGACAGCTTTTACACTATTAAGACTTTGAACTTGAACAATATAGATGTGAGTAGGAGGAAGAAGACGGAGGGTGTGTCAGATATCTTACCACTGGAAGGACCTTTAACCCTAAAGAAGTTACAGTAAGTCATAAAAATGGGCAAAGTACAAATTACTGTAAAGATTCCTCGTGATTACGTTGACCTTTTGACTTTCAGTAATTTATTTAGAAGAAAACTGACTGCAGACAAATTCCAACGTTGGAGATGACGACAATCTCACTTGGATTTGAAGTTAAATGTGAATTTAAAGTGGAATATTCAGGACTTCACCAGAAGAAACTGCACCCTGAAACTCCCAGATAAAAAGATGAAAATGTCCTGGAAATGTGAGGACAAGTGGAAAAAGAATTAAGAAATGAAGAAACAGAGAAATAGATTTCCACTACATCTAGTTTTTAATCACATACTCTAAATCAGGGGTGCCCAAGTCCGGTCCTCGAGATCTACCATCCTGTAACTTTTTTTTTTTTTTTTTTTTTTAACCTGTCTTGTCCAGCATCGTTGCAAACAGAATGATTGTCTGGCTGCTGTCTGGTGCTGGGCAATTTTACTCTATCAAGCAGGGATTTATACTACATGTATAAAGTCCCTCTTGATGAAAAACTTTATTAAATCAGACTCTTAATGCTGGACTCGACCGGAGGGGACAGAGAGAGAGTGAGAGAAAAGAAAGTAGAGAGAAGAGGGAGGGGAGAGAGAGGGACAGAAAGGGTGTGGGGAGTGCGGGTGGGGACTTGAAACATCATACAGAAGACCATGTAATCCATACTACTTACAACATATATAGCTAAGATCATCCTAGCCAGTAGGTCATTACACAACTAGTTGATAATAGTAACAATAATAATAATAAGAGTAAGAGTAATAATAATAATAAGAACAGAAATAATTAAAAAAAAAGAAACAAAATATGATAATAGATATAAGTGAAACTGCTGTATTCAAGAACACGCGCAGAGAAACCTGTGTGGATGTGTTGGAGAACTCGGCCACACGGCGACGCAAAGACTGTGTGGAGACGTTCAGGAAGGAGTGACCATGCAGAGTGATCATGCAGATGCCACCTCACTTGAACAGAGGCCAGAGTCAGGCCAGCGGTCCCGAGACCCAGGCCACCAGCCCCCCCGCAGGCAACAGATCCCGACCGGTCCACAGAGACGACCACTCGCCCGCCCAGGAAGGCAGCAGCAGGAGACCCCAGCAGGAGCCGCCCCGCGGACACAGGGCACCGGCCCCAGCGGGCCGAGGCCAGCAGTCCCCGATCCCCCCGGGCACCGGCCCCCCGGGACAGACGGGGCAGAGGGCCCGGGCCCAGGAGCGCAGGGACACCCCCCTCCCCCACAGGCCGAGGGCCAGCACGCCACCCGGGGGGACCCGGCCCGCCCAGACGGCCACCACCAGAGGCCAGCCCCACACCCCAGCGCCCAGCCGCACACCCCGAGAACCAGTCCTACCCCCCCCCAGACCAACACACACACACACAAACACACACACTCTCCTTCCACTCCTCCATTCATCCTCCCACGCATACACCATTCAACCCTCACATACTCTGTCCTCCCACACACACACACCATCCTTCCACCATCCATCCTTCCACACACACACCATCCTTCCTCCCACACACTCACCATCCTTCCACCATACACCATTCATCCACCTTCACACCTCCCATACACACACACCTTCCTTCCACTACCCATCCTCCCACACATACATCATTCTCCTACACATACACCGTCCTCCCTCTCCTACACCAAACATCCACCTTCACGTACCCCATCCTCCCACACACACACACCACCCCTCCATCACCCACTCTCCCAAACATACACCACTCCCCCACACACACACCATCCTCCCTCCCATACACCATCCATCCTCCCGCACACACACCATCCTTCCACCATCCATCCTCCCACACACTCCCCATCCCTGCACCATACCTTCTCCCACACATACCCCATCCTCCCACACATACATCATCCCTCCACCATTCATCCTCCCACACCCACACCACCCCACCCTCCCACACACCATCCCTCCACCACCCATCTCCCCACACCCACACCACTCTCCCAGCCCCCCCCCCCCCCCCCCCCCACACACACACACACACAAACACCATCCCCCCCACCACTATCCTCCCGCCACCCCACGCCGCGGGGGGACAGCCCCAGCCAGGAGGCGAGGAGACACGAGCCAGGCCCCCAACCCCCCACCCCGCCCCCGCCCCCCCACTCCCCACCCCCAAAACAGCACCTTCCCCCAGGGCCAGCAGCCAAAACCCCCCGGGACAGCCCGCCTACGCCCCGGGCCAACGCGACAGGCCACCCGGCCCGCCCCGCCCCCGGGCCATCCATGGAGACAGGGGCGCTTGAAGACCCCATCCCCCCCTCCCCCCCAGCCTCCCCCCTGGAAGACGACCCGCCAGTGGCTTAGGGCGCCCCCGTCCCCCGCCGGCCCCGAAGGGCGTCACAGGCCCGGAGCAGGCACCCCAACCCAGGCACGCCACGAACCCCCCCAGGGGCCAGCCACCAGCCCAAGGGGCCACTTTCCTCTTTCTGAGTGGGAAGGGGGCGAGGCAAAGGAAGGGAACCCCAGGCCCCCGCCCCCAACACCCGGCCAGGGCGCCCCCCCAGAGGACACGTCCTAACCCCCTGCAAACGCACACATTTTTTTTTTTTTTTTTTTTTCCCCCCTAGCCACTCACACACCCTCTCACACACCTCTATACACCAACACCTCAATACGTGCACATACCTCCACACACACACTTCACGCACATACCTATGAACGCACACACCGGTGCCCACATACACACACACTCTCATACCCCTCCATACACATACACCACTACACACGCACTCACATACATACCTGCATATACACACAAGCACCTCCATACATACTCACGCCTCCACCCACTCCTTCACTCCTCCACACACACCTCGACCTCCACGTGCACACACTCATATATACACACCTTCACACACACCCACACACACATCCCACATAGACCTCCACACACACACCCGTACACCACTCACACACACATACACACACACACCTAGACCTTCATACACACCCACAGACACATACAGCACACACATCCCTCTACACCCACCCACACACCAGCATACCTACAGACACTCACACACACACACACACCCACCTATATACAAACACACCCCCACCCAGGTTCCGGGGCTGCGACCAAGCACCAGGGCACGGACCAACCCCCGGCACGGCACATCCGGACGGGCCCAGCCCCCCCCAGCAGCGGCAGAGCCCCCACCCCCAGGAGAGGGGGGAGACCCGACACCCCAGAGCCCGGGGCCCCCACCCGGCCCACCCCGGGCCCGACCGGCCACCCGGCCAGGGGCCGACGGACACCGACCCAGGCACCCCGGCAGCCACCCCCCCACCGCCACGAGGCAGTCCCACCCCGGGGCCCACCCAATGCCGCCCGCCCAGATCGGAACCCCCAGCCGACCCAGCAGCGGAGCAGCCGAGATCCCCACCCAGGAGACAACCGGAGACCCGAAGCCACCAGGGACCCCCCACCCATATCCACCCCCATCCCAGCGAAGCCGCAATCCTCCACCTACATTAGGTGATGTAGCCAGTCACAGGGGACCAGAGGGAATGAAAGTCATCTGATTGGTTCCTGGAGGAGGCAGACATTGTCTCAATGCTGATGTGATCTAACAGGAGATTTCTAAACTGCTGGATAGACAAATTATTCTTATCTTTCCAGTTCACAAGGATAGTTTTCTTTGCGATGCATAAGACTGCGAGGACCAAGTTTATGGAGTGTATTCCTATGTTAGTGTCACCCAGGTCGCCCAGTAGGCAAAGTGTGGGGTTTGCAGAAAAACTGGTTTTAAACCATTTTGAGAGATCTTCACACACCTTAATCCAGAACCTTTGGACAGGTGTGCAGGACCACAGCGCATGGATGTAGCTATCAGAAGTGTTCTCAGAGCAGTGTGGGCAGATATCTGATGGTGAAAGGCCCATCCTGAACATCCTGTGTCCTGTATAATGAGTTCTATGGAGAATTTTGAATTGTATTAGTTGTATATTTGAATTCTGAGTCATTTTAAACGTGTTTAAACATATTTGTGACCATCTTTTCTGATCAAAGTTATTAGATAAATCATCTTCCCATTTTGAAGTTGGGAGAGATATCCTGTCTTCTAGCTTTGCAAGTAATCTATATATTTTTGATAATAATTTTGGAGTATTAAGATTCAAGAATTCTGCTATTCTGACAGGAATCTGCAAGTCTAACTGTACAGGGGTATACTTCTTACATATAATTGATTTTAGTTGGTGGTACTCTAAGAATTTATTGCTGTTGATTCCATACTGTGAGACAATTGTGTTGAAAGATACAAAGTTTCCATTTTCTATTATCTGTCCTAACTGTTGTATTCCTTTAGTCTTCCATTGAGTGAAGTTTATCATCTTTTTGTTCTGCAGGATGTCAGGGTTGTTCCAGATGGGTGTAAGTCTACATGGAAAGAGGGAAGATCTGGTTATCTTACAGAATTCCCACCAAGCCATTAAGGAAAAACGGATGTTAAGGCTTTTAAAGCACTTATATGGTTTAATGGTTGAGCTGATGAATGGCAGGTCAGAGATGACTAAGTCCTCACACAAAGCCTGCTCCCCATCTAGCCACGGCTCATCCAGATAACTGGGTTTGAGCCACTTGGAGATGTACTGCAGCCTGTTAGCTATAAAGTAGTGATTAAAGTTTGGTAGATCCAGTCCTCCTCTATCTTTAGTCTGCTGTAAGGTTTTAAGACTGATACATGACGGCTTGTTTTTCCAAAGAAACTTGGATATGAAAGAGTCCAGAGATTTAAACCAACTGGTGGAGGGTTTAGTGGGTATCATTGAAAATAAATAATTAACTTTAGGTAGAATCATCATCTTAATGGTGGCAACTCTCCCCATTAGTGAGATGGGTAAGCGCCTCCACCGTAAGAGATCATCTTCTATTGTTTTTAGTAGCTGAACATAGTTTAATTTTGTTAAATCTGATAATCTGGGGGAAATATTTATACCTAAATATCTAATGTTTCCTGTCTGTATTTTGATATTAGGGATGTTTTGTAGGTCACAGTTGATGGACATGGCTGTAGTCTTAGACCAGTTAATAGAATAATCAGATATTGATGAGAACTTATTAATAACTGTGATTGTCTCAGAGAGTGATGTTTGTGAGTTCTGAAGGAAAAGTAATACATCATCTGCATAAAGACTTATTTTATGTTCTATGTTTTTGCCCTGGATTCCTTTAATTTCTATATTTTGTCTAATAGCAGCTGCTAACGGCTCTATGAAAATGGCAAAAAGTGAGGGGGAGAGTGGACAGCCCTGTCTGGTGCCTCTCTGTAAGCGGAAGCTTGGAGAAGTTTGATCGTTGGTTTTCACACATGCATTTGGGTTATTATATAATATTTTAATCCACTCTATGAAAGCAGGTCCAAACCCAAATTTGTCTAGTGTTGCAAATAGAAACTTCCAGTTTACCCTGTCGAAGGCTTTTTCTGCATCTAGAGAAATGATTGTGGATTCTAGATTATGTAAAGTAGAGTAATCTATGAGGTTAATTAGTCTACGCGTGTTAGTAGATGAATGTCGACCTTTTATAAAACCTGTCTGGTCCGGATGTATTATAAGAGGGGTTATTTTTTCTATCCTTCTGGCAAGAGCTTTACTAATTATTTTCAGGTCTACATTTATTAAAGATATGGGACGGTAACTAGATGGAAGTGTGGGGTCTTTGCCTGGTTTTAGCAATAGTGTTATATTACCTAAGTTCATATTTTGCGGGGTTTTTTGTTTTTCCTGTATTTCTAACAACATATTATAAAATGTAGGAGCTAGCGTTGTCCAGAATTCCTTGTAAAATTCTGCTGAGTAACCATCTGGACCCGGGGCTTTATTGTTGGGCATATGTTGGAGAGCTTCGTGGAGTTCATCTACAGTAATAGGTGCATCTAAATTTATTTTATTTTCATTTTTTAGTTTTGGTAGATTAATGTTGTTTAAAAATTGTTCAATATGTTCATCTGTTGGATTAATCTGTGATTCATATAATGTTTTATAGAAGCTTCTAAACGTGTCATTTATCTTGTCTGGGTCATGGCTGATGTTTCCGTCTTGATCTTTAACAGAGGAGATTGTTGTTTTCTCCTTGTTTGTTTTTAGTTGATTTGCTAAAAACTTTCCAGATTTGTTACTATGTTCAAAGTTCTCCAAGCGAAGTCTTTGCACTAAAAACTGTGTTTTTTTATCTATAATTTCTTTAAGCTGCAATTTAGTTTTCCTTATATTATTCATTGTGTGCTCTTCGGGGGAAATGCGGTAAGCCTCCTCCAATGATTTAATCCTGAGTTCTAATTCTAAAACTCTTGCTGTTTCCTTCTTCTTCTTATGTGAGGAGAAGGAAATTATTTTCCCTCGCATTACTGCTTTTCCTGCTTCCCAAAGGAGACACGCTGAAGTTTCAGGCATGTCATTTTTTTCTATATAAATTGACCATTCTTTTTTAAAATAATCAATAAACTCAGGATCTTTCAATAAAGAGGTGTTAAATCTCCAGCTTTGACCAATCGGTTTATTATTTTTGTTTCTCAGAGTGAATGAAACTGGTGCGTGATCGCTGATGCTGATTGGATGTATCTGAGTCTCTGAAATGTCGCCCATTAGTGAGTTACTATTTAAAATATAATCTATTCTAGAGAAGGAGTGGTGAACTGAAGAGAAGAAGGTGTATTCTCTTAGTTTAGGATGGTGAGAGCGCCAAGCATCGCAAAGACCAAAATCCTTCATGTACTGTTTGATAGTTTCTGACGACTGCCAGACTCGATGACTGGCTGATGTGCTGCAGCGATCTTGTTCAGTCAAGACTACATTAAAATCACCAGCTAGCACTATTCTGTTATCTGAATAATTCTGGAGTGTAGTAAACAGGGAGTGGAAAAAGGAGGGATCATCTGCATTGGGGCCGTACACATTGGTAATACATAATTTGATATTACAAATAGATAATAAAGTTATCAGAAATCTGCCTTCCGGATCCACTACTGTGCTATCTATGTCAAAATTTAGTCTCTTATTAATAAGAGTAGCTACTCCTCTCTGCCTAGAATTATAACAGGCTGAGTAAACATGAGGAAACTGAGCTGTTTTAAGAAGATCTATGGTTGAGTTTGTTAAATGAGTCTCTTGTAGTAAGACAATGTCAGCCTGCAGCTCCTGTAATTTATTAAAGATCTTCAACCTCTTCTCCCTGGAACCGGCTCCATGTACATTCCAACAGACGATTTTTAACATGGTTATTGTGAACGGTTTAATGCTTCATGCGTGTTACTGACGCGTGTGTCTTTGTGCGCCCCTCTTGCGTGTTCGCGCGTGTTTGCATGCAGCCTGATTGCGCGCGTTTGTCCGTATGTTAAATGTCCGTATATGTAGTCTACCTTAATGCGTGTTCTCTCATACATAAAACGCGAGTGTTTATATGTATCATGTATGGTGCGGCTGTGCGTCCTGACGGTGTTCGACCGGCTGTGTGCGCTGCTGATATTACGAGCTGGATTACAATTAACAGTGAAGACGTGAAATAGAAAGATAGTGAAAAGTGAGAAGAGTGGTGAAACAGAAAAAAATACATCGATCTAGGTGTAGAGGCTGTGGTGAGACGAGCAGTGTGTTCTACTGTCAGTGATCTATAATGGCGAGTTAAGAGTGATCATTTGGAGAGATTGACTTACAGCACCTGGGATCAGAAGAGCCACGGAGTGATGTCCGGGTCGCGGTACAGTTGTCCATTAATAAACAGTTTGTCCACCGCGATGACAGCGCGAGCGCCATTAGCCATAGATTTCCTTCTGATGGGAAACAGGACTCTCCGTCGGTCCAGAATCTCTCTCGGATATTGGTCGTTTACTCCGAAGTTGGTCCCCTTCAGTTCGCGGCCCTGGTTCTTCACCTGCTCCTTCTGTTTGAAGCTGACGAACTTCGCTACTATGGGTCTTGGTCTGCTGGACCCGGGTTTCCTCCCGCCGAGCCGATGGACTCTGTGAAAGGAGATGTTTTTCACCGTTTCCTCCGGGAGCTTCAGGTGGGTTTTGATGAAGTTTTTCACCGTGGTCTCGGGGTCCTCCTCCGTCTGCTCTGGAATCCCTGCAAATACCAGGTTCTCTCTCATGCTCCGCGCCTGCAGATCGATCACCGTTTCCTTAATCTTCTTATTTTCATCTGAGAGACGGGTCAAGCCCTCGGTGAGGGATTTTACCGTCTCTCTGAGACCGGCATTTTCTGCAGCCAGACTTTCCACCTGCTTCTGGCTGAATTCTAATGATTCACGTAGCGCCTGGAATTCCTTGTGGAGAATTTCTACCAGACTCAAACGCGCATCAAAACTGCTGAGTTTCTTATCTATGGAGATCAGAACATCTGTTGAGTCGTTCCCCGTTGGTGAAATAGCTCCAGGTGAATCCTCATTTCGCTGTCTCTTGGACTTGGATGAGGTGGAGGGGGTGGAGGTGTAGCTTGGTTTCCCCATGACGATTCTGTCGTAACAACGATCTATAAAATCTGTCAGGCTGGCCAAATCCTCCCCGCTGTGCTCCAGAGTGTACCTTTTAAAGACACTATAGTCCTACTTTAAAGAATATTTTGATTAAGTTGGCACAAAATACAATCGAATGAAAGTAGAAATGTTTGGGCGCGCCTAGTTTGAATCTGCCGTCTCCCCCGGAACTACGTCACCTACAGCATTAGCGTCACTTACCTGCCACCAGCGCCACCTGTAACTTTTAGATGCAACCCTTCTCCAACACACCTGAATTAAATGACTGGCTCGTTACCAGGCCTCTGCAGAGCTGAATGACATGCAGATGACATCTGATTCAAGTGTGTTGGAGAAGGGTTGCATCTAAAAGTTGCAGGATGGTAGATCTCGAGGACCGAACTTGGGCAACCCTGCTCTAAATGTTATCAATCAATCACTTCCATTGATAAAAGAAAAAAAGATCCTCCTCCATCCAAACAGGAAGTGCTATAGAAAACAAAAACATTCCCCTGTACGATGATGTTGTTAGATGTTTGAAAAAGCATCTTGAGGAGCATCCTACAGACTTGCTTTGCAATATTTTATTTACTTTACTGAGTTAAATGACATCAAATTACATTTTATATGTTTTGGTTTTGCCCCACAACCACATGTTTTTAATTGCAGACACTACAAAGTCCTCTTAGACACTGCCAGACATATTTCATCTTAACAAAATACAAGGCTGCACATGATAAATTCAATACTTTATACACTGCTGTGTCTTTATGGTAAAAACAAGGTGTGTTCATATGAAGGGCAGTTTGAGAAAAAGCCTTTATGTTCTTAATGAGTTAGTCTGGATCATAATGAACTAGACTTGGACTGGATTGTGTCTCAGCTCAGATCAGACCTGGTTCTGGTGTTGAATGTCTCCTAATAAATCCATGTGGACTTTCTGGTGACTCAGAGCTCCATTTAAAATTAGCTGAATGTGTGTTGCTGAGTACAACTAGGGCACCTTTGATGAGTCTTTTGTCAACCCTCTAACATCTGAGCAGGATCTAGCAGAACTGGAAACCTGCAGCAGAAAACACAAGTAGCCAGCTGTGACCAACACATGGAGCCAAGACTCCTCTCATGTCCAAGAGCTGGAAAAAAAGTCTCTATTAGGAGGCCAGTGTTGCTCTAACTGTCTGGCTATCATTGACATGTGACATTGTGATGATCTAGATGCTCACTGCTTGGAGTTTACTTTGGGATCTTTCTGTCCTCTAGTGGTCAGAAGATGTTAAGCACAGATTTAAATGGAATATTTATCACTTCTCTCAGTCAGATAAAAATCACAGATTAATTGTTGAACATTTAGAAGAAAAATCAGTTTTATAGGGCGACTTTTAGATGGAAACCAAACCCATCCAAACGCTGCAATTTGGTTTCTAAAAGCTTGTCTGACATGTCCTCCTTAAAGACTAAATAAGTAGCATTGACACTTAGTGTTTTAAATCAGAACTGCACCGGAGAGTTTGTCGCAGGTTGCCGGTTTGTGACGGTTTGAGAGGATTCACACACAGTAAGTTGCTATGCTTTGCAATGCATAAAAAGGCTGCGTTGTTAGGCAACCGTGGGGAGTGGCATATGATTGGTTAAGGAACCAGGAAGTAGGAAAGAGCTACATAGTGCACTGAAGTTATTTCATCACGGAACTCTTACTTTAAAAGGAAAGAAATTGACATAAACTTTGTTAATGTAGAGAAACAGATTGTTTATAGGGAAGCTTCCTTTTATCCCCCACAACAAATGAGAACATTTTTAATTATTTTTACAAAAAAAATCCTAATTATTTAACCTTTAAAAGAGACTAAATAAAATTTATTAACAACCACGGGTAAAGCAACATCACCAAACTACCATTTCTTCATGTTTCTGACAGAAAGCATTGTCTTTCATTCTAGTAGGACTTCATTTTGTCCTTCTGGTCAGCCATGCTCCCCCCTGCCAACCCCTGTGAGGGGGTGATGTGATTTTTCTCATTGCTGAATGGTGACACGCCTGAGTCCTGCCAGCCCACCATGAGCCACAACAAATCCACAGACTGGAAGCTCTGCAAGTAACTAAACTGGATGTCTGAATATATTTATGTCTCAGTCAGATTTCCATGCACATCATTCTGAGACCTGCTGCATGTTTTCATCACGTAAAAATCCCTCATCTACATCAATGTTTTAGGACTAAAAACTAGGTACATATAAAATTCATAATAGGAAATAAAAAATAACAAGTTTCCTTCCTTTAAATCTTTATTGTGAACAAACCAGGCATAACAAGTATTTAGAGCATATTGAGTATAAAAGCTTTCATTGCAGTGTGATTGTCATTAAATCATGTCTGTGGAAGTCTGGCTGTTAGATGGATGAATCAGCTTCAGATGGAAGGAGAGTTGGGAGATGTTACAGCAGCACTTGGAGAGTTTGATGACTAAATCCAGTCGGCTGTAACACATAATATCAATCATGTCACACAGAAAGTTTATCCACAAACTTTACTCAAGTTTACTGACAAAATACAGATTTTACTGCAGAAATTTTCATCTTTATGAAGCAATAAAATCATACATTCAGGCCTGGATTACAGCTTTGAAAGTCCGTCTTTTTCCAGACATGTTTTTACTTTTCCAGCATGAATCTGATCAGTTTTTGGAAGTTTGCATCATGTTGCAGCGTTTGAATAAGATTGATGAAACATTAAAGCAGACGAAGTTATTAAATGTTTTACAAGCCTAATTTAGTTGTAAGCAGATATAAACAAATAAGGAACAATAATTATTAATGAGACGTTAACTTTTTGTTACAACTTTTGCTCAACATTTACATTTTTTACTTCAGTATTTGCTTCTACACTACGTCTTTGTCTTTTATAACGGGCCCTGTGCTGTTTTAGGCTCAGAGAGTCAGAAATTGTTGCTGTGACTCAGTTTTTTCTCTCTTGGAAGCAAATTTAATTTCATCCTGAACAACAAACAACCACAGATCCTTCTAAATATTGTCTTTCAGTCTGAACTGAATATGAACATTTCTGGGGGGTTTTGACTGAATATTTACGCTCAATTCATTTACATGTCCCTTAAACTTTTTCATGGTAAAGTTGGTTGAACAGAATCAGAAGCTGTATTTCATGACATCTTTGTCTTTTAATAACATTTTTGGAAGCAGAGTCTTTCTTCTGCTTTTCAGTGGCTGGAATATCACATTGACTGGAGTCATTTCATGTGAGACCAGTCAATGTGGCACCATGTGGTTTTGGATCAGGCCGGTTCTGGTCTCAGCATCAGGCCGGGCTGATTCTGACTGAGGTGACAGAACCTCCATGTTTGTGAAAGTGATCACTCTGAAATGTTGCTGTTACCTCTACATGAAAAGGAAACATGGAAACACAATCACACAAAAACTGTCTGGGACCAGAACACCCCGGTCTCCCCTCTACATGTCCTTTGTGACCCGTAACCCTCCCCTGCAGAACTTTTTATCTATCAGTGGCGTCTGAGGAGTTTGGAGAAGAACCCAGAAGAGGCTGGCTTGTCGGCCTTGGCCTGTTCGTCCTCTCTGAGCTTCGTCTTCTCCTCTCCCAGCCCCAGCTCTCCTTCCAGCTGCTCTAACTCTGACTGGTCCAACAGCTCAAAGTCCTCCACCTCGCTGTCCGACTCCTCGGCCAGCTCCAGCAGCCGGGTCGACTCTTGGAGCCTCGACCGCTCGGGGTCTTCGCTCAGAGACATGAAGCAGACTGCTGCTTCTATTCTCTCCTGGATGGCGGCTGTGACGGCAGCGGTGATGACATCACCTGCCATCTGGTTGACCAACTCCAACGTTTTGTCGGAGGACTGGTCTTTGTGAGGAGAAGGTGTGAGCTTTGATTTGATTGGCTGCTGGGGCTGAGATGGAGGTGAGGGAGGGCCAAGACTGAGGTCATCATCATCGTCTCCGTTGGTCGTGCCGCCGTTATCGAGGGAAGGAAACTCTGGGAGGTCGCTGGTGAAAGCTTCTTCTTTATCGAGATCTGTGAAGTAAAACCACATGTAACCGAGACAGGAAGCAGAATCAGACTTAAAACTAGTTGGGTTTGATAAAAAGCTAACAAGCGCACCCTCTGAGTTCTCCGTCTGTGGCGTGTGTCCCTCTGACAGATTGAAAGTACCGTTGTCTGTCCACGTCACGTCAGACACCTCAGTGTCCGATACAGACATTTCTTTACACACTGCAGAGTCCAGCTGGTGGAGGGAAAACACAAGGAGAGGTCAGAGCCAGGACTGAGCTGCTGATTGGAGGACTCTGATCTCAGTAGGTGGCATGCAGGTTAGCTTCCTGAACAACACTAAGATAAAGGAAAAAGACTATAACAGCATGTCTCACACCATTCTTACATGAAAAGATAAATAAGAGAGAAAACCTATTATCTTATAAATTTACTCATATTATTTGGAAATGAAGATGATGAGCACAACTAAAGGTGTTGAACTACAGGAAGGCAACATAGCAGATGTTCAGGACAGTTACAAATACGCTGGGATACCACAGGCTAATGAAAACCATGAAGAAGCTGCAACACAGTCAGCCACAACCAAGGTCCTACAAACAGTAAGGCAGGTCTCAAAGAATCAGCTTAACAGGAAGAACAAAGTCCAAGCCACCAACATGTATCTCCTACCAGTCATCAGACATCCAGCTGGTATAATAGCCTGGCCAAAGGTGGAGATGGAAGCCACAGATACCAAGACCAGCTCCTCACAATCGATGGAGGGTATCACCCCAGTTCCATCACCCTGACACTGTGCACCAAGCAAAAGGAAGTAGCCCGTCCAGTTCTCATGATGATTGTCTGCTTTATTTTCTTACAGAGGCTATAGGATGTTTCAGTTAAGTTTCTTTACAGGTGTAGCAGCTGGTTTCTCTGTGTTTTGCTTTTACCTCCTATCTGCTGTATCTTTGTCTCCTCTTTCCTTTCTTCACTCTCTCCTTTTTTTTCTCAGTCTCCTTCGTTTGCTTCTCCTTGTCAGGTCAATAAGAGGGACAAAACAACATGAGGGCAGGTGGATTTATTGCCTCCTGAAGTAAAGTACATTTCAGAGATAGACAGTGGCTGCTGTGGAAATTAAAGGCAGCCATTTAATTAGATGTATACCAACACTAATTATTTTTTACACAAGCACATATCTGAGTTTCTCAGATTTATGTCACAGGGTGACAAAGCTTTACTTTTCAACTTTCCATCCTTAGGACCTTGTTACAGTCTGAAATAAAAAAAACAGGAAAGACTGTTTCAATCTGCGGACTGATAGTGACCTGACTCATCCCTCTGCTTAACATCAACTTCATTTAAGAAAGATGATCACAAGGTTGTGGAGTTTGGACAAACAGGGATTTTAGGAGCAATATTTAACAAACCTTTGGCACACATAGATCATGTGTGGTGAATTTAATTAGTTTTAACTGGACCTGCCAGTCAACAGAGGCCTAATTAGATTGAGGGAAGATGAATTTACAAACCTTGGGGAACATAGAAGAGAGGTCTGACTCAACGTTCTCTTTCTCCGTCTGAGCCTGAATGAGTTGAGTTGAGCTGTGGGCTGACTGTCAAAGTTAGATGTGGGTCTGTGTATTTCTATGTGATGAGAATATCCATGCTGTCTGTAAACTAATATCAACTGACTCAGTCCCAGTGATGGGATTTTAAAAGAGCATCAAATCTGGGTTAAGCTGATTCGTAAATGTCAGGTTTTAACCAACTTTACAATAAAAAAATGTACTAAAATACCAGTTGTTGCTCTGTAGTTATAATTTTAACCCTTCTGCTCGGCCAAAGTCAGCGGCCATCTTTGCTATCCTAAAAAATAATAAATCTCTTGTTGCATTGAAAGATGCCACTTCTACCTGAAAATATGTAAAACATCCCATGTCAGAATCTTGCAGTTTTTTACGTCTACAGATGTATGTATTCACCAGATTTACTCCATGTTAACAGAAAGTGCTCGTTCTCATGTGATTCTGACAAGCTATGCATCAGGCAGGTTGTCAGAAAGGGATGAAAGTATTTTGTACTAACAAGGAAATGGAAAAAATGCAGTACTTTAGACACTGATTGTATATATACCATGGTTTTCTTTGATTTTCTGAAAAAAACTCCCCAATGCCAAAGTCCAGCTTCTGCAGAACTGGCTTCAGCCACAAACCAATGGCAGGACATGAGATCAGAGACATTTTTAAAACATAAAAGTACTGCCTTAGTTTGCCGGTGTGAAACAGGCTTCGTAGCTACGTAAACGGGCTGCTAAATAGCCTGTTGCAAACCATTTAGCATTTAGCAAGTTTTCAACTTTGGCAGAGTTATATGGGGTGCCAAGTGTAAAAATTCAGTATAAAAGTTGTAGCTGACACATTATCATTATTTATCTCACTTTTCTCACATTTAGCACATTTTTCCTACATTTTCCTACATTTAACATAACTTTTAACAACATATATAATGGTCAAACAGAACATCTAAATCTAAATTTTAAATCTAAATCTAAATGCTATATGTTAAATCTAAATGTTATATGTTATATCTAAATGTTAAATCTTATATTTAAATCTTAAATAATAAATCTAAATGTTGAATCTTAAATCTAAAAGTTAAATCTTATATCTAAATGTAAAATCTAAATCTAAATGTTTAAATCTAAATCTAAATGTTCTATGTTATATCTAAATTTTAAATCTAAATCTAAATGTTATATGTTATATCTAAATGTTAAATCTTATATTTAAATCTTAAATAATAAATCTAAATCTTGAATCTTACATCTAAAAGTTAAATCTTATATCTAAATGTTAAATGTTAAATCTAAATCTAAATGTTTAACCTATATGTTTCGAATATATGCTAATTAACCCCGCCCCTTTTAACCTCAACCAATACGCTAGTAGGGAAACACTCGAACACACACACACACACAGGTCTTTACTGTGAATATCTTTCTGCATTTACGAGCTGCACTTCAAAGTACTCTTCCAACCAACCTCTCACACCATTAATGGTAAGATGCATATATTTATTTTTAACTTTCTAAACAACATTTTGCGGACTTTTACTGTTAGCTAGCTACTTAGCTGTAACTAACGTCCAGGGCAAATTTATCGCTATCACTGCCGTCACGTCACAAAGAAAAGTGAAGTGAACCAAGAATGCATTTGCTAATCCTTAACTGAGTAAATGTTGTAATGTCCAAAGTTTGTGTGTGTATTATTTAAAAGTACTCAGTCCATTAAGAGAAATCTTTGTTTTCTCTTTTTCAATAGGCTCCTCTGCCATCTATCCCTTGACGAAATGGGGCTTCATCAGGCTACTTGAGCCAAAGTCAAAACATATAAAAACAAGATGCTTGCCTTTTTCTCCAGAAGCATCAGTCTTTGTCATACCCAGACCAGATTAGCTTAGACTGGTCTTCTTGGAAATTTTTCCTTTTCCACATCATGGTCTAAAGATCAACTAAAGAGCTGAAATGTCCGCAAAATGTTGTTTAGAAAGTTAAAAATAAATATATGCATCTTACCATTAATGGTGTGAGTGGTTGGTTGGAAGTGTACTTTGAAGTGCAGCTCGTAAATGCAGAAAGACATTCACAGTAAAGACCTGTGTGTGTGTGTGTGTGTGTGCGTGCGAGCGAGTGTTTCCCTACTAGCGTATTGGTTGAGGTTAAAAGGGGCGGGGCTAATTAGCATATATTCGAAACATATAGGTTAAACATTTAGATTTAGATTTAACATTTAACATTTAGATATAACATTTAACTTTTAGATGTAAGATTCAAGATTTAGATTTATTATTTGAGATTTAAATATAAGATTTAACATTTAGATATAACATATAAGGTTTAGATTTAGATTTAAACATTTAGATTTAACATATAACATTTTGATTTAGATTTAAACATTTAGATTTAGATTTAACATTTAGATTTAACATATAACATTTTGATTTAGATTTAACATTTAGATATAATATTTATCTTTTAGATTTAAGATTCAACATTTAGATTTATTATTTAAGATTTAAATATAAGATTTAACATTTAGATATAACATAAAATATTTAGATTTAACATATAGCATTTAGATTTAGATTTAAAATTTAGATTTAGATCTTCTATTTGACCATTATACATGTGGTTAAAAGTTATGTTAAATGTAGGAAAATGTAGGAAAAATGTGCTAAATGTGAGAAAAGTGAGATAAATAATGAAAATGTGTCAGCTACAACTTTTATACTGAATTTTTACACTTGGCACCCCATAGAGTTAATATTAACATTTTAGTGAGGGTTTGTGTGTAACACTACAGGCCTTAAACATATCCACATGCCAGGAAGCCTGACAAGACACCTTGTGGCTGAGCCTCAAACAGTGTCGCAGCTGAATGTGGAGAACCGTTACCACCCCAGTTTAGCTAATAGTTTCTAGCTACGGAATACGAACCGCTGTAAATGTGTTTAGTTGATATTTGTGTGATTTACTTTGCATATAAGTAATGTTTCAAGCTTTTGTTAATACCTGATAATTGACTGAGTATTAATTGGCTCCTTTTTTTCTTTAGCTCTTTTCAAAGTTCATGTCTTTTTTAATATTTTTTTAAAAATGAGTTAACAGAGTGCATTTAAATTTCAAATGCTTAATCTGCATTTTTCCCGTGCAATATTAAAAAACATTATCAAAGCAGTGCTTTCAATGCTTGAAACTATTAAAAAATAATAATAATAATAAAATAAATAAATCTAACAGAATTTTATTTTTGACACTGGAAAGAGTTAAAGCTATTGTTTAAGATTTCCCATTTCTGGAAGATTCCCCGTATTTCTTATGCTGATTTTAACCAAAGATAACAATGATCCTGATGGATTTTGCAATGAATGATATCTAGTGACTGATATAATTTCCTGCAGGCATGATTAAAGGTAACAAGGAAGAGAAACAGGGATATTAAAAGTTTATTCAAAAAAAGAAAAGTGTCATCAGAGTCAGCCACAGGTGCCAGCAGCAGGGAGAAAGCCAGTCAGGTCAGCAGCATAGGCATAGCAGCAGTGATGAAGAGCAATCAGCTCCCTCTGCACAGCATGGTAGGTCATGTTAAGGGAGCTCTTATGTGTCCTGGATAATAGATAATAGAACACATACATATAAGAGCTATATAATTGTTTTCACCGCCCACCTAAAAATTCATGAAAACAAAACAAAAACAAACAAACAAAACAAAAAACATAACCTAATGTCCCTTTCTGGATCATAGGTGAAGGAACATCAACTTCACTCCGCCAGCCACAGGTCTGTGAAGTGCCACTCTCTAATCATGGTAAGTTCAGTTCTCTATCCTGATTGATCTGTCATCGATAGTTACTTCAAACTGTTTTGTATTAATCTTTGTTTAATATTAATTTGCTAATACAAAGTAAACTGTATATCTTAGTATCCACACATTGTTTTGATTTAATTACAAAACATTAAAAGATAAAGGGAAACACTAGTGTTTCCATGACCAATATATAAAAGTGATTCTAGGGGTTTTTAATATTTCAGGTAGTGAAAGTGATTCATATGGCGTGTCAGAAGATGACGCTGAGATGGATGATCCAGAGGTCCTTTCTTCTGCAAAAATACATGCTGCCCCACCAGGACCTTATGGTATGTGCTAACATTTTATCTTTTAGCCCACACAGCAAAACTAGCACTTTATATGTTAATATCATGCAACTGCTGTAATACTGCCAAATACTTAATCATGTAACAAATACTTTTAAGTGAAATGTTAGTCTTATCCCTGCCACAAAGCCTCACACTGATGGATTGGTATTGTCCAGTGGACTGATTTTCATTCTATAATTTTCAGATATTTCCCAGTCCAGAGGAACAGGACCTACCCAGCCTCAGCTAAAAGTATTCCCTCAAACACTGCAAGGCATGTAAGGTATGTAAAATGAAAGCAGAATTATATTTACACAGTATGAACAGATCATTAAGGTTCTTCCTGCCTTGGCCACCCCATTAAAAATGTCCTGGATACGCCACTGACCATGTTGAGTCATTCTTAATTTCAATTTATAAAAACAGCTGTCATCAAGCTCAACTATGCCAACCCCCATAGTGCTGCCAGGCTGAAGGAGCGAGGATGAAAGGAGTCAGAGCTCCATCTAGTGGACAAACGACGGAACGACACCATTCTGCACGACAATTCTGGCCGGTTGTTTGTTTTGAAAAATGCTTTAATCGCATATAGGCCTCACACAATATGTCATTTAATTTCATTAACAGCTAAATCACTGATGAAAAATCCAGATTACATGTGATGGATTAAAATAATTACAACATGATTTCATCCAGAGAATAAAACAGTGGCTGCGTTTAAATGTCTGGAGTCAGATTTTAAAGATTAAAACTGAAACGTTTCTTCATAATTTCACTTAAAAAGTTGATAAAAACAGATGTTTTCTTTTCTGTGAAGTGGTAACAGACAGAAAGTAACTGGTAAGCAGTGTTCTGTGTTAAGTATAATTTAGTAGGAGAGACATTTTTCTTTTTATCTACAGTGGAACATTTGTGAAATAAATAAAATACTAAATGAAACTGGTAATGTGAGGAGATGAAGTTGTTTATGTAGCTCTGCATTAGAAACTTCTCAGCAGGTATCTGATGGTTAGTTTCAGCTCTTTCATTAAATCTGATCTTCTTCAGCTCCCAGAACTCTGCAGCGGCTCCGTTGTAGCCACTAAACCAAAGCACAGAGCGGCTGTGTGCTTCTGACTGGTTCTGAAGTCCACCAACCTTTGTTATGAACATTCCCGGGACTGAAACTGTCCTGGAGAACCTGGAGGCTGAAATACCACAGTTCCCAGCTTTGGTTTCCAGTCCTGCACCACAAAGCGGTTTGATCTACGGTACCATGTCACACACCAACAACTAGATAACAGCAGACCTTTGTTGTATTGAATCAAATAAAAACTAAGTAAATAAAGAGAAAACCTGTCAGAATGTAAAACATGTGGACAAAGTGAGTTGAGGAGCTTTACCCTCCTCTTCATCCCTGTTAGCAGGATGAAGGCTCCCTCTTGTGGTGTGCATCAGTTTTCACATTCCAGTTGTGAACCTGCAGGAAGACGTGGAAAAACTTCACTGAGCCTTTGGCAGCTTCAACCACATCAGTAAAGAGAGATTGAAATATCTGTAATATCACACTGTGTCAGTTTGTTTACAGGAGTCACAACCTGCAACACTGATGCTGCATTCAGGGAACCTGGGAAAGATGGGAGAGAAGACTTTCCAGCTTCCAAACAGTGTTCACATCAGCTTTCAGGCTGGAAGTAGAACTTGTAGATGTGAGATTTAAGTTTCCAAACACTCTGACTTCTTCATGTTAGATGTAGAATAAAGGAAATAATTCTAGAAGAAAAAATGCTTTATTTATTACTTTCTGCTGTTCCAGGAAAACTGCCTCAGTTATTCTCTCATATTAGTTTGATATTTTCTCCATCAGATTTACAGAAACACTGAAATGAAGACAAAAGAAAATACTTTGTTTATTCTTTCAAAGTTTATTTGTTTGTAAAAATTGACTTTGTTCTGACATTAAACATGATGAATGATCTCATTTATTCTGATCCTGGAAATGAGCCTTTCTGAACATCATCATTAGAAACCTTGTTTGTTTGTTGGTTTAGAAAAACAACAACATCTGATCTCTAGAACAACTAAAAGTAATTTCAAGTAGAAAATGATTTTTACATTTCCAAAGTGTTGAGAGTAAAATAATGTGTGATGAAGGAAGGTCTGCTGGTTTCTCTGTTTGGCTCCATGAAGTGGAAGAGAAACAACAACATACAAATACATCAATACAAATATTCAACACATATTTAGAGAACAGAGAAGTTCAGATTTTCATGTTGATGGAAATAAAAATCATCATTAGCAGTGATTTCCTCCAAAAAGAAACAAACAGGAAAAACCAGCAAATAAAAAAAAGTCAAATAAACAACAGAACAGCAGAGCAGAGACATCACAACAATGAAGTCTCAGCAACAAGCAGAGAAAATAACTTTACTTCGCTTTACACATCCTAGCACTGGATCCAGGACCAAAGCTAATTCCAGCATAGAGCGGCTGAGTGAATGTGGTCGTGACTCTGTGGAGGAGAGTCCTGGTTTCAGAGACGCTGTAGAAGGACAGAATACCTGCTCTGTGATCCAGGTACACTCCTACTCTGGAGGACCGAGGACCTGAGATGGAGGTAATGATGTTGTTGTACCGAAAATAATAACTGTTTTGGTCACAATAAAAACACCAAGATTTGTTACTACGTCCAAATCCACATTCAACTCCTTCTCTGCTGATTTTCTTGTATGCGACTGCTACATAAACGATTCCTCTCATTTCCACCTCCCAGTAACAACGTCCAGTCAGGCTCTCTCTACTCAGAACCTGAACCCATCTAATGAATCTGTCTGGATGACGAGAATAAGACTGATATTGTTCCATTCTTGTCACTTTTCTGTTTCCCTCTGACAGTAACAGACGTGTGTGTGCTGTGTTTGGATCCAGTGTGATTTCACATGAATATTTTAAGAATCCAGCTCTCCTCTTTGGTTCTGGTTGTGACAGTAAAACATCCACATCAGTGACTGTCAGTGAGATGTTTGTCCATCTGTCTGTCAGAATGTCCTGTAGTTTATCTCTGAGCTCTGACACAGCTGCTGTCACATCCTCAAAGTATCTCAGAGGACGGATATTGATGCTGGATGAGTGTGTAGACTCACTGAGTGCTGACAGTGAGGGGTAGTTGTGTAGAAACTGGTTGTGATCCTCTGTGTGTGAGAGCTGCTTCAGCTCAGCGTCTTTCCTCTTCAGCTCAGTGATCTCCTGCTCCAGCTTCTCCTGAAGCTCTTTGACTCCACTCACTTCAGTTTCCTGCTGGGATCTGATCTGCTGCTTCACATCAGAGCTTCTTTTCTGGATGAGACGGATCAGCTCAGTGAAGATCTTCTCACTGTCCTCCACTGTTTTATCAGCAGAGTGATTGATGGCCTCCACCTCCTGTTGAAGCAGCTTCACATCTTTCTCTCTGTCCTGGATTCTCTGCTGGATTTCTTGTTGACTCACCTCCAGCTCTTTCTGCCTCTCAGTCCTTTCTGCTGCAGCTGAGACTGTGTCGTGGCCTTTATGTTCATCCACAGAGCAGAGATAACAGATACACTTCTGATCAGTACGGCAGAACATCTTCATCACCTCATCATGACGAGAGCAGATGTTCTCCTGGAGGTTCTTGGAGGGCTCCACCAGCTTGTGTTTCTTGAATGTAGGTGATTCATAATGAGGCTGAAGGTGTTTCTCACAGTAAGAGGCCAGACAGACTAAACAGGACTTGATGGCTTTCAGTTTTCTTCCAGAGCAGAAATCACAGGCCACATCTTCAGGTCCAGCATAGCAGTGATCAGCAGGAGCAGCTTGGAGTCCAGTCTTCTTCAGTTGCTCCACTAAAGCTGCTAACATGGTGTTTTTCTCCAGGACAGGTCTTGGTATGAAAGTTTTCCTGCATTGAGGGCAGCTGTAGATTCTCATCTGATCCTCTTCATCCCAGTGGGTTTTAATACAGTTCATACAGTAGCTGTGTCCACAGGGAATAGTCACCGGATCCTTCAGTAGATCCAAACAGATGGAACAAGAAAATGTTTCTTGGTTTAACTGATCTCTTCTCTCTACCATTTCACATCTCAGTAACATTGACTGTTTTAGTTTGACTTGCTTTAACCTGAAACTTGTCTGAGCTCTGATCTACAAATCATGTGTTTGTTCAGAGAAGGGAGCCTGTCAGCTCTTCCTCGTCACTACATGTTGGTTCCACCCATCATCCACCTGCAGATCTGAAGGGGAGGGAACAAGGAAATATGTGTTCAGAGTAGAGCTGCTGTGTTTTAGAGCAGGAAGAAGAAGGTAATCAGGTTTCTAAGAAGAGGTGTGGTTTCTGAGATAATCAACATGTTATAACACTTTGCATCCTGCACATTCTTCACATGTACAAAAAAGGAAAAAGAAGCTACTGAATATATTTGTGGGCTTTATTTTCCATAAAACATACAACACTTATAAAATGTTCAGGACTGATTTGCTTCCGACTAAATTGTTGAATAAAACATGTTTCAGAATTCAGTTAATGAGGATTTTCAGACTTGAGAGTGAGTGGTCCTGGAGCAGATGGAGATGAGAGCTGGAGACAGAAGCAGGTGATCAGGAGAGTTTCCTGGTGGACGTTGAATGGAGCTGTGGGTGAAGCCATCGGGCAGGAAGGCTGACAGACAAGATGATGGCTGGTTGGTCCAAGCAGCTTCCACCAGGCAGTATTCCTGCACCAAGAGAGAGTTGATTTAATCCAGGTCATCATAGAAAACTGAAACTCGGAAGTCTGACCATTCAACATGTTTACCCACTGGTGAGTGGAACAGTCTGGTGATTTATGGTGGTTCAACCAGGGAATGTAAACCACCAGGCTGAGGAGCTGCAACCCTGCTAGAGAAACCCAGAGCCATATGGCAGACTGGGGTCCACAGTTAAACCCACCAGAGTGGGAAAATGAACTAAAAGGGAGGACGGACCTGCAGCCGGATGGCTCATATCAGCAAATGTTAAGATGTTGAGATAAACGCTTCCTCTCATTTCCACCTCCCAGTAACAACGTCCAGTCAGACTCTCTCTACTCAGAAGCTGAAGTCATCCAGTGAATCTGTCTGGACGACTACAATAATGACGTTGATCCATAAATGTCAGTTTTCCTTTCTCAGTCAGAAATGTCTAAACAGAAATGTTTCTCTTCAGTCTGACAGAGATATTTATTCTCTTTCATAATGTCTGCAGCAACAGGTACCCACACATCTAAAGACCAGAGGAAACCTTGCTTTCATATACTTCATTCATTCATATATAAGCTGCTATTTTTATGCTTGTTAAATGTATATAATTACATCTATAGCTGATTTGACTTATGTTGATTTAATATTGATATTTTAAATTATTTGTAATATTTTCCCTTGTCAGAATCTTGATCCCAATAACAGGAAACTTTTGGGTAAAATATAAAATATACAATTTCATACACGGTGCAATATGCTACAGAAATACTTCATAATTCAAATATAATTATGCAGCATATACAAATTATATGTGATTTTCTCTTATTAACATCAAAATCAGTGATGGAAAATCCAGATTACATGTAATAATACAAAAACATAAATAACAAAACAAGCAAAAAATGAAAAAACAAAACTAGGAAATGAGAGAAATAGATATGGAGACAATCATGAGGATATGGAAATGAACTAAGAAACCAAAGGGTAAATAAGCACTGAGGGGTAATAACTAGATAAGGAGCAGGTGTGACAATCAGGAAACAGAAACCAGGTGAACAGGAAGTAATTTGAAGCAGAAACAGGCTCAACAAAATAAAACAGGAAACAAGACAAAGAACTCAGAGACAACAAAAAGCAGAAACTAAACAGATTTCAGTAGGAAAAACCCACAGACCACAATGAAAATATTTACAGAATGATTTCATCCAAAGAATCAAATCCTGACTGAGTTTTAACTCTCTTGGCTTGATTTTAAACTTTGAAAATGAACATTTTGATAACTTTTCACTTAAACAATGAGCAGTGTTCTTTCTTCATTAGAAATTAGTAGGTGAGAACCTTTTCCTTTGATTTCCAGTGGAACATATCTGTTACAGGAATGTGGTTTATTCCTGTGATTAATTTTGTGCTGACTCTCCAGGTGCTTCTCTTCCCGTTAGTTGGGGTGCTGTCATTTTGTTTTACTTGTGGGTCATTTTCCCCTGTTTATGTTGAAGTTAGGGTAGTACGGAAGTAGATTTGTATTCTTTTGTTTCTGGGGTCAGGTAAGTTGTTCTTTTTATTTTATGATAGAGGGGTTTTGTTTGTTATGTTGGCCTCAGCTCTCCCTGATGCTATTGGCCTTTCTGTATTTTAGCTGCCACAGACTGGCATCTTCTGGAGTTGTTACTCTCTTCTTCCCTTAGACCTCTCTTAGGGAAGTAACATAATTGGGGGCTCGTCCGGGAGTGTTTCAATACTTATTCTTTTTCCAGTTGATGTGTATGTGGAGTTCTGGTCTAGTGTCTGGTGTTTTTTGTGTACTTTGCGTGTGATGGTATGGTGTAAAAATGGCAACAAGTGTTTTTGTTTTGAGTCAGTTCTTTGACAGTCCTATTTGGGAGGGATTAAGTCATTGTCGCAAACAAGATTTATTTGCTATAGCAGCACACTATGACTTGCAAGTACCTAAACAGATGATTAAAGGAGATTTGAAAACCCTAGTTTCCAAGAAGTGGATCAGAGCTTGCTCGCTATATCTGGTTCACCCTGCTTGTCAGATTCTCCTGATCAACCTGATGAGCAGTTGAAACCTGCTCTGTTGGAGGGGGATGGGGAAGGACCTGTTGCCAGTCAACAGCAAAAGATTTGGAAAACAACACCACTCCTTCTTTTGTTAGTCCCTCCTTCTCACATGGTTCGAGGGAGGAGGCTTGGATTAAAGTACATAGCATGATTGCAATTAAAAGCCCAGAATAAAGCACAAGCCTGTCAGCCAGAGTTTGAGCTTTGTAGGTTGGAGTTGGAAGTAGAAATAGAAAGAGTTATTAAGCTTAAAAGGTTGGAGTTTGAGTTGCAGACTGAAAAAATAGTGCCTCTATTCCGTGAGTCAGAAGTTGATACATAATAATGTGTTTGAGTGTGTTGCTGCTTCCCTGCATTTGCCGAAGGAGGTCTGGCCTCTGCTTCTTCAGTGTAAATTAGTAGGAAAGGCCCAAGAAATCTTTTCCACTCTTTGTTTGAAAGACAGTTTGAGGTATGATGTTGTAAAAGTGACTAACCTTGCTGCTTAGGAACTTTTTCCAGAAGCATATAAATGTTTTTGTAGCCATAAAAGAATGGCAAATCAAAATGTTTGTAGAGTTTGCCAGAAAAAAGACAACTCTATTTGATAATTTGACATTACATCTTATTTTAAGGCCTTTAGGTTGAAAACAGCTCAGCGGTTGCTGTACCACTCTGGACTGCCATGGACTGATACTGCCTGTGTACTGCTGAGGCAGGCTGGAGGCTGGGGATACGATAAACATCTTTTTCTGCTTCAACCAGTGTCCATAGATTTGCCTGGTCTGACTTCCTTCTACAGGTCTGTCCTGCAGGCATGGCAAGGTTTCATCTTTCATCGGAAGGAGTCTTTGATGGTGGGGATGTGGGTCCTGGAGGAGCCTCTGGTTGGTCATACCCTCATCACTTCTCAGGCTCTGGACTCCGAAAGCCTAAGATCCAGACTAAGGGAGGGGGGCTGTGTGAAACTCGGTGATCTGCTAAGGATTTCTACTACCCATTTGTCCGAGCTGCTCAACATCAGGTCCAGCAGACTGTTGACCAGGCTGGTGGAGGAGATCCGTGCTTCGCTATCAGGACCCCTCAAAGTGTTTGCTGGGGACAGGGCTGTTCTGGACCAGTGAGCAGCTGGTGTGGACTACCTTTTCCCATCCCTGACTGTCTCTCCTGCCATGGGTCAGTGGCGGGATGATGAGGACATCTTGTTGTCTTTTCAGACCCCGGTGTCAAGGGACTTTGAAACTTTGGGATGGGCGGTGCTGTATCTTTTCAGCGTGAAGGTTTCAAATCACTGCTCCTTGGTGTGGGTAAAGGTGTCGAGGTGGACAGAGGTTTTTGGTTGTGGTCATTTTATTAAAAGTCTTTTTGAAAACTCAAAACTCTCTGCTGACATTTGCATGCCCATTCATCATCTGTATTCATTCTTGAGACATTTCACATCTGGAATCGATGTAGTTTTAATTGTTGATGTTTTTATGGCAATACATTATTTGAGAGTCTTTAGTAATATTTAAAGCTACCCCACTGAGTAACACATTCTTTATTCACTTCTTTAGCTCATTTAGAAAGTGTCATTTATGCCACAGTGTTTTGGCAGCATTTCAGTCAATTACATAAAATTAGCCTGTGATTGGTTAAAAAAAACACTAAACTATTCCACTGAAATGATGCAGATTTTTTTTTTGTTTTTTTTATTATTTTTTTTTTATTATTATCACATGTTTTGGTTGGTCAAATGAATCAACAAGGGGAAACAATAAAAGTGGACGTGCTGGTTATAAGTTTTGTATGGTTTATATGGCTTCCCATGGCTAGCATTTCAATCATTTCAACCAAGCAGCAACCTCCGGCGGTAAAATGTGAAGCCTATGTAGAAGTGCAAAAAATTGCAGTTCACCCCTCATCCACTAGGGGCTGGCTCCAAAACAGAGCAAATCCCCATAGACTCCCATTTTAAAAAGGCCAACTTCACAGCAGAAATAAACATGTTTAAAGCCTGGTACAAAAAACATTTTAGGATTAATAGGTCAAGTTTTCCATCATGACAACGGTGAAGGGGGTGAATTTTTTTCTAACTCATTCGTTTGGATGTTATTTAATTTTGAAATTCGGCAAATTAGGGGTGTGTCCTTTTGATTGAGTGCAGCACAACCACGGCTAACAGCGTGCCTTAGCTTTAGCCCGTCTACCTCTGTCAGCTGGTTAGCTACCGTTAGCTCCGGGTTAGCTCGGTTAGCTCTTAGCTACAGGCAGCTCGGAGTTTGACGGTTGTCAATCATCCACCCCCACCTTCACAGTCCCCCTCTCAGCTCCACCTCTTTGCCCATTTTTGGATTTTCTGGGAATGACGACAGGTGTGACGCTGCAAAGACAGTGGGAACCGCCCAATGAGCTTCAGTTCAGCTATTCAGAAACCTGTGGGTGACGTCACGGAGGATCCGTCCATCTTTTACAGTCTATGATTTCAACCAAGTGAAGTAAGGATCTGAAATCTGTCTGAAAGCAGATGAATTAAAAATAAATAGCTTACAAGAAGATGAATCCCTAACACATAGAGAAATGCTGATAAATAAATGGAAATTAAGGCAAATTAAAGGAGCTCCTCTTCTAACTGTAAGCAGATGTAATTTTATGGAAATTAGTTTAAGTAAAAGAAAGAAAACCTTAAATATCAATACAACAAACACACATTGATGCAGATAAAATTATATTTTGGTCGTTTTCTCTGCAATACCACAGGCAAGTGCACTATAATAATTAATACAGAAAGGTACCAGTTTCCAAATCAAACATGAAATTGACACTAACAATAGTTTGGGATAAACTTTTACAGATGGAGGATGTTATCACCATGTACACAGGTGCTTATCTGGTCATTCAGGTCACCATGACAACACAAAACAGCTTTCCTTTGTTTTTCATCTTCGGAGCCTCCTGCAACCAAGTGTGGGTCAGATGCCATGCCCTCGTACAAGTCTATATTTTTCTTTTCTGCGATAAACTTTGTTAAACTTCACTCATCCAGATTCTTGGTAACTCATTTTTCTACCACACTGGTCAGCAGGGAGGCTGCAGGTATTCTGCTACCACCATGTGGCCTCCATGGTTTGATATCAGTGCTGCAAAAAGACTTCAGTCCCTCTTGTAGTTTGAGGAATTTAACACGATTAACTCAGTTCAAAGCTTTGGAGACTTTAAAGCAACACAATGACATTTTATTTAGTCCTTACTTGTTATTTTATTAATTACATGTACAAAGCTGTAATGTGATTATTTTCAGAGCAGTAAATACAGAATGTGTTCCTGAAGCTTCTCAGAGACCTGGTAGCAGTATGATGGAGCATGTGCTGACCAGGACAAGTGGTCTGGAAGTTTCTCTGCTGCGTATTTGACCTTTGATGGTTTTGACTTCTGGCATCATAAAGACAGCTTCATGTATAGTGGTATGTCGTGTTGATATCCTCACAGCCAACAAAGAATGGTGTCACCTTTATTCATGTACTGATTTTAATAGCACTCTCACTGAGTGACCATCCTGACAGAAATATGACATCATGGGTCAGTGAAAGAGGGAAATCATTTAACACATAAAAAACATCTAAAGGAGAAAAGCAGCAACAGGTGAATCTACAAAGTGAGAAGAGAAACTAATCTGACCCACCACTAGGGCTGTAAAGTCAAAGTCGACTGGTCGACTGTTTGGTTGATATGTTTTGAGTCAACCACAATTCTGATTGGTCGATTTTATGACGTGTTAATTTCATGCAGGGAGGGGGAGATCGAAGGATGTCCACGCTACTCAGAGTCTGGTGGTTTGTTGAATATTTAGAGGTTTTTTTGTTTTAGCGTTTGATGCTGGTGAGTCCTTCAACCATGTCAAAGACTTCGGCAGTGTGGCAGCATTTTATCAAAATAGATGGAGGGAAAAAGGTCGAGTGCAAAATTTGCAAACAACAGTTTGCATATCACAGCTCGACGACGAACATGGCGTATCATCTAAAAACGGTGGGCTATATTAAAGGCAATTAACATAATATATTCCACATATTTCAATATTTTAGTCTAATAATCGTTTATTTGTTTTATAACTGCAGGCGCACCCGCCTGCAACAACGGCATCTTTTTGCTTTTACCTTAATCCGTGCCCACAGGCTGTACTTCGACCCTAGATCTGGGATGTTTAATAAAGATAATGTTCCCCGAATCGCCTCTTGTGTATAATTGCCCCCCCCCTCTCAACGCCCGAGTCGATTTTTAGTTGAATTTTCAGGGCTTCAGTCGACCAACAATTTCTTTGGTTGATTACAGCCCTACCCACCACACTGCATACAGAATGATCCGTGCTGATGTTGTGACTGTTGCCACCTGTTTTTACATGAACACACAGGATGAGTAAAAAGAGCCAAAAATACACAATTTCCTCCCCAACAAGGCAGATTAAAGATGAAAAGAAAAGACAATCAACTGGCTCTGCAACATCAACATGACTTGTTGATGTGAAATGATCACTTCCACCTACAAAGCTGGAACACAACACACTGTCTGCATTGATTTTAGGAAGAGGAGTTGGGATGAAATCTTTCAGCATCAGAGATCATTTCACTTTTAATAACAGTAACGTCACTGGTTGCAGTGATTGAAAATTCTGCACATGAACAGATATTAATCACACAGTTCAGCAGCTGTCAGTTCAAAGCTTTGGACTCATCAGCTGTACAAATATGTGTCATCGCTCTGACAGTCCCTCCTTATCTAGAATCAGAAGCTCATGGGAGGAGGATTTAAAACTGCATCTAAGCCACAATACCTGCTGAACAGGGTCCACTCCTCTCCTACCTGCACGCTGCATGGGCTGTTACAATCCTAAACTCTCCACCGTTTATACTACACTAAAGAGAAATTAGCCAAGATAAATCCTGATGTGAAGCCAATGAGTGTCTGGAGAAAATGAGATGGACTCTGAGAGACTCAATAGACAGATTCTATGAGACCTGCAGCCATTCATGTTATTTGCTGAAAACTCCAAGTTAGATTTAACAGTTTGAGGAGAACTGCTGAGAGTGGGAAGCATCTCACACTAGTATGTGCTGATACACCTGATCAAGCTTGTGTTTTTATTCCCTTGCTGTCTTTTTTTACAAATTTTATTATTATTAAAATTATTAAACTTCCCTTTGTTCCCTTTCTCTGGGTGGGGGAAAGGGGAGCTCATACAGTTTGATTTGCTTTGTTCAACATGTTGATCGGATAATTGTTGCTGTTGTATTGTAAGAAAATAAAAACAAAAAAAAACAAACAAACAAAAAAAAAGTATAAATAAAGTATCTTTTAAAAGTTTGATTCTTTTCTACATCAGATTTCCTTGAATGCAAAATATTGAATACAGCAAATAAATCATTTCCCTCCAATGGTTGATGGATTTCATGTTAAAACATGTTGGTTTGTGGTGTCCCTGCTGTTTGTCTTGTATTGTTTTTATCACTGAGCTGGAGCTGAAGAAAATATTTCTATGTTAAAGAAGAAATGTCAGAACAACAGAAGTCACTAAATAAGAACTGATCATTTTCAGCAGGTGGATCAAATCTGTGTGAGAGACGAAGGAAAGAAAAATCTAAGTAGAAGTTCAAAGAAAACTTGACTCATTTCTCTGTAATGAAGCTGTTTTATTTAAGAAAGTCAAAATGACACAAACTGACATCATCATTAGAAACCTTGTTTGTTTGTTGGTTTAGAAAAACAACAACATCTGATCTCTAGAACAACTAAAAGTAATTGCAAGTAGAAAATGATTTTTACATTTCCAAAGTGTTGAGAGTAAAATAATGTGTGATGAAGGAAGGTCTGCTGGTTTCTCTGTTTGGCTCCATGAAGTGGAAGAGAAACAACAACATACAAATACATCAATACAAATATTCAACACATATTTAGAGAACAGAGAAGTTCAGATTTTCATGTTGATGGAAATAAAAATCATCATTAGCAGTGATTTCCTCCAAAAAGAAACAAACAGGAAAAACCAGCAAATAAAAAAAAGTCAAATAAACAACAGAACAGCAGAGCAGAGACATCACAACAATGAAGTCTCAGCAACAAGCAGAGAAAATAACTTTACTTCACTTCACACAACTCAGCACTGGATCCAGGATTAATAAAAAGTCCAGCATAGAGCGGCTGAGTGAATGTGGTCTGGACTCTGTGGAGGAGAGTCCTGGTTTCAGAGACGCTGTAGAAGGACAGAATACCTGCTGTGTGATCCAGGTACACTCCTACTCTGGAGGGCAGAGGACCTGAGATGGAGGTTATGATGCTATTGTACCAGTACTCATAAATGTTTTGGTAACAACATATTGACCAAGATTTGTCATTGCATCCAAATCCACTTCTATCTCCTGCTCTGCTGATATTCTTGTATGCGACTGCTACAGAAACCTGACCTCTCATTTCCACCTCCCAGTAACAGCGTCCAGTCAGACTCTCTCTACTCAGAACCTGATACCATTTAGTGAATCTGTCTGGATGACTAGAATAAGACTGATGTTGATCCATTCCTGTCACCTTTCTGTTTCCCTCTGACAGTAACAGACGTGTGTTTGCTGTGTTTGGATCCAGTGTGATTTTACATGAATATTTTAAGAATCCAGCTCTGCTCTTTGGTCTTGGTTGTGACAGTAAAACATCCACATCAGTGACTGTCAGTGAGATGTTTGTCCATCTGTCTGTCAGAATGTCCTGTAGTTTATCTCTGAGCTCTGACACAGCTGCTGTCACATCCTCAAAGTATCTCAGAGGACGGATATTGATGCTGGATGAGTGTGTAGACTCACTGAGTGCTGACAGTGAGGGGTAGTTGTGTAGAAACTGGATGTGATCCTCTGTGTGTGAGAGCTGCTTCAGCTCAGCGTCTTTCCTCTTCAGCTCAGTGATCTCCTGCTCCAGCTTCTCCTGAAGCTCTTTGACTCCACTCACTTCAGTTTCCTGCTGGGATCTGATCTGCTGCTTCACATCAGAGCTTCTTTTCTGGATGAGACGGATCAGCTCTGTGAAGATCTTCTCACTGTCCTCCACTGTTTTATCAGCAGAGTGATTGATGGCCTCCACCTCCTGTTGAAGCAGCTTCACATCTTTCTCTCTGTCCTGGATTCTCTGCTGGATTTCTTGTTGACTCACCTCCAGCTCTCTCTGCCTCTCAGTCCTTTCTGCTGCAGCTGAGACTGTGTCGTGGCCTTTATGTTCATCCATGGAGCAGAGATAACAGATACACTTCTGATCAGTACGGCAGAACATCTTCATCACCTCATCATGACGAGAGCAGATGTTCTCCTGGAGGTTCTTGGAGGGCTCCACCAGCTTGTGTTTCTTGAATGTCGGTGATTCATAATGAGGCTGAAGGTGTTTCTCACAGTAAGAGGCCAGACAGACTAAACAGGACTTGATGGCTTTCAGTTTTCTTGCAGAGCAGAAATCACAGGCCACATCTTCAGGTCCAGCATAGCAGTGATCAGCAGGAGCAGCTTGGAGTCCAGTCTTCTTCAGCTGCTCCACTAAAGCTGCTAATATGGTGTTTTTCTCCAGGACAGGTCTTGGTATGAAAGTTTTCCTACATTGAGGGCAGCTGTAGATTCCCTTCTGATCCTCTCCATCCCAGTGGGTTTTAATACAGTTCATACAGTAGCTGTGTCCACAGGGAATAGTCACTGGATCCTTCAGTAGATCCAGACAGATGGAACAAGAAAAGGTTTCTCTGTCCAGCAGATCTTCTCTCTCCGCCATTTCACCTCTCAGTAACAGCGACTGTGTTAATTTCACTTCCTCAAACCTGAAACTAGTCTGAGCTCTGATCTACAAATCATGTGTTTGTTCAGAGAACGGAGCCTGTCAGCTCTTCCTCTTCACTACATGTTGGTTCCACCCATCATCCAACTGCAGATCTGAAGGGGAGGGAACAAGGAAATATGTGTTAAGAGTGAAGCTACTGTGTAACTCCACCAGCCTCTGCCACAGATACACCCACTCCTGCCTTACATCACCACAGTCAATCTCACACCTGCAATCAGTCTAACACCCAGCTTTTTATACTCCAGCTCCACACTCACTCCTCATCGGACATCTTTTCAGCAATTCTGGATCAATTCCCGGTGCCGACTCACCTGGTTGTTTTCAGGATTCCAGTGTTTGACTCTTCTTTTGCTCCTTTCATAAGCTGCTTGTTTGAAATCAAAATTATTATTAAAATCCTGGCTGACTCTGATCTGTCTCAGAGAGGTCCTTCTTAACAGTTTTAAAGCAGGAAGAAGACGGTACTCAGGTTTTTTAAGAAGAGGTGTGGTTTCTGAGACAATGAACATGTTATGACACTTCACGTCCTGCACTTTCTTCACATGTACACAAAAGGAAAAAGAAGCTACTGAATATATTTGTGGGCTTTATTTTCCATAAAACATACAACACATAAAATGTTCAGGACTGATTTGCTGCCACCAAAATTATTGAATAAAACATGTTGCAGAATTCAGTTAATGAAGAGTTTCATACTTCAGAGTGAGTGGTCGTGGAGCAGATGGAGATGAGAGCTGGAGACTGAAGCAGGTGATCAGGAGAGTTTCCTGGTGGACGTTGAATGAAGCTGTGGGTGAAGCCATCAGGCAGGAAGGCTGACAGACAAGATGATGGCTGTTTGGTCCAAGCAGCTTCCACCAGGCAGTATTCCTGCACCAAGAGAGAGTTGATTTAATCCAGGTCATCAAAGAAAACTGAAACTCGGAAGTCTGACCAGTCAACATGTTTACCGACTGGTGAGTGAAACAGTCTGGTGATTCATGGTGGTTCAACCAGGGAATGTGAACCACCAGGCTGAGGAGCTGCAACCCTGCTGGAGAAAACTAGAGCCATACCCACATCTGGTCCCATATGGCAGACTGGGGACCACAGTTAAAACCACCAGAGTGGGAAAATGAACTAAAAGGGAGGACGGACCTGCAGCCGGATGGCTCATTTCAGCAAATGCTAAGATGCTGATACTCCTCCTCTCATTTCCGCCTCCCATCAGGGTAGGTGGAGGGTGTGGAGGCACGACCCAAATGCAGGGTGAAGGGGCAGGTGGGTGTAGGAGATGAGGATTTATTATGAGGGGCCGTTTGAGACATTATTTAGAATTACCCTCTCACAGACACGTGAAATTTAAGTCATTCACACATTATACTGAAACCTCTCATATATTATACTGAAATCATTCAAACATTATAGTTAAAACCTTTCATACACTATACTGAAATGCTCTCACATACTATACTGAAATGCTCTTAAACAGTATACTGAAATCATTCACACACTTAAGTGAAATTTCTGAAATCCCATTTCACTAGTATGTATGAAAGGAATTCTACTAGTGTGTGAGAGAGCGGATTTCACTTGAAAAGGAAGTAATTTCAGTTGAAACGGAAGTCACGTAGTAGAAAAAAATAGGAGCCCTTTTTTAAAACAAACTGAAGAAGAAGAAGTTGGAGAACATTGTGACAGATGTTTTGCAAAGACTTATGCTGTATTAATATGTGTTCAGTCGCCTGGAAGTAATCTCAGTGAAGCAGCTGGCATCTCTAATACTATTCTGGCCTCAGCAGAAACTATTAAGGGTTAACGCGACATCAGCTGGACAACCAACAGTAGTAAGTCTGAATGGGGACATGCTAACTAGCCACCTACCATAGCTCGGCCATTAAGATATGCAGTGCTGTCAAAGGAAGACCTGGACAGCACTGGACAACATACTCTTCACTTGCGTTTAGAGAATTCTCTAGGATATGACTCACAGCGCTGTCCAGGTCTTCGTTTTACAGCACTGGCCGGTGTGCAGTTGAACCTCAAACCACTTCTTGTCTTAGCTTCATTTCTCAGCACTGTCACTGCATTACCATATTGAACTTAAGTCAGAGGATGTGATGGTTGCCAAAAACGACCCACCAAGAGGTCGGAACGAAACTGAAGCGCAACCAGTGTAATGCCGAGAACAGCATGTCTGCCGAGATTTGCATGCCTATTGTGTGATCGCACACAACTGAGCAAGTAAAATCTACTCCTGAGAAAATATGAACCACCTTTCGTCAAACTAATTTGACAGGTCGGATTAACCAATCAGAAGCTGCCACATCATCACTGGAAGTCCCTCCTGTTGTGGAATTTTTAGTTATCAAAGATCACACACTAAGTGAGAATCGAACAAAGTATTATTTATTAAGAGCTGATCAGCAATGAGAGTCGCACAGTCAAAGGAGTTTGTCTGCGTGAGTCTGAAGAGATGAGTGTGTGCTCTCGTTAATATAGCCAGAGCCTGAGCTGATAACATCGAGGCCGAAGGTCATTGTAGTAAACCCCTCATGGCCTGGTACAAGGAAGAAAAGAAAAGGGGGGAAGGGGAGCTCACTAAATCCTTATCTGGGTACACAGTCATTCTCCTCCCTAAGTAAAACATAAGCCAAGCTTTAACAATGCAAAGTGTAGTCTACAGAATATAAGGGTTCTGTGTAAATTTTCCATTACAATCCACCCCTTTGATTAAAATGCAACATATTAATCACACATAAAGAGAAAATTTACTCAAAGAACTTCAAACCACCAGCTGGAGAAATACAATAACCACTAGTAAGCCAGTCCCAGAGATCAGTAAGGGCATCATGGATCACAGACAAGTTAACAGATGTATCAGGGACAAAGGTACAACATTGATCTCCAATCAGAGCACAAGTGTCACTTTGTGTAGCTAATAAAAATCAAGAGCCATCCTGTTTTATAGAGACATTATTCTCAAAGCCTAAACTTCTTTTTGCAGCAAACTAAAGCCAGAATCCACTAAAGAGGTTAAATTTTCCAAAGAGATTGATGGATCTTCCACAGTCCATGCTAGTTCCCCAATCCCCCCCACCAGGGCAAAGCCATCATAAATCCTTTCATCTGTGGAGAGAAGATACCGCGTTTAACAGATGGGGGTGATAAAAGGGGTCAGGAAAAGGCCGTAATGTTTAAACACAACAACTCTTAAGCCTCACTCTGTAGAAAGAGAACAGTCAGGGAATAATCACAAGAATTTAAGGTGAACGAGTCAGAGCATTTGGGGCAAGGTGAGGATATACATGAGACTGGAATAATACGCTGACAAACTAGAGTGTCCTAAAAAGAATAGTGCATCTGTCCCGTTTCGCTAAAAACAGAGAGATGGAGAAAAATATGATCTCTTAAGCGGAAAACAGTTCTGGATAAAACACATGTGGAGTTTGTATTGTTGGAAAATTCAGTGTTGTCATGATGCTGAAGAGTGTGGTCATCTCGGCGGTGCCTCCTGAAGGAGGGTGCTTCTGTCCCCTGCAGTCATCTGGCGGGTTGGGACGAAGCTAGGGTGCGCTGTGTTGGGCGAGGACCGGTTGGGTCCAGGTACCAGAGGAGGGAGGTGATAAGGATGAAGAGGATGACGCACGACCATCCCCTCATGGCAGCCTGGGTGTACTTCATGTTGTCACGTGGAGAATGGACTATCTCGCACGGGGCTGACCTCAGGGATTATTCTGCCCTGTGGTTGAGAGGTCAGCTGGTGCTCGGGTTGGTGTACCTTGGAACCTCCTACAGTGGGATGTGTGAATCCACGTGGACCTTTCAGCGACCTTCACTGCTGTATGAGTGACCAACAGGACCTGGAATGGACCCAGCCACCTTTCAAAACGCCAGTGCTTTCTTCTCGTCTCCCGGACCAAGATCCAGTCTCCCGGAACCAAGGAATGGAGCAGATCTGATGCTGGCGTGGCAGGCCTTCCTTAGCCACACTGTGCACCTGTGAGAGAACTTTGGACAAATTTTAGCAATAAGCAAGCATGTTACCTTCACAGTATGTGGTAGACACGGAGAGTCCTGGGGGATCCAGACTAGTGTGAGGAGGTCTGCCAAACAGAATCTCAAATCTTGCTGAGGTTCGTTTCGGGCACGTTTCCTCATTCTCATGTGCGAGTGGGAAGGCTTTAGGCCAGGACTGTCATGGCCCACGCTCATCCTCACCCCTGGTTTCCTGTTGACCATATTTGGCACACCCTTGGTCACCGCAATCAGGACGGCGCAGCTAGAAGACACCTACTCATCATCTCACCTGCTCTGAAACTCCACTCAGACCTCCAGTCGCTTTCATTATCTTGTCTGCACCTTGTGCTAACTCAGCTAACCTTCGAAACCTTCTCTCTCTTCCCAAGAACCCATACCTGGACCAGACCGTGCCGCGAAGATCCCAGTCTGCCCGCTCCAGCCGTACTCCCAACTAACCTTGCTTTTCCTTTGCACAATAACGTATTCTTTGATCATTCTCAGTTTTCAACTTTCCTTTAATCCATACATCAAGCCCTGACAAGGACAATCCTGTTTCTTCACAACATTTTGCCAGCTTACCTTACAAAACGGTATTTTCACGCTCGATTGCTCCGCCTGATTTGTGGGTGATAAGCACAATGAGTCTTAAGCTGGAACCCCAACAGTCCACTTACCTCTTTCAGGGCTGCATTGACAAAGTATGAACCAGTGTCAGATGAGACCTTAACTGGAATCCCCATCTTGGAACGATCTCAGTCACCAGAGCCTTAGCCACGACTGAACTTGTAGCATGCTTTGCTGAAAAAGCTTTAACCCATTTTTTTGCCACATGTCAACCATGACTAAACAATATTTCTTATCTTCTGCAAATGTTAACTCAATGAAATCCATCATCACGTGATCAAAAATGCTGATTAGGTGGTGTATGACCAGCTGGAGGGAAGGCAAGAGGGCGGGCTGTATTGTAGCCTGCACAGATCAAACATTTTTGCAGTACTGTTCAGCCACCACAGTGAAGCCTTTTGTAACCCAAGATGTTTTAGAAGATACCATCCCCCCTTTTGGCACATGGTCCACCCCATGTGACAACTTAGCAAATTAGGGGAAAGAATTGACAAAGAAGACAAGGTCTTCCATCAGTAGAGCGCACAATACCTGCAGAACGAGAGGTGCATGGTGGAATAGTCAATTTACCAAAAAACTGACATACTTTCCATTTTTGGTAATATGTGACAGTATCCCAGGTAAGAGTAAAATCGTACACAAAACATTAAAATTCTTGTATACTTGAATCCTGGAGTTGCCTGTTCTGGCTTCCCCCTGTGAAACAATCCTCATTAGCATAAGCACATGTGTACAAGGTGATAATTTTCTCCACCTGTAAAAGTTCTATCCCAAAATGTCATAAGGGACAAAGTCATTTTTGATTTTAAAATGCACATACACATATTTTACAAAAAGAGATGTAGAGTAGACGTCTCCTCCTCCTGTAAACAGATTATCAGACCTGCTTTTTATGACAATAAATGTGTGTAACTGTTAATGGCAGCAGAATTAACAGCGTTATAAAACAGCAATCAGCCTTCTGTGGAAGCGATCCTGGATAAAATCCTGCTGGAAGGAAAGTTCATTCAATATCAGTCCATCAGTCGTCTGTCTTCAGGTCAGAGTCAGAAAACTTTGTCAAAGTCACGTCAGTAGTTCTGCGCAGAAAGGCCAAATCAGAGCAGGTCAATTTTCCTGCATTCATGAGGATCCTTAAAGTTCATTTTGAAATTGTTTGGAAAACATTAATTGTTTTTGAGATTTTTATTATTAATGCTTTCAACTCCAAGATGATATGGACGTAAACCCAATTGGAATTTCTATGAATAATGTGTCCATCATCAGCCAAATTTGCTCGAGCAGCGCTTTCCTCTTTTAGTCTTTTACAAAACCCTTTTTCCATTATTATTATTTGTATAAGAGAATCAGTTTAAAATATCCATGGATATCAGACCAATATGAAACAAGTTTTAATTTTCTTCTGGTATCTCTGGTCATCTTATAGTGCATTTTCCTGTTTTAATGCAGAGCTAACAATGACCTAAAAGTAATTTTATCTGCCTCAACATTTGTTGTTTTAGTTTTTTAAGGTTTTCTTTGTTCTACTAAAAGTAATTTGCATACAGTTACATCTGATAACAGTTAATAGAGGAGCTCCTTAACGTAATTTAATTCATACATCAGCATTTTCTTTAGGTCTTAGGAAATTCCCTCTAAGCAATTTATTTATTGATTCATCTGTTTTCAGACAGATTTCAGATTTTTAGTTTGCTTGACTGAAAAATAAATCTATTATGTTTTCAGTTTGTATCTTTAAAACTGTTTCAGATTCAATTCTTGTTTAATATAGATTATAGATACCGTACCAAGAGTACTAAAACCCTAACCTAAGCCATTTGTGAAAGATAAAAATTTAAAATAATCAGGACCCAGAGACACATGAACAGTTTTGGTGCAATTCACGCACACACTTAAGGTTCTCAGGAAATCAGGGGACTTGCAGTTTGCATCACCACAGAGAACCAAGCAGGGAAACTGCTGTTCGGTATTTACAGGAATGCACATAAGGATCAGTATGTTGGCATTTCCACCTCTGGCAGGAAGGTTTTACTCACTCTCACTACTTCAGCTGTAGGAATGAGAGAGATACCATCTTATCTGATCCTGGGTCAACGGTTAGACGGGTAATTTGGAGAAAATATAAATTCACGTGTCAGTGAGTAACAATTAGGATGGTCTGAAGGGATAAAATAGATAAAACATTATTTTCATCTCGTTTTTTACTCATTTTCTTTCTCCTTTATAAATGAGCCGATCAGTGTTGGATAACTGAGGAAAGGCTGTTGCCACCAGCTCACTAAACATGTTCTGTTCTTTCTAATCATGAAAACAAAACAAGACAGGGTTAGTAGCTCATCATGTCATGTTATGTGATGTCAGTAGCAAGCAAGTACTTCGTTGCAGTGAGCGTGCGTGTATTTGTAAATGCGTCTCTCGTTCCAGCTGTGAACGAGTCTATTGTGTGGGAAATGTCTAGAAGTGAAGCTTTCTTCTGTTTACTCTTTAACACTTTCTTTCCATAACGATGTAGATCTGCTTAACTTCAATAAAGATTTTGAATTAAATCATTAATTATTTGTGGTAAGAATTCAGAACAGTCTCACCATCATTGTTTTAACTGGTCACATGACTGCTTCCATCCCCGAGTCAGCTCTGCCGTGGATCAGTCAGACGGCAAACCGCCTTTTGATTTTATGGCCAATGACCCTTTTCCACCACGTGGATGTTCTCTCTCTGGTCAGTAGAACCGGATGGTTTTCCAACCTCGGGTCTTCAGCACCCACCTCTCGGTTTGCCCCTCAAAGTCCAGCGGCCACGCCACCTCGGCGCTGGACTACAGAGCTCACAGTCAGTTTCTTGTCCCAGTTAATCTTCTTGTCCTCTGAACAAAACGCATGATCAGGAGCGTTGTGGAGGATGGTGTCCTACCATCCAAAAACAGATGTTTACATGTCCATCAGACATCTGGTTTTAGTCTCTTTGGAACTAGAAGCAGAGGAACTCTGGTGGTAATTGCTGGATATCAGATGTCTTTGTTTCTTCTCTTGAATCTTGTAGAACATCGGGTGGTGTTGGTAGATATGGCATCCGTATCAGTTCGTAGGACATGGTGGTGATAGAAAGTTTATATATATATATATATATATATATATAATCAGTGGGTCTCTGCTGACTTTTATCCCGGTGGAAGAACTGAGTCGGGTCAGGTACGCAGCCTGTGAGCTTCAGGAGAGGGTGTCTCCGACAGAGACGGAGGGAGGGGGGAAAAGAACAAAAAGGAAAATAGGGTCAATATCTATCCTATAGAGATTATGTATGTGTCTGAGGAAAGATGTAAGTTTTTTTCTCTCAAAGATTTGACAATGCTAAAAGTAAATCTTCAGTGTGTGTATGTGTGTGTATAAGCAAAAGCATTCTTCATTGTAAGCAAAGTGTCTTTCAGATTTAACAGATCTAATTTCCTTTAAGGTAAAAATTATTTATGTTTTACAAGTTTAAAAGAACACACAAATTAAGTAGAAAGAACGCAATAAAATTAAAGCATTGTGATGAAGGTGTCCATAAGAAAAGAATGAAATTCTTATAAAAAATATTTTAGAAATGCAAATACAAGCCAGCTGAGACTCAAAAACTATAGTTTTTCAGATAAACTTATGGATAAAATGTTCTATTTTTTTTTCCAACAGACAACCAGCTTTTACAACCCGAAAGTGTCCTTGTGTGTATTAAGTATTTTGGAGCAGAGCAAAACATTTCCTCAGTCTGATCAGATCATTTTTCATTATCTGGATCTTTTCCAGGCGTAAATTTAGCATCTCCTTCTAATTTAGTTTTTTCTGTTAAAAGTACCCATATTATTTCTTCATGAGATTTCTCAATCCTACTCAAACTGTTAGACAGAGCTTCGTTATTACCAACGTGTCCTCTCTCTCTGCTGCTTCGGAATGTGAGAGAATCTCCAACCACACACACACTCACACACTCTTTGACTCTTTGTTGTTATCTTCTTCTTTGGTTTCATTATTCTTTCCTTTTATGCTTCAGCAATACGCTTATTTATTTATTATATATTTATTTCTTCTTTATTTTATAAGGTGCACCTATTTGACATACTTATATTTACCCTTAAATATTATTGTTTGGCCCTTTTATTTATTTATTTATTTTTTCTTTGTTACATATTGGGGGTCCCATTTACCCTCCTTCTCCTTAACAGCTGTATTTCCCATTGCAGCTAGGACGTCTCCTTGCTGGATTTTTCTTCTTCGAGGAGCCCAAACTCAGGCACAAAAATTGACTAAAACGCCTATTATTCCCACCGAAGTTTTCACCTCAGTGCCGGACTAACCCTACCCTACCGCAGTAGAATAGTGATCTATCTTGCCTTCACAAGATAGTGGGACCCTACCCTATTTTCATAAGATAGTGAGAAAAGGGTGGTAAATGGGAGTCCAATATGAAAACTTCTCACCGTGTGTGATTCTGGGTGCTGCTCCACACGCAGTCTTCGTTCTGGATATCAGTGGTGCCTGAACGGAGTCCCTCCGCCGTCCCCTGACGGTTAAGGCTGAGCCAGGGGCTGAAGAATCCTTCAGGATGCGCAATCACGGGTTCTGGTCCTCCGGTCAGTCACTCAAGATATCCTGCCGACAACGCCAAATTGTTGTGGAATTTTTAGTTATCAAAGATCACACACTAAGTGAGAATCGAACAAAGTATTATTTATTAAGAGCTGATCAGCAATGAGAGTCGCACAGTCAAAGGAGTTTGTCTGCGTGAGTCTGAAGAGATGAGTGTGTGCTCTCGTTAATATAGCCAGAGCCTGAGCTGATAACATCGAGGCCGAAGGTCATTGTAGTAAACCCCTCATGGCCTGGTACAAGGAAGAAAAGAAAAGGGGGGAAGGGGAGCTCACTAAATCCTTATCTGGGTACACAGTCATTCTCCTCCCTAAGTAAAACATAAGCCAAGCTTTAACAATGCAAAGTGTAGTCTACAGAATATAAGGGTTCTGTGTAAATTTTCCATTACACTCCATACCCCCCCTGTTAGAGAGCGGAAGTCCCTTCTTAACCGGAAGTCCCTCTTCATCTTAGAGAGCGGAAGTTGCATCATTGTCTGGAAGTCTGTTGTTTTATAGGATCTGGAAATGCCATCATTGCTGGGATCCCTGCCTCTTCCGTGGTTTTAGAGCCAATGAGATGAGGGTATGTATAACAGTGGGTTGGTTGAATGAGGGCATGTCGGGTAGTGTATGAAAAACAGTGACAATAAGAAAAAAAAGAATAAAAACACAGCTATAATCTGAAAAACATGTGTTAAAAGAGGAAAAGAAAAAAACACTGACAATAAGAAGAAATCGGAAATTACTGAAAAGCAGTGTTAAAAGAGTGTGGAGGTTGAAGATGCCACTGCAGAGAAAGAAATGAAGTTTGCAACTTTAAAAGCATTACAAATATTTTGTGATGGTTTAACCATAGACTGTATATAAAAGATGGACAGAGCCTCAGTGACGTCACCCATAGGTTTCTGAAGAGCAAAAGTGAATCTCGTTGGGTGTTCCCACCGTCACTATGTTGGTAGCGTCACGCATGTCGTTAGTCCTGGAAAATCCAAACATGGGCAAAGAGGTCGAGCTGAGAGGGAGACTGTGAATGTGGGTGTGGATGATTGACAACCACCAAACACTGAGCTGCCTGTAGCTAATAGCTAAACGAGCTAACCCCGAGCAACGGTAGCTAACCAGCTAACGGAGGGAGGGGGGCTAAAACTAAGGCACGCTGTTAGCCGACTAAAAACCAAGGTTGTGCTCTCCAATCTTTCCGCAGACATTGAATACCTGTCAATCAAAAGGACACACCCCTAATTATGCAGAATTTCAAGATTAAACAACATCCAAACGGATGAGTTAGAAAAAAATTCACCGCCCTCACAGTTGTCATGAAGGTAAACTTGACCTGTTAATCCTAAAATGGATTTTTGTACCAGGCTTTAAACATGTTTATTTCTGCTGTGAAGTTGGCCTTTTTAACATGGGAGTCTGTGGGGATTTGCTCTGCTTTGGAGCCAGCCCCTAGCGGATTAGGGGTGAAATGCGATTTTTTATTGCACTTCCACATAGGCTTCACATTTTACAGGTGGAGGTTGCTACTTGAGTAAAACTCAAGACGATGTGTCTGAAAAACAAGGGCTCATCTAAAAGAAAGAAATGCAGAAAAAAAATGCGTCCCCTGTCCCTCCCTCTTTTTGTGTATGTGAGAGAGCTCATAGTGCATCACTAACCAGAGCGTCTCCTGGTGAGGCGCGCATTTAAAAATAATAAAAAGCTTAATATCATCTATTGTAAGAATAAGGGGCTTTTGACTGGTTAGATCCAGGGAGTGAAACAGATGTTGATCTGTCTATCATGAGGGAATTAGATGGCACCATGTTGTGGAATTATGACAGAGCCATCCTATCCCTGCATGTAGATTCACACTCTACGCTACCCTACATCCATTCTGATGGCTGTCTGTGTCTTTATTCTTTTTTTCTTATTTTCACTGTTTTTTAGACATGACCTGACATGCCCTCGTTAGACCGACTCACCATTATACACACCCTCATGTCATTGGCTCTAAAACCTTGGATGAGGCGGGGAGCCCAGGAAAGATGACATTTCCAGATCCAGTGGAACAAAGGACTTCCGGACAATTGTCACAAGGTGGTTCATTTAATTTTTTATTGTTTTATGGTTTACTGGTTTTACTTTTTTTTTTATCTTGAATTTAGTTGCATGTTTTTTAAAAACTGTGACATCATTTTTTCTGGTTACACCTGTGATATAATTGCGGTATTGACTGCAGGTGTTGGGCTATTGACTGACAGCTCAGATAGTCAATGACATACAAGAAGTAAGCAGTGAGCCAGTGTGCAGCAGGCAGAGGAGGGGCTTATGTTGTCACCCACAGATAAGGTGGCAAGATGGAGGATTTGAGAAAATAAGTGCCTGGGGGTGATGCAAGAGGCAGAGGGCACAGTGCCCAAGGAGGGTGCAACGGGCAGAGTGCAAGAGAGTGGAACATATGAGAGTGTCCAAAATTGCGGGTTTTGGGCTGGCATGGAAAAAGAGAGTGGTGATCCAAGGGGCAGAGGGTGACATGGCCAGGTGCAACAACTACGAGCACCAATAGCCATGGCAATGAAAGGACACATCATGCTGTGTACGGGCAGGGTAGGGACCCTGCCTGGCTATGTGAGTACCTCTTTCCAACATGTTGTGTTGCTTTAAGAGAGCGAGACACTGCCATCAGCTCACATTGCAGGGCCACCTCAAGGAGGATGCATAGTGGAGCCAGGCTGAGGCTCCAGTACCTGAGGAGCAGTTGATTTTCCCGGGTCTTCAGTGACGACACGTGGACCAAGGGCTGTAATGGAGCTGGCTACTGTGAGACTTTTCTGGACTCTCTTGCACCAATAAACTTGGTTAAACACTCTAGTTGCCTTCTCTTGATGATACAGTGCTGACTCTTCACTCGATCATTTTAACCTATGGTTTATTTTAATTTTAAAGTTGGCGTGACACACCCAGCCCAGGGTCACACAATGACGCAACTTCCGGACAATGACGCAGCTTCCAGACAATGACGCAACTTCCGCTCTCTAAGAGCGAGAGGGATTTCTGAAAGCATGCGCCAACTTCAGTGGCAGCTAGTCCGTGTGGCTCTCCGTGTGGCTCTGTAAATATGTCTTGTTTTTTTCATGTTTTAGTGGAGATGTGCTTATTTAAATACTCAATGAAGAGCTCCTTCACTTACAACGTAAATCAAGTGGGATTATACATCCGATCCTGTCAGAGATCAGGAGGCCTTTCCGTGGATGCCGGGCTGGAGCTAAGCTAAAGGCTAGAAGGTGACGGTATAAGCCCTTTGTACCATCAATAATCATGGGGAGTGTTAATTCTGTAGCTAACAAGTGTGAGGAACTGGAGGCTTTGGTGAGGTTGGACAGAGCTTACTGGGAGTTTTGCTTGTACCTCCTAACAGAGACTTGGCTGACGGATAGCATCACCGACTCAGCTGTTAGCATATCTGGCTACACTCTCATTAGGGTGGACAGAGCGATGGAAATGTGTGGGAAAGCAAAGGGTGGTGGCCTTGCCATGCTGGTGAACAAGGGGTGCCACTCTGGCCACATCACGGTAAAAAATAAGAGCTGCCATCACGATATTTGTAGGCTCAGGGGGAGGCAGCAGCAAAAGTGACACTGATGAGGTGGTGGACTGTGTCACAGATTATATTAACTTCTGCAGAGATGTGGTGTTGCCCCTGAGAACTGTCCGCTGTTTTCCAAACAGCAAGCCATGGATCAAAAACAACATTAAGTATATTTTGAACTTTTTTTTTTTTTTAACTTGTCCTGTCCAGCATCATAGCAAGCAAAATGATAATCGTGCTGAACAAATTTGCTCTGCCAAGGGGAGGCCTATGGGTAAGGCTCCTCTTGATAATGTGATTAATTTATTTATTTATTTACTTTGAATCACAGAATCTATGTAATCTTGCTGGACCTGACCGGAGGGGACAGAAAAAGATGGAAAATAGCAAAAAGAGCAAAAGGGAAAGAAGAAAGGAGACAAAAAGATCACAGACAGAAGGAAACGACCCTTCAATCCACACCATCACCAGACAACAAACTGTTACACCTGTACATGAACACACCAGAAAATTTCCTACAACTTTTACAAAAGCAGAAACACACACACAGAAAAAAAAAACAAACAAACAAACAAAAACAGGGCTGCCAGTCATTAAGAGTTTTTAAATAATAACCAAATCAAAAAGACATAACAGCGACCAGATACTAACTCACAGGAAAAATACAAAAAAAAAATTTGTATAATTATCGCTTAGTATTACAAACCCACTAGACAACTCAGTGACTGTGTCAGCATGCAGAGCATGAGAAACAAGGAGTGATCAGTGATGAAGAGTGGTGAGTGAGATCATGCAAATGCGACCTCGCCTCCACGGAGGCCAGAGGCAGACCAGGGCCTGGGCCGGGCCCTCAGCAGCAGACCCGGAGCACCAACCCAAGCCACCCCACCACAAAGACGACTCCAGCCCCACCCGAAGGGCGGCAGAGGAGAGCCCCAGTAAGAGCCCCCCACGGTCCCGGGGCACAGGCCCCAGTGGGCCAAGATCAGCAGCCGCCGGCCCCGCCAGGGACCGGCCACCCAGGGCAGCCCAAGCGAAGGGCCCAGGGCCCCTGGAGCCCAGAGGCGGCCGCCCCACCCCCCAAAGGCAGAGGGCCCGCAACATGCCTAGGAGGACCAGACCCCCCCACCCCCTGCCCGCCCCCAGCCACACACAGGAGGAGCAGGGGTGTAAGAGGTCCCCAATACCCTCTCCCTCCCCGCTCCTGACTGTTTATGTAGTGTTACTACCCAGACTCAGGGGTACGAGGAAGGCGTAACAAAAGAGGCGTTGGCCAGGTCTTAAAGGAAAATAAGTACGTTTATTGTGGTAAGCGGAACAGGAAGGACAAAGGTAACTGGCGGCACTTAACGGATGCTGGGGTTAACGAAGCTGCTCAAACAAATGAACAAAACAAAACCACTTTTAACTCAAAACCAGCCAGTCAAAACCGAAATCAAAGTAAATATAAACTGGCCTGCTATGCTGATTACCGGGATGAGGCAGCTCCAATAAACTAAAAAGGAAACACGTGTTACGTGACTAACTAGCCCAGCATATACTAGTTTTAACATTAACTAACTGAAACACTAGCCGTAAACAAAATGAGGTATAACAACTGAAAGCGAAGCCAAACGGGCTTGATATCTCTTGTACAAAGCTACAGGTATAACACCAAACAAAACTCTTATGCCAAGAAATCAAACAACCCAAAACAAACAATCTTACAGCCTGATCTATCCAAAACTAGCCACCAAAACCAAGACACAGATTCTCTAGAGCACTGACATCAATTCCGAAGGCCGGGAGCAGACTGCCTGAGTCAACAGTTGCTCCTCGACTGACGTGGGACTTCAGGCTTTATTTCCTGGAAGGCGCTTTCCGGAGCTGTGATAGGTCCAACCGCCTCCAATAGGAACGGGGGAAGCGGCGGTGTGTCCCTTCCAACCAATCCCATGCAGGAGCCAAGAGCGGAGGGGTTGCACTCGGGATTGGAGTCAGGTGGTGGCAATCAGCTGGCGTAACATGTAGTGTGTGTTGTGTGCAATTAAAATTGAGGGGCAGTGACTGCAATGAGCCGGGAGCCGGACCACCTAAGTGGCCCCGCCCGCCATGCACCGCATGCCATATATTTATATATATATATAAGTATATTTTGAACTTAAAAAAACATACGTTTAACACTGGAGATAGAAATGAGGCAAGGATTAAACAACATAACCTGAAGAGGACTTTGAGGCGGGCCAGGAGGGATTATAAACTAAGTCGAAGTAAACGAAGTATGGAGGGGTATGAGAGCCATTACTGGCTATAAGGAGAGGGGATGTGTAACATCTGCCAATGAGGATATGGTGGATGAGTTCAACCGCTTCTATAACAGGTTTGACTCTGCATCGGCCCCCACATGCCCATCCGGTGGCTTTCCCACCTGCTCTGCTCCACCCAGTGGCTGTCCCACCTCTGCTGCTGTGACATCCTCCTGCTCTGCTCCACCCGGCGGCTCTCCCACCTGTGCTGCTGTGACCTCCTTCTCTGCTCCACCCGGCGGCTGCTCTTCTTCAGCTGCTGTGACCTCCTCCTGCTCTGCTCCACCCGGCGGCTGTTCTACCTCTGCTGCTGTGACCTCCTCCTGCTCTGCTCCACCCGACGGCTGTTCTACCTCTGCTGCTGTGACCTTCGTCATTGTGGAGGAAGTGCACATGGAGCTGAGGAAGATTTGTGGCCGGAAATCTGCTGGCCCTGATGGTATATCACCACGGCTGCTAAAGGAATGTGCATCAGAGTTGGCCGTGGCTTTACAGACCCTCTTTAACCATAGTCTTCAGTCTGGATGTGTGCCTGCCTGGTGGAAAACCTTGTGCCTTGTCCCTGTGCCCAAGGTGGCAAGGCCTGCATGTCATGATCCGTTTTATGGTGCTCGGATTTCCCAGCTGCCCTGAAAGCATCTTCTTTCCACTCACTCTGATTATTGATGCGCTCCACCTGTGCTGGGCTCCTTATATACATGTGTGTGACAATCTTCCTGTGCCAGATCGTCTTGGTTCTTCCCTGCACATATCCAGCCCTTGTTTTCCTGCCTGTCTGCCTGCCTTCGACCTTGTATTTTTGGACCTGGATTTAGGGATGGTGAAACCGAGGCCTCATGAATCATCGAGCCAACTTTGACCCAAATGCTTGAAAATGGCTTAGTGTTCTGAATCATTTGACCAAACCAAAGAGCTCCATCTGCTGGCTGTGGGAGTCTGATGTATCAGAAGGACAGCAGTGACACCTCGCATCTGTCATCCCTATCTCAACTTGGAATACGTGTTCAATAACCGATACGTAATCTACCATCCGAGTGCATATTTATTTTCTGTTGTTCATATAAATAACAAGGAGGGGTATTAGGTAACATTTGTTTAGGTAACAGAATTGTGGTGTAACTTAAGTAAACCAATCTGTAATGATAGTAGTTACTCAGTGGGAAGACATGAGGGAAGGAGTGTTTGTACAACGGGTGTAGTGACTGTGTTAGTTATTTTATACAGTTGTAATAAAATTGTTTACTGTTTTATGTGTCTTATTATTTATAATAGATATTGCAAATGCGTGTTATCGTCTACGTCATGAGTTGTTTTCTTTTGTATAGCTGATCGTTGTTAAATGTGGCACAACAGTTCATAGCACACTGCACATTTATGTATATAGATTATTTACTCAGTTTTTTTTGTTTATCTTGTATCTAGTTTTTTTTTTCAAATTGTTTATTTTTATTTTATAATGTTTTTTGGACGGCAAAGTAAGATTTACATTGTTCAGGGAAACGTGTTTCCTTACTGTGTAAATGACAAAGACACTTTGAATCTTGAAATGTATTATGAGAAAATAAACTTTGGTAACTTTGTGATGTGTCATAGATTTTTATTTAAAAACATATTTTCTGTTAGGCCTCAGTCTGCTCCTCTTCTGGCACACTAACTCTCCAGCTTTGGAGAGGTTGCACCTGAAAGAAACACAAGAACAAAATTGTAATTAACCAATTTAAAAACAATAAATTCTCTGCTGATGGTGATCAGAAACCAGCTTGGTGTCTAAGGTCCTGCAGGTGGTGGTTTTTCTTCTGCAGCTGTAGACTGAGACGTTTCCTCTGATGCTTCTGGTTGAAGTTTATGATTAATTTTAAAGTCTGCTCTTTGCAAGGCTATTTAAAAAACATCTATATAAAGAAAGGGGAATTAAGCATACCTGTGATGTTGAAGGCACCGCCTGCTCCATCCTTCTCTCATACTCCGAGCTCCTTCAGCAGTTACTCTGGCAACGGCGTCTCGCGCAGACGTTTGTTTCCCCAAATCTCTAAAAGCTAAATGTGATTCAATATAAGCTCATGCTGATGTGATGCTTTTCCTAAATTTGTTTTCAAAATGTAATGTCGCACAATCGCTACAGAATCTCCTCTCAAAAACCCGCAATCTCATCAGCGTTTGGCATCTGAGAGATTGACAAGCCCGGTCCCTTCAAAGATCCCGTTTGCTGCTCGATACGCGCTGATGACGTAACGAGGCCTCGTTTGGTCTATCACGTGACTTTTGGCATGCTGAATCAATGCTCAGAAACAATGCTCGCAACACTTCCGTGTCACATGCTCGACAAGTGATCGAGCAGACGGCTCGAGCATAACATCCCTACCTGGATTCTCGTCTCTGCCTGCTCCCTGTCTGGTAGTCTGCTGTCATTGGGTTTGGATCGCCTGGCTCTCTGACCTCTGGATTTGTTAACAGGATTGGATATTGGATTACGGACTTAACCTTTCCTCCCCCATCGGAGATCTACGGGAACCCCCACTGCTGTCGACCATACACGGTACCCCAGCCCACAGTCTGTGACTCCTCCACTAACATCTTCTTTGTTCAGCAGTTCTCTCCCACACCCCAGCGGTCTCCCTCTTGGCTTCCCCTACCCAGTCTCCGGAGTCCTCATTCAGTCATACGCTGGAATCACATCAGCTGACATCTGACAGAAGAGAGACCGGATTGTACATTCATTTCATTCGCTGTGTACAATAAAAGACCTTATACCAATAGCTGGGATTCTGAATTTTGCTGAGTCCAATCACCTGAGTAATGACAGAACGATCTGGCCTAACAATGGACTCATCAGAACCCAGGGATTGGCGTATTAGGGTAGAAAGTGCTATCTGTCAACAGGAAGCAGATTTGAACAAACTCATCGTGCAGGTAAAAACTCTGGCTAAAGGGATCTTCATGCTGACAGCGTCTGACTCCACGGAAACCCACTCGCCTGTGATTTCCCCGACAGTTACCATGGCCTTCGAGCCTCGCATGGCGCCCCCGGAAAGATACGATGGAGACCCAGATCAGTGCCGGGCTTTTCTGACGCAGTGTTCTCTGCACTTTGAACTGCAACCATAATCATTCCTCACTGAGAGAGCCAAGGTGGCTTTTGATTTATCCCTGTTATCAGGAAGGGCCAAGTTATGGGGAACCGCTGAATGGGAAAGAAATTCGCCTGTCATCAGGTCTTTCAGGAGCTGCGCCGGGTTTTTGACCCAATTCGCCCCGAATGAGAGGCATCTAGGAATCTGTTCTCCATCTGCCAGGCTAACCAAGCTGTAACAGATTACGCCATCGATTTCCGTACCATGCCGGCAGATTGCTCCTGGAACGCTTCAGCTCATTTTGATGCGTTTTAAAATGGTCTATCCAGCCAGATTAAGGACGAGCTCGCCACCAGAGATCCGCCAAAGGATCTCAACGCCCTCATAGACATCTCAGTCCACATCGACCAGCGGCTCCGGGAAAGAAGGAGAGAAAGAGGAACGACGATCCAGAGCCTGAACAATCATCGTGCTCTCCTCGGACCTGCTCCACTCTCCACCTCGGAGAGATCCGCCTCCGCTTCTTCACCAGACCCTGAACCCATGCAAATCGGTCGATTTAAGTTATCCCAAGCAGAGAGAGATCGGAGAATTACCAATAGACTTTGTTTATACTGCGGCCAGTTAGGCCATGTAGTCCGTTCCTGTCCAGTAAAAGGAATGGCTCAGCAGGGGTCGGGAGGACCCTGCTAAGCCGAACTCTTTTAGATTCATCTGTCTCCCGTCCCGTTTTCCACATACAGATCACTGCAACAGGTCAAGAATATGAACTATTCGTATTTATCGACTCAGGTTCCGATTCAGAGTTCATGGATGAGAACCTGGCTGAACAGCTGGGCCTCCACTTCTTCCCCCTGCCTGAACCAGTACAGGTCCGGGCCTTAGATGACCATCTTTTACACAGAGTGACTTAAAGAACAGAACCTGTGCCGGTGGTTATTGACAATTGTCATCACGAGAGCGTCCGATTCCTGGTCATTGACTCACCACAGGTCTCGGTCATATTCGGCATCACCTGGCTGCAGCTACATAATCCTCAGATCGACTGGCGGGATGGCAGAATAATTAATTGGGGCACTAACTGTTTAACCACTTGTCTCTGTTCTTTTCCCCCTTCAGTCAACACATCAGCAGAAACCACAGAGGCCAGTTACCCCTGTCTCTCGCAGGTACCAGACCAATATCACGACCTAAAGGAAGTATTTAGCAAGAGCAGAGCCACCTCCTTACCACCACACCGTCCCTATGATTGTGCCATTGAGCTCCTGCCTGGCACCACACCTCCCAGAGGCCGTCTGTTTTCCCTGTCTGCCCCCGAGAAGAAAGCTATGGAACAGTACATTTCAGAATCCCTCACTTAGCCGTCCATCCTCCTCTCCAGCTGGGGCGGGATTCTTCTTTGTGGAAAAGAAGGACGGCTCGCTTCGGCCGTGTGTTGCTTATCGGGGGCTTAATGACATCCCTATAAAGAACCATTATCCACTACCTCTCATTTCTACTGCTTTAGATCTCTTACAGCAGGCAACCATATTCACCAAACTGGATCTATGCAACGCCTATCACCTGGTTCGCATCCGCGAAGGAGATGAGTGGAAGACAGCTTTCAACACACCTAACGGGCACTACGAGTATTTGGTAATGCCCTTCAGGCTAACCAACGCTCCCGCTGTATTCCAGGCCCTGGTCAATGATGTCCTACGTGATATGTTGAACAAATTTGTTTTTGTCTACTTAGATGACATCCTCATCTTCTCCCGCAACTCCGAAGAACACACATTCCACGTACGTACTGTCTTGCAGCGTCTCCTGCAGCATCATCTGTTCGTCAAAGCTGAGAAGTGTGAGTTTCACTGCTCATCCGTTTCATTCCTGGGAAGTATAATCTTGGCGGGAGGTGTAGAAATGGATCCCTCCAAGGTCTCCGCTGTGCATGAGTGGCCAACACCTGTCAACCGTAAGCAACTCCAGAGGTTTCTGGGGTTCGCAAACTTCTACTGCAAATTTATTAAGAATTACAGTGTCATAACCTCCCCACTTCACCAGTTGACTTCTGTAAAGAAGCTCTACGTCTATTATACCTATCCCTGGGATTCTGAGTTTTACTGAGTCCAATCACCTGAGTTATGACATTGCAGGGCTAAAAGTTTACAGACCAGTGGCCCTCACATCTGTTATAATAAGGACTTTGGAGAGACTACTTCTCCAACGGTTCAAACCCCAAGTAGAGTGGGCACTAGACCCTCTACAATTTGTCTATCTGGAGAACATGGGGGTGGATGATGCAGTCCTCTGTGCTTCAAAACTCAGGCATGTGAGGAGTTAGGAGAGGCCATAGAGAATGACTTCTGAATAGCTTTGAGGAAATTCTGGTCCACCATCCAGTGGCTCAGGAGGGGGAAGTAGTGCTCCATCAGCAATGTGTACAGTAGGGAAGGGGAGCTGCTGACCTCGACTCGGGACATTGTGGGCCAGTGGAGGGAATACTGGACCAGCTCTACACCATCTGCAGGGTCTTAGAGGAAGCATTGGAGTTCGCTCAACCAGTCTACATGTGCTTTGTGGACTTGGAGAAGGTGTTCAACCATGTCCCGAGGGACTCCTGTGGGGGGTGCTTCTGGGGTTTTAATTCTGTCATTAAATCTGATCTTCTCAGCTTCCAGAACTCTGCAGCGGCTCCGTTGTAACCACTAAACCAAAGCACAGAGCGGCTGTGTTCTTCTGACTGGTTCTGAAGTTCACCAACCTTTGTTATGAACATTCCCGGCACTGAAACTGTCCTGGAGAACCCGGAGGCTGAAATACCACGGTTCCCAGCTTTGGTCTCCAGTCCTGTACCAAAAACCGGTTTGGTCTATGGTACCATGTCACACACCAACAACTAGATAACAGCAGACGTTTGTTGTAATTAATCAAATAAAAACTAAGTAAATAAAGAGAAACCCTGTCAGAATGTAAAACATGTGGACAAAGTGAGTTGAGGAGCTTTACCCTCCTCTTCATCCCTGTTAGCAGGATGAAGGCTCCCTCTTGTGGTGTGCATCAGTTTTCACATTCCAGTTGTGAACCTGCAGGAAGACGAGGAAAAACTTCACTGAGCCTTTGGCAGCTTCAGCAACATCAGTAAAGAGAGACTGAAATATCTGTAATATCACACTGTGTCAGTTTGTTCACAGGAGTCACAACCTGCAACACTGATGCTGCATTCAGGGAACCTGGGAAAGATGGGAGAGAAGACTTTCCAGCTTCCAAACAGTGTTCACATCAGCTTTCAGGCTGGAAGTAGAACTTGTAGATGTGAGATTTAAGTTTCCAAACACTCTGACTTCTTCATGTTAGATGTAGAATAAAGGAAATAAATCTAGAAGAAAAAATGTTTTATTTATTACTTTCTGCTGTTCCAGGAAAACTGCCTCAGTTATTCCCTCATATTAGTTTGACATTTTCTCCACCAGATTTTACAGAAACACTAAAATGAAGACAAAAGAAAATACTTTGTTTATTCTTTCAAAGTTTATTTGTTTGTAAAAATTGATTTTGTTCTGACATTAAACATGATGAATGATCTCATTTATTCTGATCCTGGAAATGAGCCTTTCTGAACATCATCATTAGAAACCTTGTTTGTTTGTTGGTTTAGAAAAACAACAACATCTGATCTCTAGAACAACTAAAAGTAATTGCAAGTAGAAAATGATTTTTACATTTCCAAAGTGTTGAGAGTAAAATAATGTGTGATGAAGGAAGGTCTGCTGGTTTCTCTGTTTGGCTCCATGAAGTGGAAGAGAAACAACAACATACAAATACATCAATACAAATATTCAACACATATTTAGAGAACAGAGAAGTTCAGATTTTCATATTGATGGAAATAAAAATCCTCATTAGCAGTGATTTCCTCCAAAAAGAAACAAACAGAACAAACCAGCCAATAAAAAAACATTTTGTTCATTCTTTCAGAGTTTATTGGACTTTGTTCTGACATTAAACATGATGAATGATCTCATTTATTCTGATCCTGGAAATGAGCCTTTCTGAACATCATCATTAGAAACCTTGTTTGTTCGTTGGTTTAGAAAAACAACATCTGATCTCTAGAACAACTAAAAGTAATTGCAAGTAGAAAATGATTTTTACATAACCCATTCATTTATTCATTAATATGCCGCTTATTCTGGGGTTGCAGGGAAGCTGGAGACTCTTGCAGCAGTTATCAGGCAAGAGGCAGGATACAGAGATGAAACAGCCACTTACACACACTCCTAGTGAGAATTTAGAGTAACCAGTTAACCCTAACATGCATGTCTTTGGACGGTGGAAGGAAGCCGGAATACCCAAAGAGAACCCACACATGCACAGGAAGAATACATAAACTGCACCAACATTGTTGCTGTGAGGCTGCAAGGCTAACCACCATGCAGCTAACACAGATTCATAAGCATATAAATCAACATGACAATTGAAAATAAACATAAAATAAACATTCTCATAGTAATAGCTATCACATTTTAGTTAAGGAAATCAAAAACGCAAAGAAGAGAAAAAGACTAAATCATTTAAGATGATTCTGTTTGTTTCAGTTCACAGATCTCTGCACTTGTTCCAAGAAGGAATGAAAATAGGCCTCCAAACCCAATTCCAGCATAGAGCGGCTGAGTGAATGTGGTCTGGACTCTGTGGAGGAGAGTCCTGGTTTCAGAGACGCTGTAGAAGGACAGAATACCTGCTCCGTGATCCAGGTACACTCCTACTCTGGAGGACCGAGGACCTGAGATGGAGGTTCTGATGTTGTTGTAGTAAAACCTAGAACTGTTTTGGTAACAATATAATGACCAAGATTTGTCACTACTTCCAAATCCACTTTCATTTCCTGCTCTGCTGATATTCTTGTATGCAACTGCTACAGAAACTCTTCCTCCTCTCATGTCCACCTCCCAGTAACAACGTCCAGTCAGACTCTCTCTACTCAGAACCTGACAGTATTCAGTGAATCTGTCTGGATGACTAGAATAAGACTGATGTTGATCCATAAATGTCACCTTTCTGTTTCCCTCTGACAGTAAGAGCAGTGTGTGTGCTGTGTTTGGATCCAGTGTGATTTCACGTGAATATTTAAAGAAGCCCCCATCGATAAACGGATGGGAGACCTCCAGTGGAGGATTATACATGGGGTCATAGCTACAAACAGGTATCTGGAGCACCACAATCCTGACACAGGGGAGGGTTGTCCTTTCTGTTTGCAGCCTGAGATGGTCCATCATGTGTTTACTCAGTGTGGTTGACTGGCTGGGCTCTTTAGGCTCTTGGGGACTTGGTTTCAGGGACTAGGAGTACAGTTGTCTTTTTGTTTGTTTATTTATGGTCCACACTTTTCTGCGAGGAACAAAGATGTACACACACTTGTTAATTTCCCTTCATGTCAGGCAAAGCTAGCTGTCTGGAAAACCAGGTAGAACCATGTGAGGGGTGTGGGGACAGTGGACGTGGTGATGATGTTGACAGGAATGCTGGCAGCTCGACTCAGGCTGGAGTTTGAGTTTTACAGACTTACTGAAAGGACTGATGCATTTGTAGGAATCTGGGGGGTGCAGGATGTGCTGTGTTTGGTCAGAGAGGGCTGCTTGATTTTACATTTCTGAGAGTTGTTGGTTCTGGTTCTGTAGTTTTGCAGTACTGTTAGGTGTAAAGGGTTTAATTTTATTTTATTAATGATTTGTATTTTGACTTATGAGTTTTGTTTTTTGTTGTTGTTTTTTTCTTTTTTCTTTTGCTCTGTTGGTTTTGTTGTGGTCATTTTATTAAAAGTGTTTTTGAAAACTCAAACTCTTTCTTTCTTTCTTTCTTTCTCTTTTTATTTTAGTTATTTATTTTATAACAGAAAAACAGTTTAACGATGGACTTACCGGCAGCCAATCACATTTTAATAGCTACCTGCTCATACCAACAGTAGACGTGACGTCGTCCTTGGCCGCAGCTGTTTTGCTGCTGGTGTTATGCCGAAAACAACATGTCTGCTGACATTTGCATGCCCATCTGTAATCTGTATTCATTCTTGAGACGTTTCATATTTTGAATCGATGTAGTTTTAATTGTTGATGGTTTTATGGCAATACATTATTTTAGAGCCTTTAGTAATATTTAAAGCTACCCCACTGAGTAACACATTCTTTATTCACTTCTTTAGCTCATTTAGAAAGTGTAAATTTTTTCGGTTCACAGTGTTTTGGCAGCATTTCAGTCAATTACATATAATTAGCCCATTACTCGTTAAAAACACACTAAACTCTTCCACTCAAATGATGCAGATTTTTATTATTATTATTATTATTATTATTATCATTATCACATGTTTTGGTTGGTCAAATGGATTAACAAGAGAAAACAATAAAGGTGGACGTGCTAGTTATAAGTTTTGTATGGTTCATGTGCCTCCCCATGGCTAGCATTTCAGTCAATCACATTTTTAGTTAATCAAAGTGCTGGACAGAGATAAAAGGAGAAATAGAATAAAAACAAAGTACGCTCATAAATGATAAATATCACAAGTCTCTCAACTGACAACACTATCATGTGTCAAAGGCTGATATAAAAATAGGTTTACAGAGTTGACCTTTGTTGACCTGTGGAACTGGAAGTCATAAATCTGAGTCCTAGGCTTTTACCAGTCAGACCCCCACTTTTCTAGGAGGAAAAAATGTCCTGTTTGTAAGGAGAATGTTTAATTCAGTAAAGATTAAACAAGAGTTCCAATCTTTATTTTGAAGATGCTGGAATCCGCGACAGAGGTGGATGCATTATTCGGTAGTGTAGATTTGAAGGTTGCCAAGAACTGTTTGTCTGATACCGTATACTTTATAAGTAGATATTAAGTCAAACACTACAATTCACTCAGTAACAACACATACACACATTCCTCAAAGAAAGAAAAAACAAAAATAAGTTAATAATACGTGTTGCTGTAACTGCAATTTAAGGGTGCATCATGGCTTCGTAGGTGTGGCTAAAGTTAGCTGCATAAAATTGTTAGTGCATAGAGTTAATTCACCCAGTGCCAAGATGGATGCATAATTATATGAGGTGATTTTGTTGTATAAGCGTCTTGGAAAATATGAAGTGGTTATTTGCAGTCACATCCAAATATGTTGGAATTGTTTTCTTTGGTATTGATCTGTTATCATGGCTCACTGATAAATGGATAATATGGCTCTTTGGGATCACAGTCTCAAACATGCAAGACAAATATAAAAAAAAGAAAATGCATGTTTTTAGCTTTTAGGATACAAACTGAAGGCCTGATCTATATTTCAACCAAGCAGCAACCTCCGGCGGTAAAATGTGAAGCCTATGTGGAAGTGCAAAAAATTGCAGTTCACCCCTCATCCACTAGGGGCTGGCTCCAAAACAGAGCAAATCTACATAGACTCCCATTTTAAAAAGGCCAACTTCACAGCAGAAATAAACAAGTTTAAAGCCTGGTACAAAAAACATTTTAGGATTAATAGGTCAAGTTTTCCTTCATGACAACTGTGAAGGGGGTGAATTTTTTTCTAACTCATTCGTTTGGATGTTATTTAATTTTGAAATTTGGCAAAATTAGGGGCGTGTCCTTTTGATTAACAGGTATCCAATATCCAGGCAAGAAGGGAGAGTGCAGCACAACCACGGCTAACAGCGTGCCTTAGCTTTAGCCCGTCTACCTCTGTCAGCTGGTTAGCTACCGTTAGCTCCGGGTTAGCTCGGTTGGCTTTTAGCTACAGGCAGCTCAGAGTTTGACAGTTGTCAATCATCCACCCCCACCTTCACAATCCCCCTCTCAGCTCCACCTCTTTGCCTATTTTTGGATTTTCCGGGAATGTGACACTGCGAAGATGCCCACAGTGGGAACCGCCCAAAAGCGGCTTAATTAATAAATAAATAGCTTAGAAAAAGATGAATCCCTAACACATAGAGAAAATGCTGATAAATTAAGGCAAATTAAAGGGCTTCTCTTTTAACTGTCAGCAGATGTAATTTTATGGAAATTAAGTAAAAGAAAGAAAACCTTAGATACTAATACAACAAACACATGATGTAGATAAAATTATATTTTGATTGTTATCTCTGCAATACCACAGGAAAGTGCACTATAATAATTAATACAGAGAGGTACCAGGGGAAAGTAAAACCTATTTCATAATGATCTGATCGCCATTGATATTTTATACTGAGTCTCATGCTAAATAAAATTAAAAAAAAAATTGTAAAAGAATAAAAGAGAAAAAGTTGCTCGAGCAAATGTGGCTGATGATGGACACATTATTAATTGAAATTCAAATTGGTTTTCAGTCCATATCATCTTCAAATCATTGATGAGAAATCTCCAAAAGAATTAATTCTTTACAAACGATGCCACATTGAACTTTTAGGATCCTCATAAATGCAGGAAAACCTACCTGCTCTGATTTAGGCTTTACTGTGTAGAACAAGTGACGTGACTTTGACAAAGTTTTCTGGCTCTGACCTGATGACACAGATGACTTATGTTTACTTTAACTTGTCCTTCCAGCAGGTTCTTCTCCAGGACACTGTTCTAATTGTTCCACACAGAGTTGGTTGCTGCGTTTCATAATGCTGCTAACTCTGATGCTAACCGTAATACACCTTTATTTTCCTGATAAGCAGGTCTGATGACGTGGCTCTGTCTACAGGAGAATACATTAATACTAAATCTTTATTTTTCCAAAATAACTGTGTGTGCATTTCCAAATCAAACATGAAATTGACAGTAATAATATTTTGGGATAAACTCTTACAGATGGAGAATATTATCACCATGTACACAGGTGCTTATCCGGTCATTCAGGTCACCATGACAACACGAGGTAGAAAACAGCTTTCCTTTGTTTTTGATCTTCAGATCCTCCTGCGACCACGTGTGGGTCAGATGGAATGCCCTCGTACAAGTCTTTATTTTTCTTTTCTGTGATAAACTTTGTTAAACTTCACTCATCCAGATTCTTGGTAACTCATTTTTCTACCACACTGGTCAGCATGGAGGCTGCAGGTATTCTGCTACCACCATGTGGCCTCCATGGTTTGATATCAGTGCTGCAAAAAGACTTCGGTCCCTCTTGTAGTTTGAGGAATTTAACACGATTAACTCAGTTCAAAGCTTTGGAGACTTTAAAGCAACACAATGACATTTATTTAGTCCTTACGTGTTATTTTATTAAATACATGTACAAAGCTGTAATGTCATTATTTTCAGAGCAGTAAATACAGAATGTGTTCCTGAAGCTTCTCAGAGACCTGGTAGCAGTATGATGGAGCATGTGCTGACCAGGACAAGTGGTCTGGAAGTTTCTCTGCTGCATATTTGACCTTGAATGGTTTTGACTTCTGGCATCATAAAGACAGCTTCATGTATAGTGGTGTGTCGTGTTGATATCCTCACAGCCAACAAAGAATGGTGTCATCTTTATTCATGTACTGATTTTAATAGCACTCTCACTGAGTGACCATCCTGACAGAAATATGACATCATGGGTCGGTGAAAGAGGAAATCATTTAACACATAAAAAACATCTAAAGGAGAAAAGCAGCAACAGGTGAATCTACAAAGTGAGAAGAGAAACTAATCAGACCCACCACACTGCATACAGAATGATCCATGCTGATGTTGTGACTGTCGCCACCTGTTTTTACATAAACACACAGGATCAAAAAAAGAGCCAAAAGTACACAATTTCCTCCCCAACAAGGCAGATTAAAGATGAAAAACGAGACAATCAACTGCCTCTGCAACATCAATATGACTTGTTGATGTGAAATGATCACTTCCACCTACAAAGCTGGAACACAACACACTGTCAGGAGGCTTTAAAGCTGCATCTAAACCATAATACCTGCTGAACAGGGTTCACTCATCATGTTAAACCATGTTAGTTTGTGGTGTCCCTGCTGTTTGTCTTGTATTGTTTTTATCACTGTGTGCTGGAGCAGAAGAAAATGTTTCTATGTTAAAGAAGAAATGTCAGAACAACAGAAGTCAATGAACTGATCATTTTCAGCAGGTGGATCAAATCTGTGTGAGTGAGAGACGAAGGAAAGAAAAATCTGAGTTGTAGACATTCAAAGAAAACTTGACTCATTTCTCTGTAATGAAACTGTTTTATTGAAGGAAGTCAAAATGACAGAGACTGACATCATCATTAGAAACCTTGTTTGTTTGTTGGTTTAGAAAAACTAAATTTGTTCTCTAGAACAACTAAAAGTAATTTCAAGTAGAAAATGATTTTTACATTTCCAAAGTGTTGAGAGTAAAATAATGTGTGATGAAGGAAGGTCTGCTGGTTTCTCTGTTTGGCTCCATGAAGTGGAAGAGAAACAACAACATACAAATACATCAATACAAATATTCAACACATATTTAGAGAACAGAAAAGTTCAGATTTTCATGTTGATGGAAATAAAAATCATCATTAGCAGTGATTTCCTCCAAAAAGAAACAAACAGGAAAAACAAGCAAATAAAAAAAAGTCAAATAAACAACAGAACAGCAGAGCAGAGACATCACAACAATGAAGTCTCAGCAACACGCAAAGAAAATAACTTTACTTTACTTCACACAACTCAGCACTGGATCCAGTAAACAAAAAATAAATTCCAACATAGAGCGGCTGAGTGAATGTGGTCTGGACTCTGTGGAGGAGAGTCCTGGTTTCAGAGACGCTGTAGAAGGACAGAATACCTGCTCTGTGATCCAGATACACTCCTACTCTGGAGGACCAAGGACCTGAGATGAAGGTTCTGATGTTGTTGTAGTAAAAATAATAATTGTTTTGGAAACATAATAATGACCAAGATTTGTCATTATATCCAAATCCACTTTCATTTCCTGCTCTGCTGATATTCTTGTATGCGACTGCTACAGAAACGTTTCCTCTCATTTCCACCTCCCAGTAACAACGTCCAGTCAGACTCTCTCTACTCAGAACCTGATAGCATGTAATAAATCTGTCTGGATGACTAAAATAAGACTGATGTTGCTTCATACATGTCACCTTTCTGTTTCCCTCTGACAGTAACAGCTGTGTGTGTGCTGTGTTTGGATCCAGTGTGATTTTACATGAATATTTTAAGAATCCAGCTCTCCTCTTTGGTTCTGGTTGTGACAGTAAAACATCCACATCAGTGACTGTCGGTGAGATGTTTGCCCATCTGTCTGTCAGAATGTCCTGTAGTTTATCTCTGAGCTCTGACACAGCTGCTGTCACATCCTCAAAGTATCTCAGAGGACGGATATTGATGCTGGATGAGTGTGTAGACTCACTGAGTGCTGACAGTGAGGGGTAGTTGTGTAGAAACTGGTTGTGATCCTCTGTGTGTGAGAGCTGCTTCAGCTCAGCGTCTTTCCTCTTCAGCTCAGTGACCTCTTGCTCCAGCTTCTCCTGAAGCTCTTTGACTCCACTCACTTCAGTTTCCTGCTGGGATCTGATCTGCTGCTTCACATCAGAGCTTCTTTTCTGGATGAGACGGATCAGCTCAGTGAAGATATTCTCACTGTCCTCCACTGTTTTATCAGCAGAGTGATTGATGGCCTCCACCTCCTGTTGAAGCAGCTTCACATCTTTCTCTCTGACCTGGATTCTCTGCTGGATTTCTTGTCGACTCACCTCCAGCTCTCTCTGCCTCTCAGTCCTTTCTGCTGCAGCTGAGACTGTGTCGTGGCCTTTATGTTCATCCACAGAGCAGAGATAACAGATACACTTCTGATCAGTACGACAGAACATCTTCATCACCTCATCATGACGAGAGCAGATGTTCTCCTGGAGGTTCTTGGAGGGCTCCACCAGCTTGTGTTTCTTGAATGTAGGTGATTCATAATGAGGCTGAAGGTGTTTCTCACAGTAAGAGGCCAGACAGAATAAACAGGACTTGATGGCTTTCAGTTTTCTTCCAGAGCAGAAATCACAGGCCACATCTTCAGGTCCAGCATAGCAGTGATCAGCAGGAGCAGCTTGGAGTCCAGTCTTCTTCAGCTGCTCCACTAAAGCTGCTAACATGGTGTTTTTCTCCAGGACAGGTCTCGGTGTGAAAGTTTTCCTGCATTGAGGGCAGCTGTAGATTCCCTTCTGATCCTCTCCATCCCAGAAGCTTTTAATACAGTTCATACAGTAGCTGTGTCCACAGGGAATAGTCACCGGATCCTTCAGTAGATCCAGACAGATGGAACAAGAGAAGGTTTCTCGGTTTAGTTGATCTTTCTGCTCCATTTCACTTCTCAGCAGCAGCGACCCAATTTTCAATGTTTCTGCAGTGAATGTCACCTGACAGCTTTTACACTATTAAAACTTTGAACTTGAACAATGTAGATGTGAGTAGGAGGAAGAAGATGGAGGGTGTGTCAGATATCTTACCACTGGAAGGACCTTTAACTTTAAAGAAGTTACAGCAAGTCATAAAAATGGAGATTTTTTACTGTCTGTACAGAGATAAAAACAGGACAAAGTAAAAATGACTGTGAAGATTCCTCGTGGTTATGTTGACCTTCTGACTAGCCATTTATTTAGAAGTAAACTGACTGCAGACAATTTCCCACGTTGGAGATGACGACAGTCTCACTTAGATTTGAAGTTAAATGTTAAATGCTCCAGCAGCCGGGTCGACTCTTGGAGCCTCGACCGCTCGGGGTCTTCGCTCAGAGACATGAAGCAGACTGCTGCTTCTATTCTCTCCTGGATGGCGGCTGTGACAGCGGTGGTGATGACGTCACCTGCCATCTGGTTGACCAACTCCAACATGTTGTCGGAGGACTGGTCTTTGTGAAGAGAAGGTGTGAGCTTTGATTTGATTGGCTGCTGGGGCTGAGATGGAGGTGAGGGAAGGCCAAGACTGAGGTCATCATCGTCGTCTCCGTTTGTCGTGCCGCCATTATCGAGGGAAGGAAACTCTGGGAGGTCGCTGGTGAAAGCTTCTTCTTTATCAAGATCTGTGAAGTAAAACCACATGTAACCGAGACAGGAAGCAGAATCAGACTTTAAACTAGTTGGGTTTGATAAAAAGCTAACAAGCGCACCCTCTGAGTTCTCCGTCTGTGGCGTGTGTCCCTCTGACAGATTGAAAGTACCGTTGTCTGTCCACGTTACGTCAGACACCTCAGTGTCCGATACAGACATTTCTTTACACACTGCAGAGTCCAGCTGGTGGAGGGAAAACACAAGGAGAGGTCAGAGCCAGGACTGAGCTGCTGATTGGAGGACTCTGATCTCAGTAGGTGGCATGCAGGTTAGCTTCCTGAACAACACTAAGATAAAGGAAAAAGACTATAACAGCATGTCTCACACCATTCTTACATGAAAAGATAAATAAGAGAGATAAAGCAAAACCTATTATCTTATAAATTTACTCATATTATTTGGAAATTAAGATGATGATCACAACTAAAGGCGTTGAACTACAAGAAGGCAACATAGCAGATGTTCAGGACAGTTACAAATACGCTGGGATACCACAGGCTAATGAAAACCATGAAGAAGCTGTAACACAGTCAGCCACAACCAAGGTCCTACAAACAGTAAGGCAGGTCTCAAAGAATCAGCTAAACAGGAAGAACAAAGTCCAAGCCATCAACACGTATCTCCTTCCAGTCATCAGACATCCAGCTGGTATAATAGCCTGGCCAAAGGAGGAGATGGAAGCCACAGATACCAAGACCAGCTCCTCACAATCGATGGAGGGTTTCACCCCAGTTCCATCACCCTGAGACTGTGCACCAAGCAAAAGGAGGCAGCCTGTCCAGGTCTTGGGGAATGCCCCTTTGTCTGCATCTGATCTTTGCAGCTTCACACATTTACATGATCACACTCACCACTGAACAATATTAATTCCTCACATTCACTAATGTGCTAATTTAAACAGCAACCGTCTTGTCCTGCAGGTTTAATAAGTAGCAGCTTTATTTGTTGCTGGTGTTGTAGTTGTTATGATTCTTTTCCCAGTTTGATTTCTTATAGGTGCTCCTGATGATTGTCTGCTTTATTTTGTTATAGAGGCTATAGGATGTTTTATTTAAGTTTCTTTACAGGTGTAGCAGCTGGTTTCTCAGTTTTTTGCTGTTGCCTCCTATCTGCTGTATCTTTGTCTCCTCTTTCCTTTCTTCACTCTCTCCTTTTTTTCTCAGCCTCCTTCCTTTGCTTCCCCTTGTCAGGTCAATAAGAGGGACAAAACAACACGAGGGCAGGTGGATTTATTGCCTCCTGAAGTAAAGTACATTTCAGAGATAGACAGTGGCTGCTGTGCAAATTAAAGGCAGCCATTTAATTAGATGTATACCAACACTAATTATTTTTTACACAAGAACATACCTGAGTTTCTCAGATTTATGTCACAGGGTGACAAAGCTTTACTTTACAACTTTCCATCCTTAGGACCTTGTTACAGTCTAAAATAAAAATGCAGGAAAGACTGTGTCAATCTGCAGCCTGATAGTGAGATGACGCATTCCTCTGCTTAACATCCACTTCATTTAAAGAAGATGATCACAAGGTTGTGGAGTTTGGACAAACAGGGATTTTAGGAGCAATATTTAAAAACATTTGGCACACATAGATCATGTGTGGTGAAGTAAGGAAACAGGATCAGATTAATTCAATTTTCTGATAGAATATGAAATAAAACAGTTTGGACGAAGCTGTGGACTGACTGTCAAAGTTAGATGTGGGTCTGTGTATTTCTATGTGAAGAGAATATCCATGCTGTCTGTAAACTAATATCTACTGACTCAGTCCCAGTGATGGGATTTCAAAAGAGCATCAAATCTGGGTCAAGCTGATTCGTAAATGTCGAGTTTTAACCAATTTTACAATAAAAAAATGTAATAAAATACCAATTGTTGCTCTGTAGTTATAATTTTAACCCTTCTGCTCGGCCAAAGTCAGCGGCCATCTTTGCTTTCCAAAAAAATAATAAATCTCTCGTTGCATTGAAAGATGCCACTTCTACATGAAAATATGTAAAACATCCCATGTCAGAATCTTGTAGTATTTTTACGTCTACAGATGTATGTATTCACCAGATTTACTCCATGTTTACAGAAAGTGCTCGTTCTCATGTGATTCTGACAAGGCAGGTTGTCAGATAACAGTATTTTGTACTAACAAGGAAATGGAAAAATGCAGTACTTTAGACACAGATTGTATATTTACCATGGTTTTCTTTGACTTTCTGAAAAAACTCCCCAATGCCAAAGTCCAGCTTCTGCAGAACTGGCTTCAGCCACAAACCAATGGCAGGACATGAGATCAGAGACATTAGACAGTTTTAGAACGAAGAGAGAAGAGTTGTCCAGTGGGTTTACTTACAAGCTATTGTTCAGTTGTTGGTTTTTTTTTGTATGTGTGTGTGTGTGTCTGTGTGTGTGTTTTGGAACTTTGGTTGTTTTTGTTATACATCTTGTTGTCTTTTTAGGAACTCCTAATTACTGTCGGCTTAGTTTACCTGTAAAAGAAGTAGGAAATTCTCTGTACAGGTGTAGCAGTTGGTTTTCTGGTGTTGGGTTGGATTGAAGGGTCCTCTTTCTTTTTTCCACTTTTTATTTCTCTCCAATACTGTCCTTCTTTTCCCTGTCCCCTCCGGTCAGGTCCAGCAAGGTTACATAAATCCCATGATATGAAATAAATAAGAAAAAACAATATATTTAATAAATAAAGAAATAAAAAATGAGATTATCAAGAGGAGCCCTATACCCATAAAGCTTCTCTTGGCAAAGCAAATTTGTTCAGCACAACACAGCAAACAGACCATCATTCTGTTTGCTACAATGCTGGACAGGACAAGTAAAAAAACAAAAACACAGTAAACTATAAGTACTGATAAAGTATTGATAACTTGTGCGCGCGCGTGTGTGCGTGCGTGCGTGCGTGCGAGTGTTTACCTACTAGCGTATTGGTTGAGGTTAAAAGGGGCGGGGCTAATTTGCATATATTCGAAACATTTAGGTTAAACATTTAGATTTAGATATAAGATTTAACTTTTAGATGTAAGATTCAAGATTTAGATATATTATTTAGGATTTAAATATAAGATTTAACATTTAGATATAACATATAACATTTAGATTTAGATTTAACATTTTGATTTAGATTTAACATTTAGATATAAGATTTAACTTTTAGATTTAAGATGGATGGATTTGTCATGTTCTTTTACAAATAAGTTGACTGAATTTAAGTTCTTGTCACTCCATTTATACAAGTAGTTCTCTGAAGAAAACAAATTTTAAAATAATTTTAAAGACAAGATAATAGAACACATACATATAAGAGCTATGTAATTGTTTTCACCGTCCACCTAAAAATTCATGAAAACAAAACAAAAACAAACAAACAAAACAAAAAACATAACCTAATGTCCCTTTCTGGATCATAGGTGAAGGAACATCAACTTCACTCCGCCAGCCACAGGTCTGTGAAGTGCCACTCTCTAATCATGGTAAGTTCAGTTCTCTATCCTGATTGATCTGTCATCGATAGTTACTTCAAACTGTTTTGTATTAATCTTTGTTTATTTTTAATTTGCTAATACAAAGTAAACTGTATATCTTAGTATCCACACATTGTTTTGATTTAATTACAAAACATTAAAAGATAAAGGGAAACACTAGTGTTTCCATGACCAATATATAAAAGTGATTCTAGGGGTTTTTAATATTTCAGGTAGTGAAAGTGATTCATATGGCGTGTCAGAAGATGATGCTGAGATGGATGATCCAGAGTTCCTTTCTTCTGCAAAAATACATGCTGCCCCACCAGGACCTTATGGTATGTGCTAACATTTTATCTTTTAGCCCACACAGCAAAACTAGCACTTTATATGTTAATATCATGCAACTGCTGTAATACTGCCAAATACTTAATCATGTAACAAATACTTTTAAGTGAAATGTTAGTCTTATCCCTGCCACAAAGCCTCACACTGATGGATTGGTATTGTCCAGTGGACTGATTTTCATTCTATAATTTTCAGATATTTCCCAGTCCAGAGGAACAGGACCTACCCAGCCTCAGCTAAAAGTATTCCCTCGAACACTGCAAGGCATGTAAGGTATGTAGAATGAAAGCAGGATTATATTTACACAGTATGAACAGATCATTAAGGTTCTTCCTGCCTTGGCCACCCCATTAAAAATGTCCTGGATACGCCACTGACCATGTTGAGTCATTCTTAATTTCAATTTATAAAAGTAGCTGTCATCAAGCTCCGCTATGCCAACCCCCGTAGTGCTGCCAGGCTGAAGGAGCGAGGATGAAAGGAGTCAGAGCTCCCTCTAGTGGACAAACGACGGACGACATCATTCTGCAAGACTCCGCAACTTAACATTTTCCTTTTTATGAGAAATTAGGAACATATCGGCGTTAAATCGGCAAAATTCTGGCCAGTTGTTTGTTTTGAAAAAGGCTTTAATCGGCCGGACGATCAATCGCTTCGGATCTAGATGGAGGTTTTCTTTGGACAGTTTTTAAATGGAGAGAGAAATAAATGATGTAATTCATTTGCATTTATTAAATATCTGGGGAGTATTTTAATTTAAAGAAAGAAATATTAAATTTCAACTGTTTTGTAATGACTGTGGACCTAAAAGGTATTTTTTTAAGAAGAGAAAAACACAGTAAACTGTAAGTACTGATAAAGTACTGATAACTTAATGGTAGGTTAAAAGAAAAGGCATGTAAAATAATACATTTTAAAGAACCTATAATATAACTTTATGCTGTAATTTATAAACACTGAGTACTTAAAGGGTGTAATACTGGTAGACAGAGTGAAGCAATCAGCAGAGATGACATGAACCTTAAATAATAATAAATGTGCTAAATTTGGCACCAAGCAAACATGTCTGACTTCAACCTGTTCTGTTAAAGTTTCTACAGATGTAATATTGTAATAAAAGCTTCTTTTTAAAAGAGGATTTGGTACTTTATTTAAACCAAACCTACATTCAGCGGTCTGTAAAGTCATAAAATAAGATTAAGAGATCAAGTGTATCAGATTAAAACTGCTACCGGTCCCACACTTCAAAATACACATTATTAACATTTATGAAATGTTAAAGAAAAGGATGCAGCTCACTGATTATTATGCATGACTCCAGACATCAGATGGATTTTCCACATCAGACCAACTCTTCCACTACAACTAGAAGGACTCTGTTTCCTAATGAGGGACATTAAATAAAACACTTCTGTGAGCCAACAGGTTTCCTTTCTCAGTCAGAAAAGTCTGAACAGGAAAGTTTCTCTTCAGTCTGACAGAGATTTTCATTCTCTTCAGTAACGTCTGCAGCAACAGGTCCCCACACATCTAAAGACCAGAGGAAATGTTGCTTCATTTACTTCATTCAAGAAAATATTATCACCATAATTAACATATAAATCTTCATTTCACAGCATATAGGCCTCACACATGTTACAACCAGCCTTACGGTTATAACAAAACAACGCCGAACAACCAAGAAAACCAATTATAATTATTTATTAAACCGAAACTTAAGACAAAATAATATAATCATGAAGTGTGATTGTCTGCAATATCAGTAATGTCAGGGCGTGCTTGTTTGTGTGTACAAATATAATGCATGCAGTGTTGTATGATGTAGAACTAAACCAAACACAAACGCGAGGTGCAACGGCGCAGGTCCGGCCTGGGAGCGGAGCAAAGAAAGAAGAGACCAGGCCGATTGTAGGCGGGTCTTATATAGCTACGCCCCGCCGAATACTCCAGCTGCACCTGCACACAAACATAATTAACAAAGCCACAAAAGAAGGGGTCGTAACACACAATATGTCATTTAATTTCATTAACAGTTAAATCACTGATGAAAAATCCAGATTACATGTGATGGATTAAAATAATTACAACATTATTTCATCCAGAGAATAAAATAGTGGCTGTGTTTAAATGTCTGGAGTCAGATTTTAAAGATTAAAACTGAAACTTTTCTTGATAATTTCACTTAAAAAGTTGATAAAAACATGTTTTCTTTTCTGTGAAGTGGTAACAGACAGAAAGTAACTGGTAAGCAGTGCTCTGTGTTAAGTATAATTTAGTAGGAGAGATATTTTTCTTTTTATCTACAGTGGAACATTTATGAAATAAATAAAATACTAAATGAAACTGGTAATGTGAGGAGATGAAGTTGTTTATGTAGCTCTGCATTAGAAACTTCTCAGCAGGTATCTGATGGTTAGTTTCAGCTCTTTCATTAAATCTGATCTTCTTCAGCTCCCAGAACTCCGCAGCGGCTCCGTTGTAGCCACTAAACCAAAGCACAGAGCGGCTGTGTGCTTCTGACTGGTTCTGAAGTCCACCAACCTTTGTTATGTACATTCCCGGGACTGAAACTGTTCTGGAGAACCTGGAGGCTGAAATACCACAGTTCCCAGCTTTGGTCTCCAGTCCTGCACCACAAAGCGGTTTGATCTACGGTACCATGTCACACACCAACAACTAGATAACAGCAGACGTTTGTTGTAATAAATCAAATAAAAACTGAGTAAATAAAGAGAAAACCTGTCAGAATGTAAAACATGTGGACAAAGTGAGTTGAGGAGCTTTACCCTCCTCTTCATCCCTGTTAGCAGGATGAAGGCTCCCTCTTGTGGTGTGCATCAGTTTTCACATTCCAGTTGTGAACCTGCAGGAAGACGTGGAAAAACTTCACTGAGCCTTTGGCAGCTTCAACCACATCAGTAAAGAGAGATTGAAATATCTGTAATATCACACTGTGTCAGTTTGTTCACAGGAGTCACAACCTGCAACACTGATGCTGCATTCAGGGAACCTGGGAAAGATGGGAGAGAAGACTTTCCAGCTTCCAAACAGTGTTCACATCTGCTTTCAGGCTGGAAGTAGAACTTGTAGATGTGAGATTTAAGTTTCCAAACACTCTGACTTCTTCATGTTAGATGTAGAATAAAGGAAATAATTCTAGAAGAAAAAATGCTTTATTTATTACTTTTTGCTGTTCCAGGAAAACTGCCTCAGTTATTCCCTCATATTAGTTTGACATTTTCTCCATCAGATTTACAGAAACACTGAAATGAAGACAAAAGAAAATACTTTGTTCATTCTTTCAAAGTTTATTTGTTTGTAAAAATTGACTTTGTTCTGACATTAAACATGATGAATGATCTCATTTATTCTGATCCTGGAAATGAGCCTTTCTGAACATCATCATTAGAAACCTTGTTTGTTTGTTGGTTTAGAAAAACAACAACATCTGATCTCTAGAACAACTAAAAGTAATTGCAAGTAGAAAATGATTTTTACATTTCCAAAGTGTTGAGAGTAAAATAATGTGTGATGAAGGAAGGTCTGCTGGTTTCTCTGTTTGGCTCCATGAAGTGGAAGAGAAACAACAACATACAAATACATCAATACAAATATTCAACATATATTTAGAGAACAGAGAAGTTCAGATTTTCATGTTGATGGAAATAAAAATCATCATTAGCAGTGATTTCCTCCAAAAAGAAACAAACAGGAAAAACCAGCAAAAAAAAAAAAAAAGTCAAATAAACAACAGAACAGCAGAGCAGAGACATCACAACAATGAAGTCTCAGCAACAAGCAGAGAAAATAACTTTACTTCACTTCACACAACTCAGCACTGGATCCAGAATCAATCCAGAGTCCAACATAGAGCGGCTGAGTGAATGTGGTCTGGACTCTGTGGAGGAGAGTCCTGGTTTCAGAGACGCTGTAGAAGGACAGAATACCTGCTCTGTGATCCAGATACACTCCTACTTTGGAGGACCAAGGACCTGAGATGGAGGTAATGATGCTGTTATACAAGAGCTCATAACGGTTTTGGTAACAATCTAGAGACCAAGATTTGTCATTACATCCAAATCCACTTTTATATCCTACTCTGCTGATATTCTTGTATGCGACTGCTACATAAACGTCTCCTCTCATTTCCACCTCCCAGTAACAACGTCCAGTCAGACTCTCTCTACTCAGAACCTGAACCAATCCAGTGAATCTGTCTGGATGACTAGAATAAGACTGATGTTGATCCATTCTTGTCACCTTTAAGTTTCCCTCTCACAGTAACAGCAGTGTGTGTGCTGTGTTTGGATCCAGTGTGATTTTACATGAATATCTTCAGAATTCAGCTCTGCTCTTTGGTTCTGGTTGTGACAGTAAAACATCCACATCAGTGACTGTCGGTGAGATGTTTGTCCATCTGTCTGTCAGAATGTCCTGTAGTTTATCTCTGAGCTCTGACACAGCTGCTGTCACATCCTCAAAGTATCTCAGAGGACGGATATTGATGCTGGATGAGTGTGTAGACTCACTGAGTGCTGACAGTGAGGGGTAGTTGTGTAGAAACTGGATGTGATCCTTTGTGTGTGAGAGCTGCTTCAGCTCAGCGTCTTTCCTCTTCAGCTCAGTGATCTCCTGCTCCAGCTTCTCCTGAAGCTCTTTGACTCCACTCACTTCAGTTTCCTGCTGGGATCTGATCTGCTGCTTCACATCAGAGCTTCTTTTCTGGATGAGACGGATCAGCTCAGTGAAGATCTTCTCACTGTCCTCCACTGTTTTATCAGCAGAGTGATTGATGGCCTCCACCTCCTGTTGAAGCAGCTTCACATCTTTCTCTCTGTCCTGGATTCTCTGCTGGATTTCTTGTCGACTCACCTCCAGCTCTCTCTGCCTCTCAGTCCTTTCTGCTGCAGCTGAGACTGTGTCGTGGCCTTTATGTTCATCCATGGAGCAGAGATAACAGATACACTTCTGATCAGTACGGCAGAACATCTTCATCACCTCATCATGACGAGAGCAGATGTTCTCCTGGAGGTTCTTGGAGGGCTCCACCAGCTTGTGTTTCTTGAATGTAGGTGATTCATAATGAGGCTGAAGGTGTTTCTCACAGTAAGAGGCCAGACAGACTAAACAGGACTTGATGGCTTTCAGTTTTCTACCAGAGCAGAAATCACAGGCCACATCTTCAGGTCCAGCATAGCAGTGATCAGCAGGAGCAGCTTGGAGTCCAGTCTTCTTCAGCTGCTCCACTAAAGCTGCTAACATGGTGTTTTTCTCCAGGACAGGTCTTGGTATGAAAGTTTTCCTGCATTGAGGGCAGCTGTAGACTCCCTTCTGATCCTCTCCATCCCAGTGGGTTTTAATACAGTTCATGCAGTAACTGTGTCCACAGGGAATAGTCACCGGATCCTTCAGTAGATCCAGACAGATGGAACAAGAGAAGGTTTCTCGGTTTAGCTGATCTTTCTGCTCCGTTTCACTTCTCAGTAGCAGTGACCCAATTTTCAATGTTTCTGCAGTGAATGTCACCTGACAGCTTTTACACTATTAAGACTTTGAACTTGAACAATATAGATGTGAGTAGGAGGAAGAAGACGGAGGGTGTGTCAGATATCTTACCACTGGAAGGACCTTTAACCTTAAAGACGTTACAGTAAGTCATAAAAATGGAGATGTTTTACTGTCTGTACAGAGATAAAAACAGGACAAAGTAGAAATTAATTTAAAGATTCCTCGTGATTATGTTGACCTTCTGACTTTCAGTAATTTATTTAGAAGAAAACTTACTTCAGACAAATTCCCACGTTGGAGATGACAACAGTCTCACTTTGAATTTGAAGTTAAATGTGAATTTAAAGTGGAATATTCAGGACTTCACCAGAAGAAACTGCATCTTGTAACTCCCAGATTGAAAGATGAAAATGTCCTGGGAAATATGAGGACAAGTGGAAAAAGAATTAAGAAATGAAGAAACAGAGAAATAGATTTCCACTACATTTAGTTTTTAATCACATACTCTAAATGTTATCAATCAATCACTTCCATTGATAAAAGAAAAAAAGATCCTCCTCCATCCAAACAGGAAGTGAAAATGTGCTGTAGAAAACAAAAACATTTCCCTGTACGATGATGTTGTTGGATGTTTGAAAGAGCATCTTGAGGAGCATCCTACAGACTTGCTTTGCAAAATTTTATTTACTTTACTGAGTTGAATGACATCAAATTACATTTTTATTTGTTTTGCTTTTGCCCAACAACCACATCTTTTTAATTGCAGACACTACAAAGTCCTCTTAGACACTGCCAGACATATTTCATCTTAACAATATACAAGGCTGCACATGATAAATTCAATACTTTATACACTGCTGTGTCTTTATGGTAAAAACAAGATGTGTTCATATGAAGGGCAGCTTGAGAAAAAGCCTTTATGTTCTTAATGGGTTAGTCTGGATCATAATGAACTAGACTTGGACTGGACTGTGTCTCAGCTCAAATCAGACCTGGTTCTGGTGCTGAATGTCTCCTAATAAATCCATGTGGACTTTCTGGTGACTCAGAGCTCCATTTAAAATGAGCTGAATGTGTGTTGCTGAGTACAACTAGGGCACCTTTGATGAGTCTTTTGTCAACCCTCTAACATCTGAGCAGGATCTAGCAGAACTGGAAACCTGCAGCAGAAAACACAAGTAGCCAGCTGTGACCAACACATGAAGCCAAGACTCCTCTCATGTTCAAGAGCTGGAAAAAAGCCTCTATTAGGAGGCCAGTGTTGCTCTAACTGTCTGACTATCATTGACATGTGACATTGTGATGATCTAGATGCTCACTGCTTGGAGTTTACTTTGGGATCTTTCTGTCCTCTAGTGGTCAGAAGTTGTTAAACACAGATTCAAATGGGATATTTATCACTTCTCTCAGTCAGATAAAAATCAGAAGAAAACCATAAAAAACAGTTTTATAGGGAGACTTTCAGATGGAAACCAAACCCATCCAAAAGCTGCAGTTTGGTTTCTAAAAGCTTGTCTGACATGTCCTCCTTAAAGACTAAATAAGTAGCATTGACACTTAGTGTTTCAAATCAGAACTGCACCGGAGAGTTTGTCGCAGGTTGCCGGTTTTTGACGGTTTGAGAGGATTCACACAGAGTAAGTTGCTATGCTTTGCAATGCATAAAAAGGCTGCGTTGTTAGGCAACCGTGGGGAGTGGCATATGATTGGTTAAGGAACCAGGAAGTAGGAAAGAGCTACATAGTGCACTGAAGTTATTTCATCACGGAACTCTTACTTTGAAAGGAAAGAAATTGACATAAACTTTGTTAATGTAGAGAAACAGATTGTTTATAGGGAAGCTTCCTTTTATCCCTCACAACAAATAAGAACATTTTTAATTATTTTTACAAAAAAAATCCTAATTATTTAACCTTTAAAAGAGACTAAATAAAGTTTATTTACAACCACGGCTAAACAAACATCACCAAACTACCATTTCTTCATGTTTCTGACAGAAAGCATTTTCTTTCATTCTAGTAGGACTTCATTTTGTCCTTCTGGTCAGCCATGCTCCCCCCTGTCAACCCCTTGTGAGGGGGTGATGTGATTTTTCTCATTGCTGAATGGTGACACGCCTGAGTCCTGCCAGCCCATCATGAGCCACAACAAATCCACAGACTGGAAGCTCTGCAAGTAACTAAACTGGATGTCTGAATATATTTATGTCTCAGTCAGATTTCCATGTACATCATTCTGAGACCTGCTGCATGTTTTCATCACATAAAAATCCCTCATCTACATCAATGTTTTAGGACTAAAAACTAGGTACATATAAAATTCATAATAGGAAATAAAAAATAACAAGTTTCCTTCCTTTAAATCTTTATTGTGAACAAACCAGGCATAACGAGTATTTAGAGCATATTGAGTATAAAAGCTTTCATTGCAGTGTGATTGTCATTAAATCATGTCTGTGGAAGTCTGGCTGTTAGATGGATGAATCAGCTTCAGATGGAAGGAGAGTTGGGAGATGTTACAGCAGCACTTGGAGAGTTTGACGACTAAATCCAGTCGGCTGTAACACATAATATCAATCATGTCACACAGAAAGTTTATCCACAAACTTTACTCAAGTTTACTGACAAAATACAGATTTTACTGCAGAAATTTTCATCTTTATGAAGCAATAAAATCATACATTCAGGCCTGGATTACAGCTTTGAAAGTCCTTCTTTTTCCAGACATGTTTTTACTTTTCCAGCATGAATCTGATCAGTTTTTGGAAGTTTGCATCATGTTGCAGCGTTTGAATAAGATTGATGAAACATTAAAGCAGACGAAGTTATTAAATGTTTTACAAGCCTAATTTAGTTGTAAGCAGATATAAACAAACAAGGAACAATAATTATTAATGAGACGTTAACTTTTTGTTACAACTTTTGCTCAACATTTACATTTTTTACTTCAGTATTTGCTTCTACACTACGTCTTTGTCTTTTATAACGGGCCCTGTGCTGTTTTAGGCTCAGAGAGTCAGAAATTGTTGCTGTGACTCGGTTTTTTCTCTCTTGGAAGCAAATTTAGTTTCATCCTGAACAACAAACAACCACAGATCCTTCTAAATATTGTCTTTCAGTCTGAACTAAATATGAACATTTCTGGGGGGTTTTGACTGAATATTTACGCTCAATTCATTTACATGTCCCTTAAACTTTTTCATGGTAAAGATGGTTGAACAGAATCAGAAGCTGTATTTCATGACATCTTTGTCTTTTAATAACATTTTTGGAAGCAGATTCTTTCTTCTGCTTTTCACTGGCTGGAATATCACATTGACTGGAGTCATTTCATGTGAGACCAGTCAATGTGGCACCATGTGGTTTTGGATCAGGCCGGTTCTGGTCTCAGCATCAGGCCGGGCTGATTCTGACTGAGGTGACAGAACCTCCATGTTTGTGAAAGTGATCACTCTGAAATGTTGCTGTTACCTCTACATGAAAAGGAAACATGGAAACACAATCACACAAAAACTGTCTGGGACCAGAACACCCCGGTCTCCCCTCTACATGTCCTTTGTGACCCGTAACCCTCCCCTGCAGAACTTTTCATCTATCAGTGGCGTCTGAGGAGTTTGGAGAAGAACCCAGAAGAGGCTGGCTTGTCGGCCTTGGCCTGTTCATCCTCTCTGAGCTTCGTCTTCTCCTCTCCCAGCCCCAGCTCTCCTTCCAGCTGCTCTAACTCTGACTGGTCCAACAGCTCAAAGTCCTCCACCTCGCTGTCCGACTCCTCGGCCAGCTCCAGCAGCCGGGTCGACTCTTGGAGCCTCGACCGCTCGGGGTCTTCGTTCAGAGACATGAAGCAGACTGCTGCTTCTATTCTCTCCTGGATGGCGGCTGTGACAGCGGTGGTGATGACGTCACCTGCCATCTGGTTGACCAACTCCAACGTTTTGTCGGAGGACTGGTCTTTGTGAAGAGAAGGTGTGAGCTTTGATTTGATTGGCTGCTGGGGCTGAGATGGAGGTGAGGGAAGGCCAAGGCTGAGGTCATCATCATCGTCTCCGTTGGTCGTGCCGCCGTTATCGAGGGAAGGAAACTCTGGGAGGTCGCTGGTGAAAGCTTCTTCTTTATCAAGATCTGTGAAGTAAAACCACATGTAACCGAGACAGGAAGCAGAATCAGACTTTAAACTAGTTGGGTTTGATAAAAAGCTAACAAGCGCACCCTCTGAGTTCTCCGTCTGTGGCGTGTGTCCCTCTGACAGGTTGAAAGTACCGTTGTCTGTCCACGTCACGTCAGACACCTCAGTGTCCGATACAGACATTTCTTTACACACTGCAGAGTCCAGCTGGTGGAGGGAAAACACAAGGAGGTCAGAGCCAGGACTGAGCTGCTGATTGGAGGACTCTGATCTCAGTAGGTGGCATGCAGGTTAGCTTCCTGAACAACACTAAGATAAAGGAAAAAGACTATAACAGCATGTCTCACACCATTCTTACATGAAAAGATAAATAAGAGAGATAAAGCAAATAAATTTATCTCAAAGATTTACTCATTTTATTTGGAAATTAAGATAATGATCACAACTAAAGGGGTTGAACTACAAGAAGGTAACATAGCAGATGTTCAGGACAGTTACAAATACGCTGGGATACCACAGGCTAATGAAAACCATGAAGAAGCTGCAACACAGTCAGCCACAACAAAGGTCCTACAAACAGTAAGGCAGGTCTCAAAGAATCAGCTTAACAGAAAGAACAAAGTCCAAGCCATCAACACGTATTTCCTTCCAGTCATCAGACATCCAGCTGGTATAATAGCCTGGGCAAAGGAGGAGATGGAAGCCACAGACCAGCTCCTCACAATCGATGGAGGGTTTCACCCCAGTTCCATCACCCTGAGACTGTGCACCAAGCAAAAGGAGGCAGCCTGTCCAGGTCTTGGGGAATGCCCCTTTGTCTGCATCTGATCTTTGCAGCTTCACACATTTACATGATCACACTCACCACTGAACAATATTAATTCCTCACATTCACTAATGTGCTAATTTAAACAGCAACCGTCTTGTTCTGCAGGTTTAATCAGTAGCAGCTTTATTTGTTGCTGGTGTTGTAGTTGTTATGATTCTTTTCCCAGTTTGATTTCTTATAGGTGCTCCTGATAATTGTCTGCTTTATTTTCTTATAGAGGATATAAGATGTTTTATTTAAGTTTCTTTACAGGTGTAGCAGCTGGTTTCTCAGTTTTTTTGCTGTTGCCTCCTATCTGCTGTATCTTTGTCTCCTCTTTCCTTTCTTCACTCTCTCCTTTTTTTCTCAGCCTCCTTCCTTTGCTTCCCCTTGTCAGGTCAATAAGAGGGACAAAACAACACGAGGGCAAGTGGTTTCAATAACTCCTGATGTAAAGTGCATTTCAGAGATAGACACTGGGTGCTGTGGAAATTAAAGGCAGCCATTTAATTAGATGTATACCAACACTAATTATTTTTTACACAAGAACATACCTGAGTTTCTCAGATTTATGTCACAGGGTGACAAAGCTTTACTTTACAACTTTCCATCCTTGTTACAGTCTAAAATAAAAAAGTAGGAAAGACTGTGTCAATCTGCAGCCTGATAGTGACCTGACTCATCCCTCTGCTTAACATCAACTTCATTTAAAGAAGATGATCACAAGGTTGTGGAGTTTGGACAAACAGGGATTTTAGGAGCAATATTTAACAAACCTTTGGCACACATAGATCATGTGTGGTGAAGTAAGGAAACAGGATCAGATTAATTCAATTCTCTGATGGAATATTAAATAAAATAGTTTGGAAGAAGCTGTGGGCTGACTGTCAAAGTTAGATGTGGGTCTGTGTATTTCTATGTGAAGAGAATATCCATGCTGTCTGTAAACTAATATCTACTGACTCAGCCCCAGTGATGGGATTTCAAAAGAGCATCAAATCTGGATCAAGCTGACTCGTAAATGTCGAGTTTTAACCAACTTTACAATAAAAAATGTACTAAAATACCAATTGTTGCTCTTTAGTTATAATTTTAACCCTTCTGCTCGGCCAAAGTCAGCGGCCATCTTTGCTATCCTAAAAAATAATAAATCTCTTGTTGCATTGAAAGATGCCACTTCCACATGAACGTATGTAAAACATCCCATGTCAGAAACTTGTAGTTTTTTACATCTACAGATGTATGTATTCACCAGATTTACTCCATGTTTACAGAAAGTGCTCGTTCTCATGTGATTCTGACAAGGCAGGTTGTCAGATGACAGTATTTTGTACTAACAAGCAAATGGAAAAATGCAGTACTTTAGTCACAGATTGTATATTTACCATGGTTTTATTTGACTTTCTGAAAAAACTCCCCAATGCCAAAGTCCAGCTGTCTGTGTGTGTGTTTTGGAACTTTGGTTGTTTTTGTTATACATCTTGTTGTCTTTTTAGGAACTCTTAATTACTGTCGGCTTAGTTTACCTGTAAAAGCTGTAGGAAATTCTCTGTACAGGTGTAGCAGTTGGTTTTCTGGTGTTAGGTTGGATTGAAGGGTCCTCTTTCTTTTTTCCACTTTTTATTTCTCTCCAATACTGTCCTTTTTTTCCCTGTCCCCTCCGGTCAGGTCCAGCAAGGTTACATAAATCCCATGATATGAAATAAATAAGTAAAAACAATATATTTAATAAATAAAGAAATAAAAAATGAGATTATCAAGAGGAGCCCTATACCCATAAAGCTCCTCTTGGCAAAGCAAATTTGTTCAGCACAACACAGCAAACAGACCATCATTCTGTTTGCTACAATGCTGGACAGGACAAGTAAAAAAAACAAAAACACAGTAAACTATAAGTACTGATAAAGTATTGATAACTTGTGCGCGAGCATGTGTGCGAGTGAGCGTGAGTGCGAGGAAGTGTTTACCTACTAGCGTATTGGTTGAGGTTAAAAGGGGTGGGGTTAATTTGCATATATTCGAAACATTTAGATTAAACATTTAGATTTAGATATAAAAGTTTCTAGAGATGTAATATTGGAATGAAAACTTCTTTTCAAAATAGGATTTGGTACTTTATTTAAACCAAACCTACAAGCAGCGGTCTATAATGTGATAAAATCAGATGTAAGAGATCAAGTGTATCAGATTAAAACTGCTACCGGTCCCACACTTCAAAATACACATTATTAACATTTATGAAATGTTAAAGAAAAGGATGCAGCTCACTGATTATTATGCATGACTCCAGACATCAGATGGATTTTCCACATCAGACCAACTCTTCCACTACAACTAGAAGGACTCTGTTTCCTAATGAGGGACATTAAATAAAACACTTCTGTGAGCCAACAGGTTTCCTTTCTCAGTCAGAAATGTCTGAACAGGAAAGTTTCTCTTCAGTCTGACAGAGATTTTCATTCTCTTCAGTAACGTCTGCAGCAACAGGTCCCCACACATCTAAAGACCAGAGGAAATGTTGCTTTCATTTACTTCATTCAAGAAAATATTAACATCATAATTAACATATAAATCTAAATTTCACAGCATATAGGCCTCATACAATATGTCATTTAATTTCATTAACAGCGAAATCACTGATGAAAAATCCAGATTACATGTGATGGATTAAAATATTTACAACATGATTTCATCCAGAGAATAAAACAGTGGCTGCGTTTAAATGTCTGGAGTCAGATTTTAAAGATTAAAACTGAAACGTTTCTTGATAATTTCACTTAAAAAGTTGATAAAAACAGATGTTTTCTTTTCTGTGAAGTGGTAACAGACAGAAAGTAACTGGTAAGCAGTGTTCTGTGTTAAGTATAATTTAGTAGGAGAGACATTTTTCTTTTTATCTACAGTGGAACATTTCTGAAATAAATAATATACTAAATGAAACTGGTAATGTGAGGAGATGAAGTTGTTTATGTAGCTCTGCATTAGAAACTTCTCAGCAGGTATCTGATGGTTAGTTTCAGCTCTTTCATTAAATCTGATCTTCTTCAGCTCCCAGAACTCTGCAGCGGCTCCGTTGTAGCCACTGAACCAAACCACAGAGCGGCTGTGTGCTTCTGACTGGTTCTGAAGTCCACCAACCTTTGTTATGAACATTCCCGGGACTGAAATGGAGAACCTGGAGGCTGAAATACCACAGTTCCCAGCTTTGGTTTCCAGTCCTGCACCACAAAGCGGTTTGATCTACGGTACCATGTCACACACCAACAACTAGATAACAGCAGACGTTTGTTGTAATAAATCAAATAAAAACTAAGTAACTAAAGAGAAAACCTGTCAGAATGTAAAACATGTGGACAAAGTGAGTTGAGGAGCTTTACCCTCCTCTTCATCCCTGTTAGCAGGATGAAGGCTCCCTCTTGTGGTGTGCATCAGTTTTCACATTCCAGTTGTGAACCTGCAGGAAGACGTGGAAAAACTTCACTGAGCCTTTGGCAGCTTCAACAACATCAGTAAAGAGAGATTGAAATATCTGTAATATCACACTGTGTCAGTTTGTTCACAGGAGTCACAACCTGCAACACTGATGCTGCATTCAGGGAACCTGGGAAAGATGGGAGAGAAGACTTTCCAGCTTCCAAACAGTGTTCACATCAGCTTTCAGGCTGGAAGTAGAACTTGTAGATGTGAGATTTAAGTTTCCAAACACTCTGACTTCTTCATGTTAGATGTAGAATAAAGGAAATAATTCTAGAAGAAAAAATGCTTTATTTATTACTTTCTGCTGTTCCAGAAAAACTGCTTCAGTTATTCCCTCATATTAGTTTGATATTTTCTCCATCTGATTTCACAGAAACACTGAAATGAAGACAAAAGAAAATACTTTGTTTATTCTTTCAAAGTTTATTTGTTTGTAAAAACTGACTTTGCTCCGACATTAAACATGATGAATGATCTCATTTATTCTGATCCTAGAAATGAGCCTTTCTGAACATCATCATTAGAAACCTTGTTTGTTTGTTGGTTTAGAAAAACAACAACATCTGATCTCTAGAACAACTAAAAGTAATTGCAAGTAGAAAATGATTTTTACATTTCCAAAGTGTTGAGAGTAAAATAATGTGTGATGAAGGAAGGTCTGCTGGTTTCTCTGTTTGGCTCCATGAAGTGGAAGAGAAACAACAACATACAAATACATCAATACAAATATTCAACACATATTTAGAGAACAGAGAAGTTCAGATTTTCATGTTGATGGAAATAAAAATCATCATTAGCAGTGATTTCCTCCAAAAGAAACAAACAGGAAAAACCAGCAAATAAAAAAAGAGTCAAATAAACAACAGAACAGCAGAGCAGAGACATCACAACAATGAAGTCTCAGCAACAAGCAGAGAAAATAACTTTACTTCACTTCACACAACTCAGCACTGGATCCAGAATCAATCCAGAGTCCAACATAGAGCGGCTGAGTGAATATGGTCTGGACTCTGTGGAGGAGAGTCCTGGTTTCAGAGACGCTGTAGAAGGACAGAATACCTGCTCTGTGATCCAGGTACACTCCTACTCTGGAGGACCAAGGACCTGAGATAGAGGTTCTGATGCTGTTATACAAGAACTCATAAATGTTTTGGTAACAATTTAATGACCAAGATTTGTCATTACATCCAAATCCACCTTTATGTCCGGCTCTGCTAATATTCTTGTATGCGACTGCTACAGAAACCTGACCTCTCATTTCTACCTCCCAGTAACAACGTCCAGTCAGACTCTCTCTACTCAGAACCTGATAGTATCTAGTGAATCTGTCTGGATGACTAGAATAAGACTGATGTTGATCCATTCCTGTCACCTTTCTGTTTCCCTCTGACAGTAACAGCAATGTGTGTGAGCTGTGTTTAGATCCAGTGTGATTTCACATGAATATTTTAAGAATCCAGCTCTGCTCTTTGGTTCTGGTTGTGACAGTAAAACATCCACATCAGTGACTGTCAGTGAGATGTTTGTCCATCTGTCTGTCAGAATGTCCTGTAGTTTATCTCTGAGCTCTGACACAGCTGCTGTCACATCCTCAAAGTATCTCAGAGGACGGATATTGATGCTGGATGAGTGTGTAGACTCACTGAGTGCTGACAGTGAGGGGTAGTTGTGTAGAAACTGGATTGTGATCCTCTGTGTGTGAGAGCTGCTTCAGCTCAGCGTCTTTCCTCTTCAGCTCAGTGATCTCCTGCTCCAGCTTCTCCTGAAGCTCTTTGACTCCACTCACTTCAGTTTCCTGCTGGGATCTGATCTGCTGCTTCACATCAGAGCTTCTTTTCTGGATGAGACGGATCAGCTCAGTGAAGATCTTCTCACTGTCCTCCACTGTTTTATCAGCAGAGTGATTGATGGCCTCCACCTCCTGTTGAAGCAGCTTCACATCTTTCTCTCTGTCCTGGATTCTCTGCTGGATTTCTTGTCGACTCACCTCCAGCTCTCTCTGCCTCTCAGTCCTTTCTGCTGCAGCTGAGACTGTGTCGTGGCCTTTATGTTCATCCACAGAGCAGAGATAACAGATACACTTCTGATCAGTACGGCAGAACATCTTCATCACCTCATCATGATGAGAGCAGATGTTCTCCTGGAGGTTCTTGGAGGGCTCCACCAGCTTGTGTTTCTTTAATGGAGCCACATCATAATGAGGCTGAAGGTGTTTCTCACAGTAAGAGGCCAGACAGAATAAACAGGACTTGATGGCTTTCAGTTTTCTTCCAGAGCAAAAATCACAGGCCACATCTTCAGGTCCAGCATAGCAGTGATCAGCAGGAGCAGCTTGGAGTCCAGTCTTCTTCAGCTCTTCCAATAAATCAGCTAACATCGTGCTTTTCACCAGGACAGGTCTCGGTGTGAAGGTCTGTCTACATTGAGGGCAGCTGTAGATTCCCTTCTGATCCTCTCCATCCCAGAAGCTTTTAATACAGTTCATGCAGTAGCTGTGTCCACAGGGAATAGTCACCGGATCCTTCAGTAGATCCAGACAGATGCAACAGCAGAACTTTACTCGGTCCCGCTGATTTTCCTGCTGCGCCATTTTCCTCTTCACAGTAACTGTCAAACAGTTTCACTTTCTCTGAACAGAAAGGATGTGTGCGCTCTGAAGGACAACAGATCTCACATGAAGCAGGAAATGAGTCTTACCAGCAGCTGCATGTTCCACCATGTTGCTCACACCCATCCTGATGAAGAGAGATCTGTGGAGGGGCGGGAACATAGAAACACCTGCTAGGAGTGGCTACAGGAACTAACATGTAACATGAAGCGCCTCATCTGCAGTATCAGTGCAGACTTTGAACAGATCTACTTCTGTTTCCAGCCTCTTCTACTGTTGTTTACAATTCTCCTTTAGAGACTCTCCACAGAGACGATACTGACTCTCTGTTATCTGCTGAGGCTCAACAGCTGCTTTGCTCAACTTTCAACATAAACTTCATGTTTAAATTCATTAAAAATAGACTTTACCTGTGTTTTATTAGGAAATAATGGAGACACTTTGCTGTTGCTGCTGATAATGAAATCAGTTTTAGGATGTGACACAGACGTTCTTCCAGTTTATTCAGGTTTAGACACAAAAACAAGTGGCTCAGGTTGAAGGAAAAACCTGGTTTGGAATAAAACATGTTCATCATTAAATGGAATTTTCTTTAATCTGCTGTGCACCTTTGACGAAGCATAATCCGTTCTAGTTGTTTTCTCTCTTCTAAAAATGCCTCATACTCTGCTTCCTGTGCAGCTATTTCTGCAGCAGCGTCTGCTCTTTCTGCAGCGATGACGACTCAGCAGAGTTCTGGCTTGCAAGTGAGGGTGCTGTGGATCTGTATATTGAGCGAGCATAGTCTCTGTTTAGCAGCTCATGGAGACGTTGCTTCACTGCTTCACTGTCCCCGTCTATGTCTGCTATCCTTTCATAAGCAATTTTAATAATGTCTTTTGTAACTGCTTCACAGGCATCAACACGCTGCCTTGCTTCACTAGATAGAGTGAAATGATCACTAATTTAACATAAATGTCAGCAACTGTAAATTTCTTTCTCTAATGTATCAATAAGAGCTGCAGTTTGGCGTTCAGGAATGTCTGATTTTAGCTGCTCTCTAGCTTTTCCAGCCTGACTCTGTCACGATTATGGACTTTATGCTGGTGTTTTTTGGGTTTCTGGTTATGTTTAGTTAGTTTTTCCCCTTGTGTTCTGTGGTTTTCTGTTCCTGCCTCGTTAGTTCACCTGGTCTGATTAGTCATCCACTTCACCTGTGTCTTGTTATTCCCTCAGTGTATAAGTACCCCTGGTTTTCTGTTCTTCCTTGCCGGATCCTCATCATTATTTCATCACCATTCATGGATGCCTGTTCCCTCTGGTTTCTGTTTTGGAAATAAACCCTTTTTTCCCTGCACCAATTCTGCCTCCTGCCTGCAATTGGGTCCTCACCTCCTCCAACGCCCGCCATTCATGACAGACTCTTCCATTGTTCATGAAGTTACATGAGCTTCTTCTCCTTTTTGAAGCCTCCTCTCTCTGAAATACAGCCATTTTTTCAGTGAGGTTCCTCTGCTGTGCAGATCTGTGAAGCACCTCCTCTTCGCCTGTCTGACAGTCATTTTCATCAGTTTGATTTTCAGATGCTTCCAGACCATCAGAACAAATTCATGCAGCTTTTATTTATTTTAATCAGGAGCTGGTAGGACCGATGAGGTGAGCTCTTACTGTAGCATCCCTGGATGAATGATGGTCGCTCGCTCTGATGTTACACAATTTTTATTAAAGAAAATCTTCGCAATGAACCATGAAAAATGTCAACACACTTTAAGAGCTATAGAAAGAAATAAAACTGAAACATCTAATCATATAACTGCTCTTATACAAAATGAAATTCTGTGTCATTCATATGAGAAACAATTACGTCTAAAGTTTAGTTCAGCTGTCATTATTATACATTTACAAAACATTATAAATCATGAAGTATAAAACAACTTGTGTCTGCTGTCAGCCAGGAGCTAAATAATAACTGTTAGTACGTTTGTCGTTCTGCATAGTTTGTTCTGTTCTTTCCCTCGTTTTTTCTCTTGTGTTTCCATTTCTATGGCACCGTTTACTTCAAATTAAAAGCACAAATTTCCGATTGAAACAGCTTCCTTTCTAACACAGTATATGACTTATAAAGATTAGAACAGTTTATTAAACTGAGTCATTACTGAAGGTCATTTACAACTTTACACACCACTGTAGACGAACACAACAGCCGACAGTGAAGGCCGAAGCAAAGGGACCTTTTGAGGTATGAGACAGTGCTTACTGCTCACTTTTTTTCTTGGCATTTTTGAGCAGACATCCCCCCTTTCAAAATACGTACAGAGAAGGGGAATGGATGTTATCATAGCTCAATGTCTGGTTGAGGGGACAGAAGAGGGTCTCAGGGAGTGTGCTGGGGACTTTGAAGGAGTTAAATGTGCAGCTGATGAGTTTGTGAAATGGGCTAATGGAAAGTTGCAAGAAGAAGAGGAAGAGTGTGAGCTGGTAGTGCAGACGGCCCTTACTAAGAGAAGGTTTAGAAAAAAGGAAAGAATGACTGGAGAGCTTGCAGAAGATGAGCAGCTGGCATCAGCTGATACCAACTTCAAGGTCAACATTCACAAGGTCATTGTGGACACAGTGACAGTATCAATAGAAGGTTTTCTGCCAATGCAAAACTTTTTTTCTGTCTAGATGCTCAAAACTTTGCTCATGTGAGGTAAAACAGACTCACTAGCTCAGCTGGAAGACAGAAGCAAATGTCTGCTTAATTCTGATAACAGAACTACAGTTGGCACATTATGTAGTGAACTCTACAGGCTTGCATGTCAGTGGGACGGACTAAAGATGTCCCCTCTGGAGGGTTACACTGTCAGGACAGCTAGTGGAATGCCACAAGGAAGCCAGGAGAATCCTTCCATGGAACAGCAGGATGTAGAACTAGAGAGTAAAATGTGTTGCTCCTGTAAAAACTGTCATTTGTGTTCATCTCATCCTCTCAGTACAATCTGCTAACTGATGCCGACCATGTGACTGGACTGGCCTACAAGTTGCTGTTAACACTGTCCATCACACAGATAGCCTGTAAGAGAAGTTTTTCAACCGTGAAATTTGTGAAAACACTTTTTATTTAATTTATTTTTATTTAATATTTAATATTCTATTTATTTCATTTGTAAGGTTTGAATATCTGTGAACCCCTAGTCGAACAGAAAATAGATTCTGATGTTGTTGAAAGGATGTGTTGTTATGAATAATGTTGGAGATGAGTACTCGTGCTTAAATAAATCTACGTTGTGAAGCAACCCTTTCTTGCACTGAATTAGAAATATTTTTAGAAGAACATACTGAATTACAAGTGTAACACTGTTTTGCTCTCCCCAGGCGTATAAACAGTGCCCTGAGCTCTTTATAATCCGTGTATCATTCGTTCTATTTTCAATTGTCAATCAAAAATTAAAAAATGAAAACATTACTAACAGTAAATGTGTAATCTCGTGACAGACGGGACCATCATATGGCCGGAAGTTCATGACCAGCTATCTGTCAACACTGGGGCTGCACGCGGGAGAATGTCGGGTTGGAAGAACCCTAAGAGAGCTCCACCAGCCATACCATGAATTCCGGGGTCAAGTGATGCTTTGCTTTAAAAAGTGCTAATTAAGCAGAAATATGATAACCCCGTGGATACCTCTCACGTGTGGGACTAAATTAACAACTGACAAAACGGACCAACAACATTACTCCTGAAATTGTTATTGTGATTGTCAGTTATTTCTTTTTTGAAAAAGTAGAGCGAGAGGTTCATGCAAAATGTATGCTAGGTTACGTTTTGTGGTTAAAACTAGAGTACAATTTCACAGAAAAGGTTCTTTGTGAAAATATATACCTGGAAAATCCTGCATATTTTTTCGGTAGTCATGTCCTCCTCCTTTAGGGTAACACGCTTCGCTCCCCGAAACAACACATAACTCTCCATTACCTCCATGGCTGACTGGGCTGATGGCTCCTGGCTGCTAGTCAGATCGATAGGTTGTTTTGGCTAGCAATGTTTGCTAACGTACATTTCAAAGCTTCCGGGACACGTAAACCCGACAAATTCAATTTTAAAATCAAATCCAGTCCTGTGGCCCGGTTTTTCATTTCGTATTTTTGATCCGAGTCTAAATTTTGAATTTTAAAAACCATGCAATTTTTCGTTTTTTTTGTGTTAGATTTAAAAACGAAAAACAAAATAATCCGTAATGGTTTCATTTTTTTATTTTTGATTGACAATTGAAAATAGAAAGAACGAATGATACACGGATTCTTTATTTACTCCTGTGACCAATAACTGACAAAGGTTTACAAAATATGACTGGGTGACGAATAAAGGAAACGGCTAGCAATGACGATTAATACTTTTTGCAGTTTTAATAAACAGATGCGAGATCAACATTCTGAGGTTAATGGGCAGGAATAAGCCCGTGTTGACGATGAAATGTGGGCCCCAGGGGCAGTTTTACTCACATATAGACTGTTCTGTCTGAGGGCACAGCAGTTTCTCCACACTGTTCCGAAAGCAGGTGGAAGCTGCTTCCCTTCGCTCCAGTAAGGCAAAACTCTCCAGTAGCCAACACACGAGGTCCGCGAAGCCTTCCTGGCTGCCGCTCCTCCTCCGAGACGGGTTCTTCCTCCGCACTTGTGGCTTACTTCGATGCAGGAGGTCTTAATGGCCGCTTTCCGGCGACCGAGTCTCTTTGACAACAGACACCGACCAGGCGCACGACAGACATGGCCGCTACCAGTCCCTTTTTCATTCTTTGTCTGCTCGTCGTGAGAGAACCTCAAGACAGGCTGTCTCTCCCTTCACATGCATCATCATTGTCCCACACGTTAATGTAACATTTAAAGCAATAGGGAAAACATATAACTCACAATTACACAAAACTTCAACAGGACATATCATGAACTTACTTTTTAAACAAAAACATTATGCCCTTATTTAACAAAAATAACCCAGGGGTTACACAAGGTTTTACAGAACATTGTGCTCTTGTAGACGTAACATGTAAGTTTATAATTACTTGATTTTAATAATAATAGGTGGTGATCTAAAGCGGCCGGTCTGAGGCATTAAATGAGTCCCACCTTGGCCAACTGTGGCCTGCAGGAAGGTTCCTACTTATATAGGCGGTGACAGAAAGACTATACAATGCTGCCACCTGGCGGCCAAACAAGATATATACAGATACTTAAAAATGGCTCCTACAGACTTCATCAATTCAGGACTCTGAAACAAAACTATGGATTTTTCAGTTTAATTCACTTTGGGACCTGCTTCCAAAAATGAGTGTATGCAAGCTTCCAAAATGCTGCTTCTATGAGGACAAAATGTCCAAACACTGAACATTTTTATGGCTACACTTAAACTCGTCCCCATGTGGACACGGCCTAAGCTGTTTTTGCTCCTTCCCTTTCTCTTACTGCTGAAACTCTGTTTTCACTTTCAGTCCTTGACATTGTAAATGAAGTTTCAACAATTACAGAGCCAGTATTTTAGCATTTATTTATTTAATTTTTATTTATTTTTCTGTGCCTTTCTTTGATGTGGAGCTATTTCAGGTTTGCAGAAAATATTTTCAAAATTGATTTTAGTCTAAATATTAAGCTGCTAGGCCAATTTCTACAAAAACCATTTCTACAAACTTTCTTCGGCTGTACTGAACCACAGATTAGTTGAGGATAAATTTACAGTTATTGTAAAACTGAAGACAGTTTGATATTTCTTCAGTTGCAGGTTTGTGATGAAGTGGAGCGAATACTTCCAGCTTTGGGAAAGAAGTGACAAAGATTTGACTTCATCTGCATTGTGCCAAAAAGTGCTTCACCTGCCTCAAGAGAAATTTCAGCCATACCAGTTGTACCTGGAGGCAAGAGAGGAGTCTCTCGCCGAAGAGTTACCAGGAGTTAACAGGTGCATATTAAATGATATCGTCCATACTAGTGAACCAACATTTTGTCAACATAACCCTCTTGCTGTCTTCATGTTTCTGAAACCTTTGAAATACACGGTCAAGAATTTCAAGCATTAAAACATGATTTAGATCTTAAATGTATTGTTTTTCTTACAGGTATTGACTCTGGAGCCGCTCTTTATATTTCTCCCATACATCTATAAAGAGAACATGAACCTTTTTCTCACTCTTGGAGACTCTAATGCAGACATGTGGTGTTTAACTGAACCAAATACACACAACAAAGTTGGCAAGTTAAGTTTTCTTATCGATTGTATGACTGAATTTGTGCAATTAAAACAGAACTAGTTGAAAGGATACATAAATTTTTTTATTTTAATTACATTTGACCACACACTCAATTGTTTATTTACTTTACAAACCTCAACAGCTTTTCCTGCAGATTTGAGAAGGAGCTCTTCACACCTGTCCCTTTTCTCACTGCAGCTCCTCCTCCTCTGAGTACAAAATGATGACCCGACCTTGCATCTGTGACAGCTTGGTACATGGTGCATGTAGAAGAAACTTAGTCTACAAAAGTACTGGGTTTTTGCAAGCTTCTCAGAGATGTGGTAGCAGTACAATGGAGCATGTGCTGACCAGGACAAGTGGTCTGGAAGTTTCTCTGATGGATTTTTGACCTTTGATGGTTTTGACTTCTGGCATCATAAAGACAGCTTCATGTATAGTGGTGTGTCGTGTTGATATCCTCACAGCCAACAAAGAATGGTGTCACTTTTATTCATGTACCACTAATTTTACCAGGGATCTCACTGGGTGACCATCCTGACAGAAATATGACATCATGGGTCGGTGAAAGAGGAAATCATTTAACACATAAAAAACATCTAAAGGAGAAAAGCAGCAACAGGTGAATCTACAAAGTGAGAAGAGAAACTAATCTGACCCACCACACTGCATACAGAATGATCCGTGCTGATGTTGCCACCTCTGTTTTTACATGAACACACAGGATCAGTAAAAAGAGCCAAAAATACACAATTTCCTCCCCAACAAGGCAGATTAAAGATGAAAAGAAAAGACAATCAACTGGCTCTGCAACATCAACATGACTTGTTGATGTGAAATGATCACTTCCACCTACAAAGCTGGAACACAACACACTGTCCGCATTGATTTTAGGAAGAGGAGTTGGGATGAAATCTTTCAGCATCAGAGATCATTTCGCTTTTAATAACAGTAACTTCACTGGTTGCAGTGATTGAAAATTCTGCACATGAACATATATTAATCACACAGTTCAGCAGCTGTCAGTTCAAAGTTTTGGACACATCCGCTGTACAAATATGTGTCATCGCTCTGACAGTCCCTCCTTATCTAGAATCAGAAGCTCATGGGAGGAGGATTTAAAACTGCATCTAAGCCACAATACCTGCTGAACAGGGTCCACTCCTCTCCTACCTGCACGCTGCATGGGCTGTTACAATCCTAAACTCTCCACCGTTTATACTACACTAAAGAGAAATTAGCCAAGATAAATCCTGATGTGAAGCCAATGTGTGCAAGGTGTAAAAATCAAACAGAAACACTTATTCACACTTTTTGGACTTACCCCAGACTCTGAATACAGGGGAGAATTATTTAACTCTTTCAGGGGCATTCATGATTTCTTTAACTCCGTCCCTGCTGATAACATTATTTGGGGTGAACCCTGATGATCTTCCACAATATAATTTAAATGCAAGAGCTTTTCCATCTTTGATTGCAAGAAGGCTGATTGTCCTTAGAGGTGGAAAGATGAGAGACCATCCTCCCATAGTCACTGGATTCATGAGCTAATGCAGTTTTTGTGTCTGGAGAAAATGAGATGGACTCTGAGAGGCTCAATAGGCAGATTCTATGAGACCTGCAGCCATTCATGTCATTTGTTGAAAATTGCAAGTTTGATTTAACAGTTTGAGGAGAACTGCTGAGAGTGGGAAGCATCTCATACTAGTATGTGCTGATACACCTGATCAAGCTTCTCTTTTTACTCCCTCTCTGTCCCTTTTTTACTTATTTTATCATTATTAAAATTATTAAAATTCTCTTGTTTTCTTTTTTGTCAGGGTGGGGGTAAAAGGAGATCATACAGTTTGATTTGCTTTGTTCATCATGTTGGTTGGAAAATTGTTGCTGTAAAAAAAAAAAAGCATCTTTAAAATGAGTAATTTCTGTTTGAGGTTTCCTTTAATGTAGAATTTTGAATCTAGCAAATAAACAATTTCCCTCCAATGGTTGATGGATTTCATGTTAAACCATGTTAGTTTGTGGTGTCCCTGCTGTTTGTCTTGTATTATTTTATCACTGTGTGCTGGAGCTGAAGAAAATATTTCTATGTTAAAGAAGAAATGTCAGAACAACAGAAGTCACTAAATAAGAACTGATCATTTTAAGCAGGTGGATCAAATCTGTGTGAGAGACGAAGGAAAGAAAAATCTAAGTAGAAGTTCAAAGAAAACTTGACTCATTTCTCTGCAATGAAGCTGTTTTATTGAAGGAAGTCTAAATGACACAAACTGACATCATCATTAGAAACCTTGTTTGTTTGTTGGTTTAGAAAAACTAAATCTGTTCTCTAGAACAACTAAAAGTTATTACAAATAGAAAATGATTTTTACATTTCCAAAGTGTTGAGAGTAAAATAATGTGTGATGAAGGAAGTTTCTGCTGGTTTCTCTGTTTGGCTCCATGAAGTGGAAGAGAAACAACAACATACAAATACATCAATACAAATATTCAACACATATTTAGAGAACAGAGAAGTTCAGATTTTCATGTTGATGGAAATAAAAATCATCATTAGCAGTGATTTCCTCCAAAAAGAAACAAACAGGAAAAACCAGCAAATAAAAAAAGTCAAATAAACAACAGAACAGCAGAGCAGAGACATCACAACAATGAAGTCTCAGCAACAAGCAGAGAAAATAACTTTACTTCACTTCACACAACTCAGCACTGGATCCAGGACCAACACGAAATCCAGCATAGAGCGGTTGAGTGAATGTGGTCTGGACTCTGTGGAGGAGAGTCCTGGTTTCAGAGACGCTGTAGAAGGACAGAATACCTGCTCTGTGATCCAGATACACTCCTACTCTGGAGGACCGAGGACCTGAGATGGAGTTTATGATGTTGTTGTAGAGAAACTGATAACGGTTTTGGTGACAATATAATGACCAAGATTTGTCATTAAATCCAAATCCACTTTCGCCTCCTGCTCTGCTGATATTCTTGTATGCGACTGCTACATCAACGTTTCCTCTCATTTCCACCTCCCAGTAACAACGTCCAGTCAGACTCTCTCTACTCAGAACCTGAGACAAATGAGTGAATCTGTCTGGATGACTAGAATAAGACTGATGTTGATCCATTCTTGTCACCTTTTTGTTTCCCTCTGACAGTAACAGCTGTGTGTGTGCTGTGTTTGGATCCAGTGTGATTCCACATGAATATTTTAAGAATCCAGCTCTGCTCTTTGGTTCTGGTTGTGACAGTAAAACATGCACATCAGTGACTGTCAGTGAGATGTTTCTCCATCTGTCTGTCAGAATGTCCTGTAGTTTATCTCTGAGCTCTGACACAGCTGCTGTCACATCCTCAAAGTATCTCAGAGGACGGATATTGATGCCGGATGAGTGTGTAGACTCACTGAGTGCTGACAGTGAGGGGTAGTTGTGTAGAAACTGGTTGTGATCCTCTGTGTGTGAGAGCTGCTTCAGCTCAGCGTCTTTCCTCTTCAGCTCAGTGATCTCCTGCTCCAGCTTCTCCTGAAGCTCTTTGACTCCACTCACTTCAGTTTCCTGCTGGGATCTGATCTGCTGCTTCACATCAGAGCTTCTTTTCTGGATGAGACGGATCAGCTCAGTGAAGATCTTCTCACAGTCCTCCACTGTTTTATCAGCAGAGTGATTGATGGCCTCCACCTCCTGTTGAAGCAGCTTCACATCTTTCTCTCTGTCCTGGATTCTCTGCTGGATTTCTTGTCGACTCACCTCCAGCTCTCTCTGCCTCTCAGTCCTTTCTGCTGCAGCTGAGACTGTGTCGTGGCCTTTATGTTCATCCACAGAGCAGAGATAACAGATACACTTCTGATCAGTACGGCAGAACATCTTCATCACCTCATCATGACGAGAGCAGATGTTCTCCTGGAGGTTCTTGGAGGGCTCCACCAGCTTGTGTTTCTTTAATGGAGCCATATCATAATGAGACTGAAGGTGTTTCTCACAGTAAGAGGCCAGACAGAATAAACAGGACTTGATGGCTTTCAGTTTTCTTCCAGAGCAGAAATCACAGGCCACATCTTCAGGTCCAGCATAGCAGTGATCAGCAGGAGCAGCTTGGAGTCCAGTCTTCTTCAGGTCTTCTAATAAATCAGCTAACATGGTGTTTTTCACCAGGACAGGTCTCGGTGTGAAGGTCTGCCTACATTGAGGGCAGCTGTAGATTCCCTTCTGATCCTCTCCATCCCAGAAGCTTTTAATACAGTTCATGCAGTAGCTGTGTCCACAGGGAATAGTCACCGGATCCTTCAGTAGATCCAGACAGATGGAACAGCAGAATTTTTCTCGGTCCAGCTGATTTCCCTGCTGCGCCATTTTCCTCTTCACAGTAACTGTCAAACAGTTTCACTTTCCCTGAACAGAAAGGGTGTGTGCGCTCTGAAGGACAACAGATCTCACATGAAGCAGGAAATGAGTCTTACCAGCAGCTGCATGTTCCACCATGTTGCTCACACCCATCCTGATGAAGAGAGATCTGTGGAGGGGCGGGAACATAGAAACATCTGCTAGGAGTGGCTACAGGAACTAACATGTAACATGAAGCGCCTCATCTGCAGTATCAGTGCAGACTTTGAACAGATCTACTTCTGTTTCCAGCCTCTTCTACTGTTGTTTACAATTCTCCTTTAGAGACTCTCCACAGAGACGATACTGACCCTCTGTTATCTGCTGAGGCTCAACAGCTGCTTTGCTCAACTTTCAACATAAACTTCATGTTTGAATTCATTAAAAATAGACTTTACCTGTGTTTTATTAGGAAATAATGGAGACACTTTGCTGTTGCTGCTGATAATGAAATCAGTTTTAGGATGTGACACAGCAGTTCTTCCAGTTTATTCAGGTTTAGACACAAAAACAAGTGGCTCAGGTTGAAGGAAAAACCTGGTTTGGAATAAAACATGTTCATCATTAAATGGAATTTTCTTTAATCTGCTGTGTGATCTAAAACTTCAAGATGACATGACCCTGTGGGGGGGCCTGGGGGTGGTGTGCCATGGGTCTGGGCTCTGCCGCTGTCCCCATCCTCTCATTCCCTGTTAGGCATGTGGGGGGGGTGGGTACCTTCTGGGGTCGGTGGTGGCTCATTGGGTGCGGTCCCTGTATGGCCCGGCCATGGGGGGCGGCCTCTCCTGGCCTGTCTTGCCCTGGGGGACCTCCTGGGAAACGAGGGTGCCTAATGCCACTAGAGCCTCAACATCCAGAGGGAAGTTTGCTTCCCTCTGGACTTACATCCCCGGACCCCTCTTATTTCCCGCTCTTTCTGTCTCACACACACACACACACACACATAGGGAGTTGGGAGGCGTACACGCCATGCAGGGTGGAGTGGAGGGGGCCATTCAGTGGTCTCCTTGGATGCACCCCATTGCGACTCGCCTCTCAGTTTTAATTGCACCTAGACACCACAAAACACAAGAAACACAACACACAAACAACACCTGGGGGGCATGTCATGCGGTGCATGTCGGGCGGGGCCACTTGTGGCCTGGCTCCCAGCTCATTGCGGTCACTGCCCCTCAATTTTAATTGCAAACAACACACACTACATAAACAGTCAGGAGCAGGGAGGGAGAGGGTATTGGGGACCTCTCACACCCCTGTTCTCCCTGGGTGTGGATGGGGGCGAGCGGGCGGGGAGGAGGTTGCCCCAGGGGCCGGGTCCTGGGGTGCCCTGGTTTCCTGGGTGTGTGGCTGGAACATTGGGGTGTGTGCTGTTCTACGCGGGGTATGGTTTTCTGGGGGGACCTGGTCCTACTCGGCATGTTGCAGGCCCTCTGCCTTTGGGGGGTGGGATGGCCGCCTCTGGGCTCCTGGGGCCCTGGGCCCTTCACTTGGGCTCCCCTGGGTGGCCGGTCCCTGTTTTTTTTTTTCCTGTGAGTTAGTATCTGGTTGCTGTTATGCTACTTTCATGATATATCTTTTTGATTTGGTTATTATTTAAAAACTCTTAATGACTAGCAGCTCTGGTTGTTTTTTTTGTTTGTTGTTGTTGTTGTTTTTGTTATTTTTGTATGTGTTTCTATTTTTGTTTTTTGTAAAAGTTGTAGGAAATTTTCTGGTGTGTTCATGTACTAGTGTAACAGTTTGTTGTCTGGTTATCGTGTGGTTTGAAGGGTCGTTTCCTTCTGTCTCTTTTTGTCTCCTTTCTTCTTTCCCTTTTGCATCTTTTTGCTATTTTCCATCTTTTTCTGTCCCCTCCGGTCAGGTCCAGCAAGATTACATAGATTCCGTGATTCAAAGTAAATAAATGAATCAGCTTATCAAGAGGAGCCATAGACCTCCGCTTGGCAGAGCAAATTTGTTCAGCACAATACAGCAACCAGATTATCATGTTGCTACTATGATGCTGGACAGGACAAGTTAAAAAAAAAGAAAAAGAAAAAAAAAGAGATCTAAAACTTCATGAGTCCATCTTTCAGTCCACCATCAAAGGACCTCAGAAGGGTCAACCACTCATTTCAAGTTTAAGAGACACTCCTTTGTGGACAGTACGGTAGATTTAAACATGACTTATGGAGTCAGAAAATATTAGAAAACTAAGATCAGAATGACGGAGAATTTTAAGAAAAACTTCAACTCAGGAAAAAGAAATCCCAACATAAAGAGTTTCATATGGAAACTTCAGTTTTTGTGACATTAATCACTGATAATATCGTCAGATTTTATTCATAATCATAAATAATCCGGCTGCTGCGAAAAAGGAACAACAGTTACTGTAAAGTGTTAAAGGTGAGAGACTGTAGAAGGTGAAGAAGTTCATGTGTAACTTAGACATAAATAAAGAGTCACAAGATGCAGTTTGATTGGAAGAAAAAGCAGGAAAAGAAAAAAAGTGTTATTGAGCAACACAGAGGATCTAAAAGCAGTTTACCATCTACGTAAAGTCAATTAATGCATCATGTTTTATAGAGTAAAGCTGGTTTGAATTCATTTTAAAGACTAAACTTTATTCTCATCATTTCGACTTTATTCTCTAAGTGAGAAAGTAAAAAAATCATCCTCCACAATTCTTTTCCTCACTGTGGCCCTACTCCATCTAAATAACAAGACAGCACCAAGATCAGGACTTTTAGCCACAGACCAACACACAGCACACATTTTAAAACTACACATAGATACACACTAACAGAAAAGAAACACATAAGCATTCAGTTGATAATTATTGTTAGAAAAGAAGAAGCCATGTGCTCTGTATTTACAGGCTGTCCTTTGCTGTGTGGACTGGTGAAATGCAGAGCTGGATTTCCCAATAAGGATAAATAAAGTAAAAATCATCATTAATTAACAAAAATAAATTAATAAACATTATTATTATTAATGTTATGCTCAGAGATGTCTCAAATTCTCTCTCTCTCTACATATATTTGCCCTCCATTAAAGGTAAAGTAATTATAAACATTATTTTATCAGAATGATCTAAATAACAGCAGGCAACACACGATCTGGAGGATCAACATGGTCATAATGCAGTTAGTAAAACAATTCTTGGATAAATTAACTCCAAAGCAGTGGAAGATGATGGTATTTGGCTGTACTGACTTTACATGAAGAGCGGTGGTGACAGATATGAGCCATAATATTAATCTTTCAGTATCAGCATCTGTCTGTAATCAAATTTCACTCCTTGCCTCACAGAACCCAAAGAGCTCTCCTCAAGATGGTAAACGTAGGATATCTGTGGATCCATCACTATTTTGGTCTGTGAATGTGTTCATTCAGCCCAATGTAGAGTCATTTTTCATCAGTTGTATTTATGCCAGACAGTTAGAGGCCATTGGTTTTACACACGTCACACACGTCCAAAGCAGCCCACCTTTATGTGCTGCATCTCAATTCTACTTCTCTCACATGTGACTTAAAGTTTGGAGCAAAGTTTTGATTTTGATAACATTTGTTCTTGTGTACATAACTAGAAATGTTCTGGCTTTTTTTCTTACAATAATCATTGTTTCTTGGCATGAATAATAAAATCCTTGTTATGACCCAGCTGTGTGCTTAACTTGATGTTCAAACAGCTTATAAATGAGATAAAATGTCCAGAAGATGGTGCCACAGGACTTTTTAAATGTTACCGATAGATTTACTTTTGGATGTTATAAATTGCCATTTTTATAAAAAATTAATGAATTAATGTAATTTTATTAATTACAAATTTAAAACATTTTATCATTTAATCTATGTTATTTATGTTGATAAATTTAATTAAATTGTAATAATTCGTTTTAATTAATTTTTTTTTGTTAATCAATTCTACAGTTATTATGAGAAAATTATGTAAAAACTGTGATTAATGAGCTGTATGTAAATATGACATAACTAATGAATGCAAATACTTTCAAATAACCCAGACCTTAAATATGATTGACAATAGTACAATAACAACATGCAGTATAAGCAATAATCATCCAGGCTTCCTGAAGGTCTCTCTGTGGTTTTCTTTGGACATTGGCTTCTTTTTCACTCATTTTCAGTTTTGCACTTGATTATTTTCAGAGGAACGACAGTTTGTCTTTGTTTGTCAAGCCACTAAACAAAGATCTTTAAATTATTCAAGCATTTAACTGTTACCCAGAGGGTAACGTATATCAAGTACACAAAAGACGGAACACAAATAAAGTTTTAACTCAGTTTGTTTTTGTAAACAATAAGGGGCCATCCCCGTGTTCTCCACCTGTCATCCTACTCAGAACCAGTTTACTTTAACCTGAATTACACCCACACACCACACAGGTGGAGGATCCACTTAGACAACCAGCACCCGGTAACGGTGCCAAATCAAACCTCACACAATTGCACTTCAAACCACTGCAAATAAACACGTCATAGCTTCATGCAAAAAGGATCAGGTGTAAACACGTCTAAATGGCTACAGACAGGACAGATATCATTTTCAGGGAAGTGACCCAGTCAAACAAAACAAAAATGATTAAATGGTTCGTCCACTCTTACAATTGTCACCACATACGTCTCAGACCAGGAGCGGACTAACTCAAAAAACAAACTAAGACTTTAAATCTTAAAAAGGACAGCAGGTAGCGGTACCTAAATACTGAAGTGTCGAATCCCCACACCCAGTCACACTCATTCCACGGATTGATGTCTACCAGACCCCAATCCCATCACTGCCAAGGTCAACATATACAAGGCTGATGTGGCCCAGCAACACCCTGGCCACTCAACAGGAAACTGACACTCCCTCCAAAATGCCATTTCCGCTTTTATAGAGGAACATCCCGGAGGACAGAGCAACACCCTGCGGTGCCACCTGCTACATTCCTGCCCAGCAAGGTGCATCGTCGACCCAACGATGTATTTAAAACATTACTAGTTCTCCAACACAGTTATCAGCGTTTCTGCACAGATTGGGGCATTTTGATGGATTTGAATGCTGCCCTGCAGTTTTCCTTGTTGACCTCCTAAGCTCAGAATCAACGGATGTGCCAGCTTCTTCCGTCGGGTCCTGAGCTGGAACAAGCAGAACTTCTGCCCTTACTTCATCTCCGGGAACCCCATCATCATCATCATCCTCCGACGCAGAACCCGATCCAGGTTCAAACATACCCATAGCTCTATCATTTGCATCTGCTTCAGTAGAAGTATTTCCTTGAACTCCTTCACCTTGAGTCTCCCCAGCTCCTCTACTCTCTGCTACTTTTAGCCAGCTCATTTCTCTCTTTAATATCGGACATCCTATCCCCCCCTCACAATACTAAAGAAATGGGCCAATGATGTTGAATAATGCATAAATCCGAGTTTGACAACCCCGGCAACACATTAATCTCCTTCTGCACTCCAGTGACCATCGCCCCTTCCTCGGATTCTCTGTCAGAGGCATGCTGGCGGGACAATGCGTCTGCGATAGCATTCTGAGAACCTGGCAGATATTTTACTGTCAGGTCAAACACTGCCAGTTCAGAGACCCAATTTTGCTCTGTAGCTCCGAGCTTTGCAGTGGCCAGATGATTTAATGTGTTATCATCTGTGAACACTATACACTTGTTACCCAGCAGATACTCTCTGATACTCCCGTTACAGCCCATTTAAGGGCTACCAGCTCCAACTTCATTGAGCTATAATTGTTCATATTTCGCTCAGTGGGCTTCAAACTACGGCTTGCAAATCCTATAGGGCGTAACTTACGCTCATGTTCTCTCATGGGAGAGAATGGCTCCTAACCCTCCATGGCTGGCATCTACCTCTAACCCAAATGGCTTCTGGAAATCTGCACAAGCAAGAACAGGTTTCTTTGGTGTTTTGCCTTTTTTACCAGAAGGAAGCAGTCTGGCCACCAAACAATTCAAAGGGGCAGCCATCTTAGAAGAACCACCTATAAACCTCCTATAATAGCTGGCAAACCCTAAAAATGACCAGAGCTCTGCTAAATTCATGGGCCTCTTCCAATCACGAACCACGGCCACTTCGTCCAGGTCAGTAGAGACCCCTTCTTCTGACACTACGCGCCTCAAATATCTAACCCATTTTTGAAAAAACTGACACTTAGAAAACTTTACCTTTAACCCTTGAGTTTCAAGCAGTGATAGAACAAGGTCCAAATACTGCAAGTGTTGTTCCACTGTTGATGAAGAAATGATAACATCATCCAGGTACAGCAACACTGACTGGTGGCAGCAATCTCTAAGAAGGTGCTCCATGAGGCGCAGAAAGGTACTGGGTGCGTTACACAACCCAAATGGTGTGCAATTAAACTCAAATAACCCGAAGGGTGTGCAAAACGTTGTTTTCGCCTTATCCTTCTCAGCCATTGCTACCTGACTATACCCACTAGCCAGATCTAGAGTCGTAAACCACTGAGCCCCTGCCAAGACATCGAGGGACTCATCAATCCTCGGCAGAGGAAATGCATCCCTCCTCGTTTTGGCATTTAACTGTCTGTAGTCCACACACATACGTAACTTTACTTCTTTCTTTTGCACTAATACAAGTGGTGATGCATATGGACAACTGCTTTTTCTAATGATCTGATATTGTAGGAATGTTGAATATGAGCACATACCAGGTCATACTGGGAAGGGAGGATGCGTCTATGTGGCTGCCGTATAGGTGTTTCATCTATCAAGGGGATTTCATGCGTTATTAAATTAGTACCACACACATCTACATCATCCTTTGGGAACACTTTGCGGTACTTTAATAGCAAATCTCTGGCTTTTTGTCCCTCTCTTCCATGCAGATTTTCAATCTCGTGAAACTTAAATTAAGTATCTGCTGTAATACCTTCATGACTGGATCCTACTGCAGTACAACTGTGTGAATCAACCGAAATTTGTATGTGGGAGTCAGATGACACACAGGTAGCTATTTGAACTGTAGCAATGACCCTACGAGGTGTTAACCACACATCAGTTGTACCTACATTGGTAATAGGAGCAAATGCTTTTCCACCCTCTGTTTTAGCTAGAGAGGAAGACACCAGTATCCCCTCCGGGAGACTACCCTCTTCTGGACCAAGAGGTTCAACAAACAAGTCAATTAGACATAGTGTAGATATCTGTGGACATTTGACTGGAATGTAGCAAAAAGTACCAGCAGGGACACAAAAAGGTTTCCTTCCCTGCACTCTGATGGAATAAGGGTCAGGAGAGTTGGCCATGGTCTCCATCATGTGGCAGTATCTCAGTGCTCGTCTCCATCCCTGTGGAACTGACTTAAACACTGGCCCGTCCCACAGGTCAGAGCCATACCTCTTGTAAAGTTCAGCATAAAGAGGGTTAACCACATTCATTCCCAATAATCCTGGGACATAAGTCCTTTTCTGCTTCATGTAACTGTCTGCTGGGTCTTTAACTGTTAGTACTCCCAGATGAGGAAGTGAAATTTCCAACACAGTGATATCAAGCTCCACATAACCAATAGAAGGGATTTTTAACCCATTCGCAGCTTTTAAACCAAGCCAGCCACAGTCTTTAATTACAGTATCCAACAAGTGGGAAAAATTCTCCTTAAAAAGACTTTAAGTTGAAGTTGTAAGCATGGATCAACTATCTAACAGGCAGTTAACATTAACCCCAGCAAAATCCATCTCCCCCTCCAAGCATTCACCAACCAGATTACACACATTTGGGCTAACAACTTTGTCGGAGCCTTGTGAACCCCCCACCAGTGTTTGGCTTTGTACACTGGCGGGTTCTAGATTCCCGCTTGCTTTGGGGACTGAACACCATCTTTATTGTCCGTTTTAATGTTGGTGGGACAGTTTTGGGCAATATGGCCACTTTGTTCACACTTCCGTTCACACATCCGCTGTTCTCTGGGGTCCAAAAGTACGTGCTTTAGAGGACGGGACACTATGTGGGGCTAAAGCCTTCATAACCATTTCTAATTGTGTCTGTTGTTCTTTTAACAAAGACAGCAGTTCACCATATTCAGGGGAACATCACACAGTGCTTTCATAGGAAACAGATGCTTTATTTGAAACTGGACTGGTGTAACGATTTAATCTAGAGGACTGATGTTCATACTGAATCATCCATTTTATGGCTTCACCTCTAACATCTTGAATTGTCCACTGTGGGTTGGTATTTACCAAGTCCCTCAATCTTATTCTCGGGGCCTGATCTCTCACACCATCACAGAACTGATCACGTAAATCTTTTGAAGCTATTTGTACATCTGTTTTACCCACTTGATCCATTAAATCCATCAAGGTATTAGAATAATCAAGTAAAGACTCACCATTTTGTTGTCTGCGATTATAGAACCTGCGTTGTAATGATATCCGTGAATGCATTCAACCGTACACTTCCCTAAGAACATCAAAAATACACTGCACTCGTTCTCTTTGAGCACTAATTTTATCTCTGTTCTAGCAGCGCTCTCTAGATGGTCAAACACTATCTGAGTGAGTTCTTTCTCCGTTCGCCCTCATACTTGTACAAAATCTCTCATTTGTTCGATCCATTCATCTAATGTTAAACAATTGACAGGGTCCAATTTACCAGAGAACAGCGGCATTTTCCGATCTTGTTGCACATAAATAACAGTGTCACTGTGTCTGATTCTTTCTCCACCTGTAGCTCCAGCTGAGGTGGAGGTCTTTTCTGAATCTGCAGCTGCTCTCAAAGCCTCCAATTCCTTTAATCGCTGTGCCATGTCCGGTCCCGCTGGCTCCTCTTGTGCACTGCTGTTACTAGCCGAAACCATTTGCCATCCCCAGCAAAGGGTATTCCTTTACCACCCCTGCTGTCCTTACACCAAAATCAATTTAATGAAAAAAAGGTCACTTCCCCTGTGTTCTTTCTTTGCCAGACTACGCCAAATGTTATCGAGAGGGTAACGTATATCAAGTACACGAAAGACAAAACACAAATAAAGTTTTAACTCAGTTTATTTTTGCAAACAATAAGGGGCCATCCCCGTGTTCTCCACCTGTCATCCTACTCAGAACCAGTTTACTTTAACCTGAAATACACCCGCACACCACACAGGCGGAGGATCCGCTTAGACAACCGGCACCCGGTAACGGTGCCAAATCAAACCTCACACAATTGCACTTCAAACCACTGCAAATAAACACGGCATAGCTTCATGCAAAAAGGATCATGTGTAAACACGTCTGAGTAGCTGCAGACAGGAGGACAGAAATAATTCTCAGGGAAGTGACCCAGTCAAACAAAACAAAAATGATTAAATGGTTCGCTTACTCTTTGTCACCACATACATCTCGGACCAGGAGCGGACTAACTAAAAAAACAAACTAAGACTTTAAATCTTAAAAAGGACAGCAGGCAGCGGTACCCAAAACTGAAGTGTCAAATCCCCACACCCAGTCAAGCTCATTCCATGGATTGATGTCTACCACACCCCAATCCCATCACTGCCAAGGTCAACATATACAAGGCTGATGTGGCCCAGCAACACCCTGACCACTCAACAGGAAACTGGCACTCCCTCCAAAATGCCACTTCCGCTTTTACAGGACAGAGCGACACCCTGCGGTGCCACCTGCTACATAACAAAAAGACTCCTAACTTAAGGGATTAAACAGTGTTGTGTTAACAAACGTTGCTCCAGTCTTTCTTTGCCTCTGGGCTCCTGTTGCTCCTTGAATCATGACTGACTGTCGGTGATCAGCTAATCGGCTTTTCTGTCCCAGCGCCTCGGTCTTTAGTTTGTTTATCGTTCAAATCATGCTGAGGAGGAGGAAACTAGCAAGATGTTGATTCAAAACTTTAGCCCCTTTCAACTAGAGAGCCTTTTGTTTGGTCTTATTTAATATTACTTTCATTATAACTTAGGTTTGCTGGTGACACAGCTGTAAAATCTGCAGGTCATAATAAAGCAGATGGATCAGGCTCAGATATCTAACGGGTGTCAAGATTATACAAGAGTATGTCTTCTCTCAGGTTTATCTTTTAGGAGCCATGAATGTGGTGAAGGGGAAATTATGAACAGGTTCTGAAATCCAAATCAGAGCAGGACCTTCTCCAACCAGGTGGTTGACAGGTGAGCTAGTAAATAATTATCTGTTTTTAGAACTTAAGGGGTCATCAACTGTTAAATTTGAAAAAAAAAAAAAAAACAGTCAATATTTGCCAGTGTTGAAGTAAAAAACCACATCCCCCACACTTTTGGAAAGCTTGCTGTGTACAGGAGTAACCTACACAAATACTGACTGGTTAAAATAATACATACTTATGTAGCAGTAGGCCTCTAGGGGGTTGCAGTGGCTGGAAATTAATCCACAGAGCTGGAGATCAATCAGGAGGAACTGATTGGTGATTTAAACCCAATGTGGGCAAGCTCTTCTATGAGCTTCGATTCTCTTGTCTGCTGGTGAGATGGACCCTTTTTTGTGTTCTTTGCATTGTTTTTATGATTTTAGTTGTGGGTCTGCCATAAGTTGTGATGATAAGAAGCTTACTGTTTTATGTGCTTTGTTTTTAGGGACAGCACTGGTTGCTGTTTACTTTAGTTGGATTCATATGGTTTGGTTTTACCTTTTTATTTTAGCATAAGGTTACTTGAATTGTTTTAGTTTTTAACACTGTCTTCTCCTGTTTTCTAGTGCTGTGACTGGTGTGTCCTCCTTTCACTGGTGCCGTCTGGATACTGGGAGCTCACTTAGACGATGATTTGGTTTGTGGTTGCACGTATTTTGTAGCATGGTGTTTTTATTTGGAATTAATTAGATTTATGTTTTGAATATGTAGTATAACACTGGTCCCATCGCTGTGATTGCTTGGGTTCTCAGTCGTAGAACGGTTCTGTCATCTTGTGTTTCATATCTGTATTTTTATTGTTTTAGTTACAATAACTGGCATATGTCTGACCCATATTGACAGTTGTGACCTCGTAATTGAGGCCCCTATGTGCTAAACGTGTCTTTGTACCCAGACGGTCATACATACATACATACGTACATACATACATACATACATACATACATACATACATACATACATGTATCACTATAAACCAGCACAAATGGTTACAACAGATTAAAAAACTCAAGACACATGAAACATTTCAGTTTGAGATCAATATTTTGCAACTGCTTTTTTTTGGGGAGGGGAGGTGGGGATATCAAATGTCACCACGGTAACGTGTTCCAACCGCTCTTAAAGTGATTCTTTTTTCCAGGAACAATTGTTCCAAACAATTGGATCTCCCGAACGTTCCATTTCTGCCATCAATATTTGGTTTTGTGCAGGTGCTCAGTCATGACGCTGAGTTGATCTTTTATGCTGCTAACGCATATAAAACCGAACTTTTTCACTAGAACGAACTCGCGGTTTGAACTGCGCAATAAGGACGATGAAACGGGAAAAGCAAGATGTTGAATTTTGGCTGCAAGTTACCATTCAAGTTAATTATTAACTCGATGGATTGTGTGCCGTTGTGGCATATAACATAACATTATATAATTTAAATACTAGTATGACGCAGCGTAACTGGGAAACATTGTCTTGTAGCCCCTCAGAGTCAGAAGAAAGATCAGCACCAGCCATGAGCCCACAAGTCCAGAGTGGGCAGGTAGGATTACTCATTAAGTGAATATTATTAGAATGAATATAATGAAGAGTATGGTGTAGACCTGTTCTGTATGACAAGCGCCCTGAGATGCTCGATGATTCAGCACTACATTAATGAAACTGACCTGAACTGATCAAGGCTTTGTAAAAGGGGAGATTTGTGCTGAGAATTGAGCATTTTTAAAATGTGATTTAGTGTCAGAAGCAGAGCCAGGAGCCAGTAGTGATGAGGGGATTACTCCTGTCAGTATGGAAGGAACAGGTGAGTTGTTGCAGTGTGAACAAGGAAGCATTAGTTCCAATAACCACTTTCTATGCCCAAACCATAGTAGTGCCCTGTTAAATAATTTATCATTAAACGTAAGATGGTAAATACGCAAAGCCCACAACTGAAAGGGAACAAGATGAAAGTCATATAAAATGAGACAGTATAGAATCGAAATACTTTATTAATCCCTTTGTAGAGTCCTCAGGGAAAAGGTATAATTTGCCATTGAAAATATCCTAATGGTTCAGTCAGAATGTGTGTTTCATATCTAAATGTGCTAAAGCTTTACAGATATTTGTTTTACTGTGATCCAGGTGCAGGCGGGTCTAGGGAACTGGAGGAAGTGTGAAAGGGGGAATCGAGTCTACTCAGGGACTTTTTTCCTGAGGCAGCAGCTCAGCAGCAGAACCCTGAACCACAGGTCAGGAATGAGATGGATGATGTGTCTGTTGATTTTGATTACTTTGCTCGCCATCAGTCACAGGATATGCTTTTTTTTTTTCTCTCTCTCTTCTTATCATCCTCATCAAACCCCTAATATTGCTATAAAGTAAAAAGTTTAGGTGTTTTGGGAATCCTCAGGGAGCCTTGTTCCTTGAAATGCTTGTGACTTTACACACCACTGTAGACGACAGAACACAACAGCCACCAGTGAGGGCCGAGGCAAAGGGATTCATAGAAGGCCTTTTGAGGTATGAGACAGTCCTCACTGCTCACATTGTTTCTTGGCATTTTTGAACAGACATCCCTTTTTCAAAATATGTACAAAGAGAATGGATGTTATCACAGCTCAACATCTGGATGAGGGGACAGAAGAGGGTCTCAGGGAGTGTGCTGGGGACTTTGAAGGAGTTAAATGTGCAGCTGATGAGTTTGTGAAGTGGGTTAAGACTGTCATTCCTCAGAGAAGGTTTAGAAAAGAAAATAATGGCAGGAGAGCTTGCAGAAGATGAGCAGCTGGCATCAGCTGACACCGACTTCAAGGTCAACGTTCATAATGTCATTATGGACACAGTGACAGTATCAATAGGTTTTCTGCAAATGCAAAATATGCTTAGAATTTTTTTCTGTCTAGACCCTTGAAACTTTTGCTCATAAGTTGGCACGTTATGTAGTGAACTCTACAGGGTTGTCTATCAGTGGGACGGACTAAAGATGTCCCCTCTGGAGGGGTTACACTGTCAGGACAGCTAGTGGAATGCCACAAGGAAGGAGAATCCTTCCATGGAACAGCAGGATGTTGAACTAGAGAGTAAAATGTGTTGCTCCTGTAAAAACTGTCATTTGTGTTCATCTCATCCTCTCAGTACAATCTGCTAACTGATGCCGACCATGTATCTGGACTGGCCTACAAGTTGCTGTTAACACTGTCCATCACACTGGTAGCCTGTAAGGTTTTCAGCTGTGTTTTTTGTACAGTGTAAAATGTTCCTTATGTCGAAGGTCATGATTAATGTACTTCCTCCTGTTACCTCACTTCCTGTCCTCGCTACCATGACTAACAGTGATGGTGCGTTCTCATGCACAAAGTTAAACATAAAGAAAAGAGATCATTGGTCCTGTAATATTCACATCATGTCAGAAGAAGCACTGAATGCTACGAGACCAACATGGCAGAAAAAACAACAACAACAACAAAAAAAAAGGTTTATCGGCTGATTTAAAATGTATGAATTAAATGTGTGTTTTTGTTTTGTTTTTGTTTTTTTAGTCATTTGTGTTGTGAATTTTCTTTTTATGAAGCATACATTAATGTAGCTACCAGTTGTATCGATGGATTTATCTTCAGATTTAGATCATAAGTGTGCTCTATATAAGCAATATAATAAGTGAAGTTACTGGTAAAACATTTATGCAGCCCTCTGATGCCCTTTAACATTAAATCACATTTTGTCTACTTCATTACTTTATTTGGCATGAAGTAATGCCTCATATGAAACAAAATAAAGGTTAATTTTAGATGTTAAAACAAGTCATCAGAGTTGCATTTTAAACATATAAAGGTCACAAACAGTCTGGTCCTCATGTTTCTCCACTACAACACACAGTGTTACAGCCTGAGTCACGTTCTAGTATTTTCTGACAAGGTAAAAATAAAAGTAACAGGACATTATGACAGTTGCTGAAGAAAGAGAGTAATGTTTATCATTTTAACTTTTCCCTTTCTCTCTGTTCACATCGCTCCTTCTTAAATGAGTCTCAACACGCAGATGATGGAGTGATGAACGCTCGTTCTGAACTCTCAAATATTTTGTCCACATTTTTTCTGCAGTTACCTACTGGCTTTGAAGCTGTTGGATAAAAATATGCCAGGTTGGGATAACCATGTTGAGTCCTTCTTAATTTCAATTTATAAAACTGGCTGTCATCAACCACCGTAGTGCTGCCAGGCTGAAGGAGCGAGGATGAATGGAGTCAGAGCTCCATCTAGTGGACAAACTAGACAAACATCATTCAGCACGACTCCCCAACTTGACAACATTTACCGTTTTATGATAAATTAAGAATATAAATGCCGTTAAATCGGCAAAATTTTGGTCGATTGTGTTTGTTTTGAAAAGGGCTTTAATCAGCCGGACGATCAATCACTTTGGATCTAGTTGGAGGTTTTCTTTAGACAGTTTGAGAATGGAGAGAGAAGAGTTGCCCGTGGGTTTATTTACAAGCTTTTTGTGCGTGTGTGTGTGTGTGTGTGTGTGTGTGTGTGTGTGTGTGTGTGTGTGTGTGTGTCTTTAGTACTTTGGTTGTTGTGATACATTTTGTTGTCTTGGTTATTTTTTTAGGAACTCCTAAACTGTCAGCTTAGTTTACCTGTAAAAGCTGTAGGAAATTCTCTGTGTTTCTGTACAGGTGTAGCAGTTGGTTTTCTGGTAGGTTGGATTGAAGGTCGTTGCCTCTATCTACTGTATCTTTGTCTCCTCTTTCTTTGTTCCACTTTTCTTTTTACTTCTCTCTTACTGTCTTTACTTTTTTTTTCTGTCCCCTCTGGTCAGGTCTAGCAAGATTACATAAATTCCATAATACCAAATAAATAAGATAAAACAATATGTTTCATAAATAAAGAAATAAAAAATGAGATTATCAAGAGGAGCCCTATACCCATAAAGCTGCTCTTGGCAAAGCAAATTTGTTCAGCACAACACAGCAGCCAGACCATCATTCTGTTTGCTACAATGCTGGACAAGTTAAAAAATAAATAAATAAATAAATAAAAATAAAAATAGAATGGAGAGAGTAATAAAGGATGTAATTCATTTGCATTTATTGAATATCTGGGGAGTATTTTAATGTAAAGAATGAAATATTACATTTCAACTGTTTTGTAATGACTGTGGACCTAAAAGTTTTTTTTAAGAGACAAAAACACAGTAAAGTATAAGTACTGGTAAAATATTGATAACTTAATGGTAGATTTAAAGAAAAGAAGACATGTAAAATAATACATTTTAAAGAACCTATAATATAACTTTATGCTGTAATTTACAAACACTGAGTACTTAAAGGGTGTAGTACATTGTAGACAGAGTGAAGCAATCAGCAGAGATGACATGAACCTTAAATAAAATTAAAGCCGCAAGCGGCATCCATCGGGTCCGAGCGGCCTGGACCCCGCCACCCGTCTCATACACCTGTTCCTAGCATGGTAGGTAGCCTGGTAACATGGTAGGTGACATGGTAAAACACGTAGCTGAGAATCTGAAACGTTGAAATACCTAGTTAGGATTTTTTGCTTGCATGCTAATTCTGCTAGCTAACATGCTATGTTGCCATGACAACAGGTGGTGTAATGCGTTAGGGACCCAACAAGTATGAATCCTGTCAAGTTTGGTGCAGATCCCATGTATTCCTATGGAGATATAAGCAAACCGTGTTTCATGGCGAGGGCATTTTTCCGTCGGTTGCCACGGTTACACGCTTTTTCCTATTAGAAAGATTTGAGGAGCGTTTGGTCCCCAACTTATTAGGAAGCTTCCCACCAAGTTTGGAGTCAGTCGCACGAATCCCCTCAGACTAGTTCGTTCAAATGGCAGTGAAATCCAAGATGGCGGGCAGTCCTTTGCCATGGCAACAGGTGTTTGATTGACTTCTTTGCTGGACTTGGGGTGTCACACGTATGAATACTGTCAAGTTTGGTGCAGATCCCACGTATTCCTATGGAGATATGAGCAAACCGTGTTTCATGGCGAGAAGACATTTTTCCGTCGGTTGCCACGGTAACACGTTTCCTGCTATTAGAAAGATTTGAACAATTTTTGGTCCCCAACTTGTCAGAAAGCTTCCCACCAAGTTTGGAGTCAATCGCACGAATCCCCTCAGACTAGTTCGTTCAAATACGATGTGTGTAAAGTGCAAAAAATGGTGAAAAAATGGCCACACACACCAAGATGGCGGGCACCCCGTTGCCATGGCAACAGGTGTTACATTGACTTTTTTGCTCTACTCGGGGTGTTACACGTGTGTGCCGAGTTTCGTCTTCCTACGTTGAAGTAGACTTCCGGGGCCCCATTCATGTGGTGATTTTTGGTGACTGTAGGTGGCGCTGTTGAGCCGTTTTTGCATTGAATAGTATGCGGACCTTATCATATCCGAGTTACGCCGAGCTTGACGTGTGTGCCAAGTTTCACAACTTTTCATGGGTGTTTAGGGGGTCAAATTTGGGGTCAAAGCGCTTAGGAGAACGAGAATAATAAACATTTCAACTACAATAGGGCCCCGCCATACTTCGTATGGCTCGGACCCTAATAAATAAAAACTGTTTATCAGGCAGGTGACACTGACAGTCCAAATAAATGTACTAAATCTGTCACCAAGCAAACAGGTCTGACTTCAACCTGTTCTGTAAAAGTTTCTACAGATGTAATATTGTAATAAAAGCTTCTTTTTCAAGGTGCTTTATTGTCATTCCAGCATGACCATGACAGAACGAAATTGAGAACTCGAGGGCCGGTGAAACCCATATATATATGTATATATATATATATATATATACATATATATATATATAAAACAACTATATACAACAGTTAAAAAATATATCTAAAACAGTAAAATAGCAGTTATTGCGTTCTGTTCATCAGTCTAACAGCCTCAGGGAAGAAGCTGGACCTCAGCCGTGAGGTTCTTGTTTTAATGCTCCTCAGTCTTCGCCACGAGGGCAGGGGAACAAACAGTCCATGGCAGGGGTGGGAGGGGTCTTTTATAATCCCAGAAGCCATGCTCCTGCAGCGATTGTCGTAGATCTCACCAACAGATATGAGACTAATGATTTTTTCAGCCGATTTGACAATGCGTTGCAGGGCTTTCCTGTCCTGGACAGTGCAGTTGCCATACCACACTGTGATCGACTGTGTCAAAACACTCTCCACCCCACATCTATAAAAAGAGATGAGGGCTTGGAGGCCAAGTCCAGCAACCTTGACTTTCCTCAAGAAGTAGAGGCGTTGGTGGGCCTTCTTAATAAAGCTGGCTGTGTTTGTAGACCAGGTGAGGCTGTCTGTAATATGTAAACCGAGGTATTGAGGCTGGACACCATCTCCACTGCTAAGCCCATAATGTAAAGTGGGGGAGGAGGGTGGCTGCCCTTCCTAAAGTCCACGATCAGCTCCTTCGTCTTTGCCACATTTAAAAAAAGGTTGTTATTCTTACACCATGCCTCAAGATGTTGTACCTCCTGTCTGTATTCTGACTCGTCATCATGGGAGATTAAACCCACTACAGCCGTGTCATCTGCAAACTTCACAATATGACAACCTGGGTGAGTAGCCGAGCAGTCATATGTCAGCAGCGTGTACAGCAGGGCTCAGGACACATCCCTGGTGAGGAGGAGCGGCCATTGATCCCTACAGACTGTATCCTGTTTGTGAGGGAATCCAGTATCCAGTTACAAAGTGATGGTTTCAGTCCAAGCAGAGCCAGTTTGTTTACAAGAGTTTGTGGCATGATCGTATTAAAAGCCGAGCTAAAGTCCAGAAAGAGGAGCCTGGCATACGTGTCCCGCTTCTCCAGGTGGGTGAGAGCCTGATGAATGACAGTTGCTACTGCATCAGACATACTCCTGTTATTCCTGTACGCATACTGGTGTGGGTCCACACTAGTACTGATGGTGTCCCTGATGTGTGTCATTACCAGTCTCTCAAAGCATTTCATGACTATGGGTGTTACCGCCACAGGGCGGTAGTCATTCATGCAGGTTTTAAAAGAGGATTTGGTACTTTGTTTAAACCAAACCTACAAGCAGCGGTCTATAAAGTCATAAAATCAGATGTAAGAGATCAAGTGTATCAGATTAAAACTGCTACCGGTCCCACACTTCAAAATACACATTATTAACATTTATGAAATGTTAAAGAAAAGGATGCAGCTCACTGATTATTATGCATGACTCCAGACATCAGATGGATTTTCCACATCAGACCAACTCTTCCACTACAACTAGAAGGACTCTGTTTCCTGATGAGGGACATTAAATAAAACACTTCTGTGAGCCAACAGGTTTCCTTTCTCAGTCAGAAATGTCTGAACAGGAAAGTTTCTCTTCAGTCTGACAGAGATTTTCATTCTCTTCAGTAACGTCTGCAGCAACAGGTCCCCACACATCTAAAGACCAGAGGAAATGTTGCTTTCATTTACTTCATTCAAGAAAATATTAACATCATAATTAACATATAAATCTTCATTTCACAGCATATAGGCCTCATACAATATATCATTTAATTTCATTAACAGCTAAATCACTGATGAAAAATCCAGATTACATGTGATGGATTAAAATAATTACAACATGATTTCATCCAGAGAATAAAATAGTGGCTGCGTTTAAATGTCTGGAGTCAGATTTTAAAGATTAAAACTGAAACGTTTCTTGATAATTTAACTTAAAAAGTTGATAAAAACATGTTTTCTTTTCTGTGAAGTGGTAACAGACAGAAAGTAACTGGTAAGCAGTGCTCTGTGTTAAGTATAATTTAGTAGGAGAGACATTTTTCTTTTTATCTACAGTGGAACATTTGTGAAATAAATAAAATACTAAATGAAACTGGTAATGTGAGGAGATGAAGTTGTTTATGTAGCTCTGCATTAAATACTTCTCAGCAGGTATCTGATGGTTAGTTTCAGCTCTTTCATTAAATCTGATCTTCTTCAGCTCCCAGAACTCTGCAGCGGCTCCGTTGTAGCCACTAAACCAAAGCACAGAGCGGCTGTGTGCTTCTGACTGGTTCTGAAGTCCACCAACCTTTGTTATGAACATTCCCGGGACTGAAACTGTCCTGGAGAACCTGGAGGCTGAAATACCACAGTTCCCAGCTTTGGTTTCCAGTCCTGCACCACAAAGCGGTTTGATCTACGGTACCATGTCACACACCAACAACTAGATAACAGCAGACGTTTGTTGTAATAAATCAAATAAAAACTAAGGAAATAAAGAGAAAACCTGTCAGAATGTAAAACATGTGGACAAAATGAGTTGAGGAGCTTTACCCTCCTCTTCATCCCTGTTAGCAGGATGAAGGCTCCCTCTTGTGGTGTGCATCAGTTTTCACATTCCAGTTGTGAACCTGCAGGAAGATGTGGAAAAACTTCACTGAGCCTTTGGCAGCTTCAACAACATCAGTAAAGAGAGATTGAAATATCTGTAATATCACACTGTGTCAGTTTGTTCACAGGAGTCACAACCTGCAGCACTGATGCTGCATTCAGGGAACCTGGGAAAGATGGGAGAGAAGACTTTCCAGCTTCCAAACAGTGTTTACATCAGCTTTCAGGCTGGAAGTAGAACTTGTAGATGTGAGATTTAAGTTTCCAAACACTCTGACTTCTTCATGTTAGATGTAGAATAAAGGAAATAATTCTAGAAGAAAAAATGCTTTATTTATTACTTTCTGCTGTTCCAGGAAAACTGCCTCAGTTATTCCCTCATATTAGTTTGATATTTTCTCCATCAGATTTACAGAAACACTGAAATGAAGACAAAAGAAAATACTTTGTTCATTCTTTCAAAGTTTATTTGTTTGGAAAAATTGACTTTGTTCTGACATTAAACATGAATGAATGATCTAATTTATTCTGATCCTGGAAATGAGCCTTTCTGAACATCATCATTAGAAACCTTGTTTGTTTGTTGGTTTAGAAAAACAACAACATCTGATCTCTAGAACAACTAAAAGTAATTGCAAGTAGAAAATGATTTTTACATTTCCAAAGTATTGAGAGTGAAATAATGTGTGATGAAGGAAGGTCTGCTGGTTTCTCTGTTTGGCTCCATGAAGTGGAAGAGAAACAACAACATACAAATACATCAATACAAATATTCAACACATATTTAGAGAACAGAGAAGTTCAGATTTTCATGTTGATGGAAATAAAAATCATCATTAGCAGTGATTTCCTCCAAAAAGAAACAAACAGGAAAAACCAGCAAATAAAAAAAAGTCAAATAAACAACAGAACAGCAGAGCAGAGACATCACAACAATGAAGTCTCAGCAACAAGCAGAGAAAATAACTTTACTTCACTTCACACAACTCAGCACTGGATCCAGAATCAATCCAGAGTCCAGCATAGAGCGGCTGAGTGAATGTGGTCTGGACTCTGTGGAGGAGAGTCCTGGTTTCAGAGACGCTGTAGAAGGACAGAATACCTGCTCTGTGATCCAGATACACTCCTACTCTGGAGGACCGAGGACCTGAGATGGAGGTTCTGATGTTGTTGTACTGAAAATAATAACTGTTTTGGTAACAATATAATGACCAAGATTTGTCATTAAATCCAAATCCACTTTCATATCCTGCTCTGCTGATATTCTTGTATGCGACTGCTACAGAAACGTTTCCTCTCATTTCCACCTCCCAGTAACAACGTCCAGTCAGACTCTCTCTACTCAGAACCTGATAGCATGTAGTAAATCTGTCTGGATGACTAGAATAAGACTGATGTTGTTTAATAAATGTCACCTTTTTGTTTCCCTCTGACAGTAACAGCAGTGTGTGTGCTGTATTTGGATCCAGTGTGATTTCACATGAATATCTTAAGAATCCAGCTCTGCTCTTTGGTTCTGGTTGTGACAGTAAAACATCCACATCAGTGACTGTCAGTGAGGTGTTTGTCCATCTGTCTGTCAGAATGTCCTGTAGTTTATGTCTGAGCTCTGACACAGCTGCTGTCACATCCTCAAAGTATCTCAGAGGACGGATATTGATGCTGGATGAGTGTGTAGACTCACTGAGTGCTGACAGTGAGGGGTAGTTGTGTAGAAACTGGTTGTGATCCTCTGTGTGTGAGAGCTGCTTCAGCTCAGCGTCTTTCCTCTTCAGCTCAGTGATCTCCTGCTCCAGCTTCTCCTGAAGCTCTTTGACTCCACTCACTTCAGTTTCCTGCTGGGATCTGATCTGCTGCTTCACATCAGAGCTTCTTTTCTGGATGAGACGGATCAGCTCAGTGAAGATCTTCTCACTGTCCTCCACTGTTTTATCAGCAGAGTGATTGATGGCCTCCACCTCCTGTTGAAGCAGCTTCACATCTTTCTCTCTGTCCTGGATTCTCTGCTGGATTTCTTGTCGACTCACCTCCAGCTCTCTCTGCCTCTCAGTCCTTTCTGCTGCAGCTGAGACTGTGTCGTGGCCTTTATGTTCATCCACAGAGCAGAGATAACAGATACACTTCTGATCAGTACGGCAGAACATCTTCATCACCTCATCATGACGAGAGCAGATGTTCTCCTGGAGGTTCTTGGAGGGCTCCACCAGCTTGTGTTTCTTTAATGGAGCCATATCATAATGAGGCTGAAGGTGTTTCTCACAGTAAGAGGCCAGACAGACTAAACAGGACTTGATGGCTTTCAGTTTTCTTCCAGAGCAGAAATCACAGGCCACATCTTCAGGTCCAGCATAGCAGTGATCAGCAGGAGCAGCTTGGAGTCCAGTCTTCTTCAGCTGCTCCACTAAAGCTGCTAACATGATGTTTTTCTCCAGGACAGGTCTTGGTATGAAAATTTTCCTACATTGAGGGCAGCTGTAGACTCCCTTCTGATCTTCTCCATCCCAGTGGGTTTTAATACAGTTCATGCAGTAGCTGTGTCCACAGGGAATAGTCACTGGATCCTTCAGTAGATCCAGACAGATGGAACAAGAGAAGGTTTCTCGGTTCAGCTGATCTCCTTTCTCTGCCATTTCACCTCTCAGTAACAGCCGCTGTGTTAGTTTCACTTCCTCAAACCTGACACTAGTCTGAGCTCTGATCTACAAATCATGTGTTTGTTCAGAGAACGGAGCCTGTCAGCTCTTCCTCTTCACCACATGTTGGTTCCACCCATCATCCAACTGCAGATCTGAAGGGGAGGGAACAAGCAAATATGTGTTCAGAGTGGAGCTGCTGTGTTTTAGAGCAGGAAGAAGAAGGTAATCAGGTTTTTAAGAAGAGGTGTGCTTTCAGAGATAATCAACATGTTATGACACTTTGCGTCCTGCTGATTCTTCACATGTACACAAAAGAAAAAAAGAAGCAACTGAATATATTTGTGGGCTTTATTTTCCATAAAACATACAACACTTAGAAAATGTTCAAGACTGATTTGCTGCCACCAAAATTGTTGCGTAAAACATGTTTCATAATATAGGATTTCTATAATAAAAAGTTATTTGTTGAAACTTTAAAAAACACAAGAATTAACAGCTACAATAAGATGTTAACAGATGTCAAAAATTCACACAGTTTACCTTTTATTTTTCTATTATTTAGCTAAACAGAAGAAACAATTTTCTGTTCGGACATCAGAGCAGCTCTGTCTCATCACTGTTTGCCACCAAACAAACTGATTGGGTTTTTCTTGTTTTTCTTTGTCTTTTAATTTTGTGAATAGGATAGGGAAAATTGATTCTTTTTTTCGTTTTTCCAATTTTGATTAAAAAATATATAAATGAAATAGAAAAATTAAAAATTATGCTACTTCTGTTTTTCCTGATTTTGGTTTAAAATAAAAAAAACAAATAGCTTGAACATACACGAACCCCAATCCTTCTTCAGTGTTTCATTTGTAAACCATCATAGGTTCGTGGACATTAGCTGCATTTTAATTACTGTTTTTCGCAAAATAAAATTTTCGAAAAAGTGAATTTGTAATTTGCAGGAGTTTCCATCAAATGATGTTTAGCATATTAGCAGTTAGTTTAGTAAAATCTCATCCCATGAGACTCCACTTGGAGGAGGATGAAGATTTCTAATTCTCTGTAAAACTCTGCATTTTACTGTTGTTTGGAATCAAGGATGGTGGTTATATGTTTTTCTTTAATTATTTGTAAAAAGATTTGTCTCCTATTGCGTCTACTCATACCACGCCATCTTTATTTGGAATTAACTGGTCACTTGACCCTCAAGTCACATCAGGTGAAGTGTAAAAGCGAGATGTGTTTCCATAACACTTTTGCGATATACTCCTATATCGACACATCTGAAAAACCACCTTGTGAGAGCCTAAAAACATTTTAGTGATATTTGAAAGTTGTTTTTAAATGTAGGTGTTTCCATTACTGATATTTTTGACAATTCTCCTTTAGAGACTCTCCACAGAGACGATACTGACCCTCTGTTATCTGCTGAGGCTCAACAGCTGCTTTGCTCAACTTTCAACATAAACTTCATGTTTAAATTCATTAAAAATAGACTTTACCTGTGTTTTATTAGGAAATAATGGAGACACTTTGCTGTTGCTGCTGATAATGAAATCAGTTTTAGGATGTGACACAAACGTTCTTCCAGTTTATTCAGGTTTAGACACAAAAACAAGTGGCTCAGGTTGAAGGAAAAACCTGGTTTGGTTAGAAAAAGGAACAATAGTTACTGTGAAGTCTTAAAGGTGAGAGACTGTAGAAGGTGAAGAAGTTCATGTGTAACTTAGCAGACATAAAAAGTCACAAGATGCAGTTTGATTGGAAGAAAAAGCAGGAAAAGAAAAAAGAAGGTGTGACTGAGCAACACAGAGGATCTAAAAGCAGTTTACCGTCTACGTCAAGTCTATTAATGCATCATGTTTTATAGAGTAAAGCTGGTTTGAATTCATCTTAAAGACTAAACTTTATTCACGACATTTCGACTTTATTCTCTAAGTGAGAAAGTAAAAAAAAAAAAATCTTCCACCACAATTCTTTTCCTCACTGTGGCCCTACTCCATGTAAATAACAAGACAGCACCAAGATCAGGACTTTTAGCCACGGACCAAGGAATCTGAATTTGAATTTCAGATCTGAATTTTTCAAATACAAAAGTTTCAACTTTACCACAATACACATAAAAAAACAAAGATTCAATATCAAATATGGTCATTTGGATTCAGTTTTTTGAAGCAATTATTCAAACAGGCATATTCAGATTCAAATTGAATGATTCAAATTCAAACATAAAGAATTCAGATTCGCTCCCCAGTGTCACAAAGCTTATTCCATAATCTTGATTCATTGTAATTTCTGGTTAAGATTTTGTAAAACTCATAAGATTTTAATGTTTCTATATTTTAAGGTGAAACATTTCAAAGTCTGACATTTCAGTTCAGGATTGGAGAAAGGACAGTCTCAAATATTGTTGATGAGACATGCCAGGCATTGTACAGCACAATGAGGGAGCAGTATATGAAGGTAATGAATTGCATTTTATTCAAACACAACAGTATGCACTACAGATGCAACAAGTTATTAAATAATGCAGTTTACAAAAATAAATGCTCTATTAGCCTAATATGTTCCAAAAATAGAACAGTAGAATCACACATTAGGCATCTGTGAATGAAAGAAAAATGTTTATAAACATTCATTTCAAACAATGAACAGAATTGTAAACAATAACATGGACCTAGTCTTAATTTCTTTAGAGGTCTCAACTGTGTCACACTGTTTAGGGAGGTTGACAAAATCAAAAGACAAACAAAAGCTGAGGTGAGGAATATAATACATGCACACTGACTCACACACACACACACACAAACTCAAAGTAAAAAATATAAACTTTGTATGTATACACAATATTTGCAATGAAAATATTACAGTGTTTCATACACTTGGTCGTTGTCACCTGAGACATGATTTTGGTAAACAGGGTTGTGTGCTTGTTTGGGACCGACCCACTCATGTCGGGGATGAAATGGTTGTGGCTGGTGGTTAAACATTGGTGGTGGTCTTGGGCTGATGGGGTGTGTATTTTGGCCAAGTGTTCCCATTTGTGCCTGAAATAAAATATTATTAATATGGAATTGGGCCATGTTTCTAGTGTATGGATCAAACTCAGACAACATTTGTGTGACATACCGACCAAATGCACAAACTGCATTATCTTCCACTGATTTTTTTTGTGCCTTGTTTCTCTGAGTAACTGACTCAGCCAAAACTTTTATCAACTGATATTCTTCAGCATCTCGTTGCCGTTTCAGATGGTTTGGTCGTATGATGGGTTGTTTTGTGAATTTGGGGGTAGATGTGCTTGTACTGCTTTCTCCTTCATCAGCTTCACTTTCAAAGACAGAAGATGTATCACTGGGGTCTTCGCTTTGGCCATCATCTAGCACGTCAATGGTGTCCTCACTGCCAGCTGTATCAGATGGTGATGGCTGAAATTATTAAATTAAAAGCAAACATTAAATATCTCTTTTTTTTCAGGTCCCGACAACGACAGGTGAATGGATGGAAATTGCCAAGGAATTCAAGGAGAGGTGGAACTATCCTTGTTGTGTCGGAGCAATTGATGGCAAACACATTGCCATCCAACAGCCAGAAAACAGTGGTTCAGGGTACTTCAACTACAAACATTTCTTCAGTGTTGTACTCTTAGCTCTTGTAAATGCAAATTACAAGTTCACATATGTAGATGTGGGGGCAACTGGTCGTGCAGGAGATGTTGGCATATTTGCAAACTCAGCATTAACGAAAGCACTGAGCGAAAACTGAATTTACCACCAGCTGAAGAGATAAATGGAATATCCACCAGCAAAATTAACTACCACATGGTTGGTGATGACGCATTCCCACTGTCACTAACACTGATGAAACCGTACCCACACAGAAACCTGGACCAGCCGAAACAAATTTTTAATTATCGGTTATCCAGGGCTAGACGGGTGGTCGAGAATGCATTTGGCATTCTCTCCAACAGGTCCTATCTATGCAAAATTACAATCATCACAGGAAATACAGACCATTCTATATACAAGTATAGCCTATTTCTACAAGCAAGTATGAGTGGTCTGGACAGGATTATTGATATTTATACCATGGTCAGTGTTAATTGTAATGCCAACTGGCATGTATTTTTCGTATATATGCATGTGTAGTTTGGCAAGTCAAATTACAGTTATATAACACCGTACACAGGATGTTTCAAGCTCCCGGCTAATACGGGGCAGTTGGAAAACCTAGCTGGTACCCATGACGTTGCACAGTTCGTACCTGTCTGGTCCAATCTTGCTGCCATCTCCTTGAATGCCTGCTCGTGCTTGTCCCTGTTTTTAAAGTCCGACAAGGTGACGACATATAAACAGGGATAGTCTGGCCACATTTCGACCAATTTATCTTCCAAAATGTAGTAGTCTTTGCTGTGGGTCGCCATCTTGGAATCATGTGAGCAAATCATGTGAGCGGAGGGCGCGTCTTGATTGGTCACTTGAATTTCTGCCCTCAGCACGTAACTTTTGTAGCACGCAGACGGTGAGTTTTTTGCCTCGCGAGGCAAAAAATATCAAACGTGTTTGGTTTTCACCTCAAGGCCTCACGAGGTAGAAAATTTGGTGAAAATAAGGCGCACACTGCGAGCTCTCTGCTGAGAAAACAGTCTCGAATGACTTTTAGCTCAGTAGATAGCTCTCGTGTGCGGCAGGCATAAGAGCACACACAGATGTAATGTTAGCTGTTGGTGCAAATGTTTCTTGGTAGTCTATTCCTTCTGTCTGGCTATATCCTTTTGCCACAAATCTAGCTTTAAACATTTTTCCTTGCTTATTTTCTTTTAAGGCATAAACCCATTTTCCACCCACAGTGGTTCTACCTTCAGGTAATGTAGTCAGTTCAAATGTCTCATTTTCTTTGAGAGAGTTCATTTCTTCTGCCATAGCTCCCTCCCACCTCGATTCCTCAGGGCCTCTCTATAGGTTTGGGGTATCCCACTTGCTGCCATGTAACAATAATTAACACTTACAGAGGTTCCATTTGGTTCATCTTTACAGTTTGATATGTAATCCTCCAAACATTTTGGAGGTTTTGTTTCTCTTTTTGGATATCGTACATGCTGGTTTTGTTGCTCAGTCTGTGTTGTTTCTACTGTATCACCTTTTAGTTCATCCACATTTCCTTCACAGTCCTGAACTGGGTCATTTTTGAGATTATTTTCATTTTGTTTTCTGGGCATTTTGTAGTTGTACATTTCTCTTTCTGTGTCATACTCTTCAGTCTGTGTTTGTTGTTCAGTTTGTTCAGCTGGGCTCTTTTTGATAAACTTTACCAGTCTGTGCTTTGACACTTTTCCTGTGTGGGTGTTGTAAACCAGGTAAGCTGGGCTATTTTTACCATAACCCACAAATATTGCTTTTTCACACCTGGGGTCAAGTTTCTTGTGATCATGTATATAAGCATAACACTCAGACCCAAATATCCAGAGTTTGGAAAGGTCTGGTCTTTTGCCTGTTAACATCTGATATGGTGTACTCCTGGTTCTGTTATTGTAGCACCTGTTTCTAATGTGAGCAGCACTTTGAATAGCATAAGGCCAGAGTGATTTAGGTAGTCCCTTTTCTAATAACAGGCATCTACCCATTTCAAACAGAGTTCTCCATTGTCTCTCAGCTGTTCCATTCTGATGAGGGGAATATGGCACAGATGTTTCATGTTTTATCCCTTTTTCCCTTAGAAGTGTCTGAAAAGTACTGCTTGTGAGTTCAGTACCATTATCTGATCTAATGCACTTAACAGTGCCATAAGGTGCAAAACTTTTCTGTTGCCATGGTGGCTTTATTTTTGTGTTTTAGAAAATAAACTGACACCGCCCCTGAAAAATCATCTATGAATGATATAGCGTACTTATGGTCACTTTGAGTAGTTGGCTCAATGGGGCCTGCCAAATCTGTATGCACCAGCTCCAGAGGTTCACTGGCTTTTGGGTCACATTTTCTGTTTCTGCTGTTGGTGAATTTTCCTTCAGTGTACACATTACACTCTAGTTTAGTGTCTCCTGTGATTTTCATTCCCTCTCCTACTTCTGGTAACTTTAACACATCACTGACATTACAATGTCCTAAGATCTCATGCCATGTTTTTACATCACATGTTATGTTTACATTGTCACAAGATGTTATGTCACTGAATGAATCATTATTGTTTACCGTTTTCAAGTAGTAGAGTCTGTTGTATTCTTCAATGGCAAAGGTAGTCCCATCTTAATGAATTAGTTTGTTGTGTCCTTTCTTGAAGACCATCTGAGCTCCATGTGCTGTAGCTGCTTTCACTGAAAATATGCTCTGGGGGTAGGATGGGATGAAGAGAGCATCCTTCAGTGTGACGGTGGTCCAATTTCCTTGTATGTTCTGTAGAGTGATGTTAGCGTCTCCTCTCCTCAATGCCACGTTGTTGGCTCGGGATCCATCTGCAAGTTCCATGAAGTGCTTCTTTGGATCAAATGTCTTGTCAAAATGTGTGAACTTGTTCTTCTCTGTGATATGTGAAGTCGCTCCACAATCCACCATTAATTTTTCATTCATCATGTCTGATGGTAAAATTTTGTGACTGACTTTGAACACAAAGGTTTGCTCTTCTCTCTGATCTTCTTGTCTTTGAGCTGTTTGTTTGGCTTCATTCTTGTGTTTGTTTTTCCTCCCTGACAAGTCTGCCATTAATGTTGTCCGGGAAGATGGGAGCATTTTCCCAGTCAACATCAACAGCCACTCGGGGGGGGGGTATCTCCTTTCTTAGGCAATGTTATGCAGTACTGCGCATGCAGCAATAACATCACAGGCCCTGTCTGGGGAAACCCTCGGTACTGAAACCGAGATTTCAGATGGCCGAAGGTCATCTCGATTCGAGCCCTTGTCTTGGTGTGTGCATGATTGTAGGCCTGCTGTGGTGGGGTTTGGGGATCTGCAAAGGGAGTCAAGAGGAATGACTCACAGGCGTATCCTTTATCTCCCAGCAGCACACCAGAGAATTCACCTGATAATACAAAATATAATTTAGAAAACACAGCAGAGTTACACACACAATGTCCAAGGTGCTTACAGTACAAATGTGTAGGTTACCTTGTGAAAGTCTCTCATAAATTGGACTAGCCCGAAAGACTCTAGAATCCACTGCCCCAAGGATGTTAGGGAAAGCTGTAACAAAAAATAGTGAGTATCCAACTGTGACGGATATACTTAGAAACTAATGGGTGCACATTAAAATTGAGGTTACCTGCAATCTTGTAAAACTCCTCCTTGATGTAGAGGGGTCTTCTGTGGCCAGGGAAGGTGATGAATATATTGCTGAATGATTTCAGAGCCAGACAAACGCATCTGATTGTCCGGCAAATGGTTCCTTTATTGAGGTTTTCTGCATCCCCAACAGAATAAAGGAAGCTCCCACTCGCAAGCCATCTCAATGTGACACAGATCATCTGTGGTACAGTGAGGGCATGGCTTCGTGCTGTCTGGTGCTGTATTTTTGGACTCAGCAGCCTACATAAATATCTTAGTATTTTAATGTAAGGAATGAAATATTACATTTCAACTGTTTTGTAATGACTGTGGACCTAAAAGGTGTTTTAAGAAGAGACAAAAACACAGTAAAGTATAAGTACTGATAAAGTATTAATAACTTAATGGTAGGTTTAAAGAAAAGAAGACATGTAAAATAGTACATTTTAAAGAATCTATAATATAACTTCATGCTGTAATTTATAAACACTGAGTACTTAAAGGGTGTAGTACTGGTAGACAGAGTGAAGCAATCAGCAGAGATGACATGAGCCTTAAATAAAATAAATAAAAACTGTTTATCAGGCAGGTGACACTGACAGTCTAAATAAATGTACTAAATCTGGCACCAAGTAAACACGTCTGACTTCAAACTGTTCTGTAAAAGCTTCTACAGATGTAATATTGTAATAAAAGCTTCTTTTTCAAGGTGCTTTATTGTCATTCCAGCATGACCATGACAGAACGAAATTAAGAACTCGAGGGCCGGTGAAACCCATATATATATATATATATATATATATATATATATAACATTTTCTCCATCAGATTTTACAGAAACACTGAAATGAAGACAAAAGAAAATACTTTGTTCATTCTTTCAAAGTTTATTTGTTTGGAAAAATTGACTTTGTTCTGACATTAAACATGATGAATGATCTCATTTATTCTGATCCTGGAAATGAGCCTTTCTGAACATCATCATTAGAAACCTTGTTTGTTTGTTGGTTTAGAAAAACAACAACATCTGATCTCTAGAACAACTAAAAGTAATTGCAAGTAGAAAATGATTTTTACATTTCCAAAGTGTTGAGAGTAAAATAATGTGTGATGAAGGAAGGTCTGCTGGTTTCTCTGTTTGGCTCCATGAAGTGGAAGAGAAACAACAACATACAAATACATCAATACAAATATTCAACACATATTTAGAGAACAGAGAAGTTCAGATTTTCATGTTGATGGAAATAAAAATCATCATTAGCAGTGATTTCCTCCAAAAAGAAACAAACAGGAAAAACCAGCAAATAAAAAAAAGTCAAATAAACAACAGAACAGCAGAGCAGAGACATCACAACAATGAAGTCTCAGCAACGAGCAGAGAAAATAACTTTACTTCACTTCACACAACTCAGCACTGGATCCAACATACCAAACACGAACTCCTGCATAGAGCGGCTGAGTGAATGTGGTCTGGACTCTGTGGAGGAGAGTCCTGGTTTCAGAGACGCTGTAGAAGGACAGAATACCTGCTCTGTGATCCAGATACACTCCTACTCTGGAGGACCGAGGACCTGAGATGGAGGTACTGATGCTGTTGTGGTAAAACTCATAATTGTTTTGGTAACAATATAATGACCAAGATTTGTCATTTAATCCAAATCCACTTTCATCTCCTGCTCTGCTGATATTCTTGTATGCGACTGCTACAGAAACTTTTCCTCTCATTTCCACCTCCCAGTAACAACGTCCAGTCAGACTCTCTCTACTCAGAACCTGACAGTATTTGGTGAATCTGTCTGGATGACTAGAATAAGACTGATGTTTCTTCATTCTTGTCACTTTTCTGTTTCCCTCTGACAGTAACAACCATGTGTTTGCTGTGTTTGGATCCAGTGTGATTTCACATGAATATTTTAAGAATCCAGCTCTGCTCTTTGGTTCTGGTTGTGACAGTAAAACATCCACATCAGTGACTGACAGTGAGATGTTTGTCCATCTGTCTGTCAGAATGTCCTGTAGTTTATCTCTGAGCTCTGACACAGCTGCTGTCACATCCTCAAAGTATCTCAGAGGACGGATATTGATGCTGGATGAGTGTGTAGACTCACTGAGTGCTGACAGTGAGGGGTAGTTGTGTAGAAACTGGTTGTGATCCTCTGTGTGTGAGAGCTGCTTCAGCTCAGCGTCTTTCCTCTTCAGCTCAGTGATCTCCTGCTCCAGCTTCTCCTGAAGCTCTTTGACTCCACTCACTTCAGTTTCCTGCTGGGATCTGATCTGCTGCTTCACATCAGAGCTTCTTTTCTGGATGAGACGGATCAGCTCAGTGAAGATCTTCTCACTGTCCTCCACTGTTTTATCAGCAGAGTGATTGATGGCCTCCACCTCCTGTTGAAGCAGCTTCACATCTTTCTCTCTGTCCTGGATTCTCTGCTGGATTTCTTGTCGACTCACCTCCAGCTCTCTCTGCCTCTCAGTCCTTTCTGCTGCAGCTGAGACTGTGTCGTGGCCTTTATGTTCATCCATAACACAGACCAGACAGATACACTTCTGATCAGTACGACAGAACATCTTCATCACCTCATCATGACGAGTGCAGATGTTCTCCTGGAGGTTCTTGGAGGGCTCCACCAGCTTGTGTTTCTTTAATGGAGCCACATCATAATGAGGCTGAAGGTGTTTCTCACAGTAAGAGGCCAGACAGAATAAACAGGACTTGATGGCTTTCAGTTTTCTTCCAGAGCAGACATCACAGGCCACATCTTCAGGTCCAGCATAGCAGTGATCAGCAGGAGCAGTTTGGAGCCAGTCTTCTTCAGCTGCTCCACTAAAGCTGCTTACATGGTATTTTTCTCCAGGACGGGTCTCGGTGTGAAAGTTTTCCTGCATTGAGGGCAGCTGTAGATTCCCTTCTGATCCTCTCCATCCCAGAAGCTTTTAATACAGTTCATACAGTAGCTGTGTCCACAGGGAATAGTCACCGGATCCTTCAGTAGATCCAGACAGATGGAACAAGAGTAGGTTTCTCTGTTCAGCTGATCTTTCTGCTCCATTTCACTTCTCAGTAGCAGCGATCCAAATTTCAATGTTTCTGCAATGAATGTCACCTGACAGCTTTTACACTATTAAGACTTTGAACTTGAACAATATAGATGTGAGTAGGAGGAAGAAGACGGAGGGTGTGTCAGATATCTCACCACTGGAAGGACCTTTAACCTTAAAGAAGTTACAGTAAGTCGTAAAAATGGAAATGTTTTACTGTCTGTACAGAGATAAAAACAGGACAAAGTAAAAATGATTGTGAAGATTTCTCGTGGTTATGTTGGCCTTCTGATTTTTAGCCATTTATTTAGAAGAAAACTGACTGCAGACAAATTCCCACGTTGGAGATGACGACAATCTTACTTTGATTTGAAGTTAAATGTGAATTTAAAGTGGAATATTCAGGACTTCACCAGAAGAAACTGCACCCTGAAACTCCCAGGTAGAAAGATGAAAATGTCCTGGAAATGTGAGGACAAGTATTAAAGAATTAAGAAATGAAGAAATGGAGAAATAGATTTCCACTACATTTAGTTTTAAATCACATCCTCTGAATGTTTTCAATCAATCACTTCCACAGATAAAAGAAAAAAAGATCATCGCTGCAAGTAACTAAACTGGATGTCTGAATATATTTATGTCTCAGTCAGATTTCCATGCACATCATTCTGAGACCTGCTGCATGTTTTATCACATGAAAATCTCTCATCTACATCAATGTTTGGGACTAAAAACTAGGTACATATAAAATTCATAATAGGAAATAAAAAATAACAAGTTTCCTTCCTTTAAATCTTTATTGTGAACAAACCAGGCATAACGAGTATTTAGAGCATATTGAGTATAAAAGCTTTCATTGCAGTGTGATTGTCATTAAATCATGTCTGTGGAAGTCTGGCTGTTAGATGGATGAATCAGCTTCAGATGGAAGGAGAGTTGGGAGATGTTACAGCAGCACTTGGAGAGTTTGATGACTAAATCCAGTCGGCTGTAACACATAATATCAATCGTGTCACACAGAAAGTTTATCCACAAACTTTACTCAAGTTTACTGACAAAATACAGATTTTACTGCAGAAATTTTCATCTTTATGAAGCAATAAAATCATACATTCAGGCCTGGATTACAGCTTTGAAAGTCCTTCTTTTTCAGACATGTTTTTACTTTTCCAGCATGAATCTGATCAGTTTTTGGAAGTTTGCATCATGTTGCAGTATTTGAATAAGACTGATGAAACATTAAAGCAGACAAAGTTATTAAATGTTTTACAAGCCTAATTTAGTTGTAAGCAGATATAAACAAACAAGGAACAATAATTATTAATGAGACGTTAACTTTTTGTTACAACTTTTGCTCAACATTTACATTTTCTACTTCAGTATTTGCTTCTACACTACGTCTTTGTCTTTTATAACGGGCCCTGTGCTGTTTTAGGCTCCGAGAGTCAGAAATTGTTGCTGTGACTCGGTTTTTTCTCTCTTGGAAGCAAATTTAGTTTCATCCTGAACAACAAACAACCACAGATCCTTCTAAATATTGTCTTTCAGTCTGAACTGAATATGAACATTTCTGGGGGGTTTTGACTGAATATTTACGCTCAGTTCATTTACATGTCCCTTAAACTTTTTCATGGTAAAGTTGGTTGAACAGAATCAGAAGTTGTATTTCATGACATCTTTGTCTTTTAATAACATTTTTGGAAGCAGATTCTTTCTTCTGCTTTTCACTGGCTGGAATATCACATTGACTGGAGTCATTTCATGTGAGACCAGTCAATGTGGCACCATCAATCAATCAATCAATCAATCTTTATTTATATAGCACTTTTCATACAAGAATGCAGCACAAAGTGCTTTCCATGGTTAAAACAACCCCCCTCCCCCACCCCCACAGATAACCCCCTCCCTCCCCGCTTGTGTACAAGCAAGCATACACATATACACACACACACATACTTGCACATATGAAAAGACTAATGCGAGGTTGAGCACAGATGAGCCTGTTAAGGAAACACTATCACAGGGAGCCGTCTGCACCGGGAGCCGCCCACCGGCCACGACCGCCAGGACACCGACCCAGGGCACACGGCCAATTGAGAGGCAGAGGAGCCACCCAACTAGGCCGAAAGAACCCGCAGGACAGAGCCGCAGCAGCCACAGCCGATGAAAGCCCCCGGTGCAGAGAGCCCCCTCCGAGGAAACACTGGGGAAATAACCTAAAAATAATATAAATAGAATAAAAGCATAAAATAAATAAAAATGGGTTAACATTAAATAAAAATAAAAAGAATAAATATTAAGTAAAAGCTAAATTAAAAAGGTGAGTCTTGAGCCTGCTCTTAAAAACATTAACATTCTCTGCAGCCCTGAGCTCCTCCGGCAGGCTGTTCCACAGACGAGGACCATACCACTGGAAAGCTGCCTCTCCGTGAGTATGTGTCCTGACTTTAGGTACAGTCAGGAGGCTAGTACCGGAAGACCTCAGGGGCCGCGAGGGTTCATAAGGTAAAAGCAAATCTGAAAGATAAGAAGGCCCAAGACCATTAAGACATTTAAAAACCAATAAGAGAACCTTAAAATTGATCCTGAAACACACGGGGAGCCAATGCAGTGATTCTAAAACCGGTGTAATGTGGGCCCGCCCTCTGGTCTTCGTCAGCACACGAGCAGCTGAGTTCTGTAAGAGTTGTAGAGGTGCAATACTCTTTTTGGGAAGACCAGAGAGCAGGGCATTACAGTAGTCAATACGACTGGTGATAAAAGCATGCATCAGCATCTCCGTGTTGGCCCGAGAGAGAATGGGACGGACTCTGGCTATGTTTTTTAGGTGATAAAATCCTATTTTAGTAACATGTTTAATATGTGGAATAAAACCAAGCTCAGAGTCAAAAATTACGCCCAGGTTTTTTACTTGTGATGATGGGTTTAATGCGGATGCCTGTAATTTAGCTAAGAGTTTCTCTCTCTGAGCCTCAGGACCAATGATTAAAACTTCAGTTTTGTCCTGGTTAAGCTGTAAAAAGTTTTCTGCCATCCAGGATTTGATATCTAAAATACAGTTGAAAAGGGCATCCATTGGTCTTGTGTCATCAGGAGACATGGAGATGTACAGCTGAGTATCATCAGCATAACTGTGGAAGTTTACTCCATGCCTCCTGATGATACTGTCAAGAGGGAGCATATACAAATTAAAAAGAACAGGGCCTAAAACTGACCCTTGAGGCACACCACATGTCATTTTATGGATCTTAGAGGAGCATGTATCCAAACTTACCATGTAAGTTCTGTCTGTGAGATAGGAAGTGAACCAGTTGTGAACAGCACCAGAGAGGCCCACCGGGTGTTTCAGTCTGTTTAAAAGAATAGTGTGGTCTACTGTGTCAAATGCTGCGCTAAGATCCAGTAGCACCAAGACTGAGAGGTTCTGTGAGTCACGGTTAATCCTAAAATCATTTAAAACCTTCAGGAGAGCAGTCTCTGTGCTGTGGTTCACCCTAAATCCAGACTGATATATCTCAAGGATATTTCTACTATTTAAAAAATCATTAAGCTGAATAAAAACCAGTTTTTCTAAAATTTTACTTAAAAATGGTAAGTTGGATACAGGTCGATAGCTATTAAAATTATTACAATCCAAATTGCTCTTCTTCAGAAGAGGCCTCACCACCGCCGTTTTAAAGGCCGCAGGGAAGACGCCCATCTGAAGAGAGCAATTTATCATGCATAAAAGCTCGTCTTTAAAAAGTCCATAAAATGATTTAAAAAGTGAAGTGGGAATTGGGTCTAAAAGACATGTGGTGGGTTTTACTGTGGAGAAAACTTTATCAAGGATCTCAGCATTAACCAGGACAAAACTATCCAGTGTCCCCTCAGGTAAAACCAAGCACTCAGATGTGTTCGTGTTCTGGTTGCATAAAATACCACATCTGATGGCACTGATTTTACCTCTGAAGTGGTCTGCAAACTGCTGGGAGCTGTTAAAATCAGGGTTACATAGGTGATCGATGGTGGAAAAAAGAACCTTGGGATTATTTTTATTGTTACTGATTATTTTTGCGAAGTACATGTTTCTTGAGTTCCTTAGTGCGTTACTGTAAATTTTAAGTTGCTCACAAAATATCTGATGATTTATTGTCATTTTATTTTTCCTCCATCTCCTTTCTGCCGCCCTGCAATTTCTTTTGAGTTTTTTAACCTCCTCATTCCTCCAGGGAGATATAAGTTTTGGGTAAATCTTTTTTGTAGTGAGTGGAGCGACAGAGTCGAGGCTTGTCTTCAGTTTACTGTTAAAATGTTCAACAATAAAATCACAGGGTGCAGGTAAAATCACAGGAGGACATTTATCTAAAACCTTGATAAAATTTGCAGCCACTTCAGAGGTTAGATAGCGCTTCCTCACAGTTCGCACTGAGGTCTCCCGTTGAATAAAACCGGTGATGTTAAAAAACACACAGTAGTGGTCAGAGACAGCCAAGTCAACAACAGAGGACACACTGGCAGAAAGGCCATAGGTAATGACCAAGTCCAGTGTGTGTCCTCTGTTGTGAGTCGGCTGCGTGACATGTTGCGTAAAATCCATATAGTTAAGAATGTTTAAAAATTCTTTTGAAACAGAGTCTAAAGGATTATTTATGTGCAGGTTAAAATCACTGGTTAAAATTATCATGTTGTACGTTGTGTGTATGATTGATAAAAATTCTGAAAACTCATTAATAAAAGCAGCACATTTTTGGGGTGGTCTATAAACGGTGACACATAAAATTGGAGGGCTGCTAAAAACAATGGCGTGATATTCAAAAGTGGTAAAATTATCAAATAAAATCTGTTTGGTGGTGAGAGTGTTATTGGTTAAAGATGCTGTGCCACCACCTTTCCTACCAGTTCTTATAGAGAAAGAATAGTTAAAATTTGGCGGGGAGGCCTCAGCTAGAACAACAGGTGCATCCAAACCCAACCATGTTTCAGTTAAAAACAAACAGTCTAGTTTGTTGTCTAAAATCAGGTCATTGACAATAAAAGACTTATTTAACAGAGAGCGTATATTTAAAAGTGCCATGTTGAGTGTGACTGGTGACATTTGAACTGAAGAGGCAGGTACTGGTTGACATTTTGGAAGAGGCCTGAGATTATTGATGTTTACGGTATGATATGGTTTGTGGTGATGTGGTTGCTCTCTGAATGTGATAATGACATGAATTGATGAACTGTGTGGAGGAATGTGAGGTCCAAGTCCAGTATTGCAAACTTTGCTGTTAAAAGTGGAACTGAGTAAGTAGGAGCTGGGACCAGGGGGACATCAATCCGTGATGGACAGGTCAGCAGGTGCAGTGGGTTTGGTGTGATGAGTGGGCTGGGTGCAGTGGTGCTGTACACCAAATGCCAAATTGGCGGACAGAAGACGGCAGCCCCGTGAGTTGAGGTGGAGCCCGTCAGCCCCAAAAAGATGCCTCCGCTCCCAGAAAGCATCAAAGTTGTTAATAAAACCCAGGCTGTGGGAACTACAGGCGGAGGAGAGCCAGGTGTTGAGGCTGAGCAACCTGCTGAAGCGGCCTATCCCTCTGCCGCAAGTGGGGGTGAGGCCAGAAATAAAAACATTTACCTGTGGTTTTGGATCAGGCCGGTTCTGGTCTCAGCATCAGGCCGGGCTGATTCTGGTGACAGAACCTCCATGTTTGTGAAAGTGATCACTCTGAAATGTTGCTGTTACCTCTACATGAAAAGGAAACATGGAAACGTTGTGTTCTCACAACCGCACAAAAACTGTCTGGGACCAGAACACCCCGGTCTCCCCTCTACATGTCCTTTGTGACCCGTAACCCTCCCCTGCAGAACTTTTCATCTATCAGTGGCGTCTGAGGAGTTTGGAGAAGAACCCAGAAGAGGCTGGCTTGTCGGTCTTGGCCTGTTCGTCCTCTCTGAGCTTCGTCTTCTCCTCTCCCAGCCCCAGCTCTCCTTCCAGCTGCTCTAACTCTGACTGGTCCAACAGCTCAAAGTCCTCCACCTCGCTGTCCGACTCCTCGGCCAGCTCCAGCAGCTGGGTCGACTCTTGGAGCCTCGACCGCTCAGGGTCTTCGTTCAAAGACATGAAGCAGACTGCTGCTTCTATTCTCTCCTGGATGGCGGCTGTGACAGCGGTGGTGATGACGTCACCTGCCATCTGGTTGACCAACTCCAACGTTTTGTCGGAGGACTGGTCTTTGTGAAGAGAAGGTGTGAGCTTTGATTTGATTGGCTGCTGGGGCTGAGATGGAGGTGAGGGAAGGCCAAGCCTGAGGTCATCATCATCGTCTCCGTTTGTCGTGCCGCCGATCCTTATCAAGATCTGTGAAGTAAAACCACATGTAACCGAGACAGGAAGCAGAATCAGACTTTAAACTAGTTGGGTTTGATAAAAAGCTAACAAGCGCACCCTCTGAGTTCTCCGTCTGTGGCGTGTGTCCCTCTGACAGGTTGAAAGTACCGTTGTCTGTCCACGTCACGTCAGACACCTCAGTGTCCGATACAGACATTTCTTTACACACTGCAGAGTCCAGCTGGTGGAGGGAAAACACAAGGAGAGGTCAGAGCCAGGACTGAGCTGCTGATTGGAGGACTCTGATCTCAGTAGGTGGCATGCAGGTTAGCTTCCTGAACAACACTAAGATAAAGGAAAAAGACTATAACAGCATGTCTCACACCATTCTTACATGAAAAGATAAATAAGAGAGATAAAGCAAAACCTATTATCTTATAAATTTACTCATATTATTTGGAAATTAAGATAATAATCACAACTAAAGGGGTTGAACTACAAGAAGGCAACATAGCAGATGTTCAGGACAGCTACAAATACGCTGGGATACCACAGGCTAATGAACACCATGAAGAAGCTGCAACACAGTCAGCCACAACCAAGGTCCTACAAACAGTAAGGCAGGTCTCAAAGAATCAGCTTAACAGGAAGAACAAAGTCCAAGCCATCAACACGTATCTCCTACCAGTCATCAGACATCCAGCTGGTATAATAGCCTGGCCAAAGGAGGAGATGGAAGCCACAGATACCAAGACCAGCTCCTCACAATCGATGGAGGGTTTCACCCCAGTTCCATCACCCTGAGACTGTGCACCAAGCAAAAGGAGGCAGCCTGTCCAGGTCTTGGGGAATGCCCCTTTGTCTGCATCTGATCTTTGCAGCTTCACACATTTACATGATCACACTCACCACTGAACAATATTAATTCCTCACAGTCACTAATGTGCTAATTTAAACAGCAACCGTCTTGTCCTGCAGGTTTAATAAGTAGCAGCTTTATTTGTTGCTGGTGTTGTAGTTGTTATGATTTTTTTCCCAGTTTGATTTGTTATAGGTGCTCCTGATGATTGTCTGCTTTATTTTGTTATAGAGGCTATAGGATGTTTTATTTAAGTTTCTTTACAGGTGTAGCAGCTGGTTTCTCAGTTTTTTGCTGTTGCCTCCTATCTGCTGTATCTTTGTCTCCTCTTTCCTTTCTTCACTCTCTCCTTTTTTTTCTCAGCCTCCTTCCTTTGCTTCCCCTTGTCAGGTCAATAAGAGGGACAAAACAACACGAGGGCAGGTGGATTTATTGCCTCCTGAAGTAAAGTACATTTCAGAGATAGACAGTGGCTGCTGTGCAAATTAAAGGCAGCCATTTAATTAGATGTATACCAACACTAATTATTTTTTACACAAGAACATACCTGAGTTTCTCAGATTTATGTCACAGGGTGACAAAGCTTTACTTTACAACTTTCCATCCTTAGGACCTTGTTACAGTCTAAAATAAAAATGCAGGAAAGACTGTGTCAATCTGCAGCCTGATAGTGACCTGACTCATCCCTCTGCTTAACATCAACTTCATTTAAAGAAGATGATCACAAGGTTGTGGAGTTTGGACAAACAGGGATTTTAGGAGCAATATTTAAAAACATTTGGCACACATAGATCATGTGTGGTGAAGTAAGGAAACAGGATCAGATTAATTCAATTTTCTGATAGAATATGAAATAAAACAGTTTGAACGAAGCTGTGGGCTGACTGTCAAAGTTAGATGTGGGTCTGTGTATTTCTATGTGAAGAGAATATCCATGCTGTCTGTAAACTAATATCTACTGACTCAGTCCCAGTGATGGGATTTCAAAAGAGCATCAAATCTGGATCAAGCTGACTCGTAAATGTCAGGTTTTAACCAACTTTACAATAAAAAATGTACTAAAATACCAATTGTTGCTCTGTAGTTATAATTTTAACCCTTCTGCTCGGCCAAAGTCAGCGGCCATCTTTGCTATCCTAAAAAATAATAAATCTCTCGTTGCACTGAAAGATGCCACTTCTACATGAAAATATGTAAAACTTCCCATGTCAGAAACTTGTAGTATTTTTACGTCTACAGATCTATGTATTCACCAGATTTACTCCATGTTTACAGAAAGTGCTCGTTCTCATGTGATTCTGACAAGGCAGGTTGTCAGATAACAGTATTTTGTACTAACAAGGAAATGGAAAAATGCAGTACTTTAGACACAGATTGTATATTTACCATGGTTTTATTTGACTTTCTGAAAAAACTCCCCAATGCCAAAGTCCAGCTTCTGCAGAACTGGCTTCAGCCACAAACCAATGGCATGACATGAGATCAGAGACATTAGACAGTTTTAGAACGAAGAGAGAAGAGTTGTCCAGTGGGTTTACTTACAAGCTATTGTTCAGTTGTTGGTTTTTTTTGTATGCGTGTGTGTGTGTCTGTGTGTGTGTTTTGGAACTTTGGTTGTTTTTGTTATACATCTTGTTGTCTTTTTAGGAACTCCTAATTACTGTCGGCTTAGTTTACCTGTAAAAGCTGTAGGAAATTCTCTGTACAGGTGTAGCAGTTGGTTTTCTGGTGTTGGGTTGGATTGAAGGGTCCTCTTTCTTTTTTCCACTTTTTATTTCTCTCCAATACTGTCCTTCTTTTCCCTGTCCCCTCCGGTCAGGTCCAGCAAGGTTACATAAATCCCATGATATGAAATAAATAAGAAAAAACAATATATTTAATAAATAAAGAAATAAAAAATGAGATTATCAAGAGGAGCCCTATACCCATAAAGCTTCTCTTGGCAAAGCAAATTTGTTCAGCACAACACAGCAAACAGACCATCATTCTGTTTGCTACAATGCTGGACAGGACAAGTAAAAAAACAAAAACACAGTAAACTATAAGTACTGATAAAGTATTGATAACTTGTGCGCGCGCGTGTGTGCGTGCGTGCATGCGAGTGTTTACCTACTAGCGTATTGGTTGAGGTTAAAAGGGGCGGGGCTAATTTGCATATATTCGAAACATTTAGGTTAAACATTTAGATTTAGATATAAGATTTAACTTTTAGATGTAAGATTCAAGATTTAGATATATTATTTAGGATTTAAATATAAGATTTAACATTTAGATATAACATATAACATTTAGATTTAGATTTAACATTTAGATATAAGATTTAACTTTTAGATTTAAGATGGATGGATTTGTCATGTTCTTTTACAAATAAGTTGACTGAATTTAAGTTCTTGTCACTCCATTTATACAAGTATAGTTCTCTGAAGAAAACAAATTTTAAAATAATTTTAAAGACAAGATAATAGAACACATACATATAAGAGCTATGTAATTGTTTTCACCGTCCACCTAAAAATTCATGAAAACAAAACAAAAACAAACAAACAAAACAAAAAACATAACCTAATGTCACTTTCTGGATCATAGGTGAAGGAACATCAGCTTCACTCCGCCAGCCACAGGTCTGTGAAGTGCCACTCTCTAATCATGGTAAGTTCAGTTCTCTATACTGATTGATCTGTCATCGATAGTTACTTCAAACTGTTTTGTATTAATCTTTGTTTATTTTTAATTTGCTAATACAAAGTAAACTGTATATCTTAGTATCCACACATTGTTTTGATTTAATTACAAAACATTAAAAGATAAAGGGAAACACTAGTGTTTCCATGACCAATATATAAAAGTGATTCTAGGGGTTTTTAATATTTCAGGTAGTGAAAGTGATTCATATGGCGTGTCAGAAGATGATGCTGAGATGGATGATCCAGAGGTCCTTTCTTCTGCAAAAATACATGCTGCCCCACCAGGACCTTATGGTATGTGCTAACATTTTATCTTTTAGCCCACACCGCAACACCAGCACTTTATAAGTTAATATCATGCAACTGCTGTAATACTGCCAAATACTTAATCATGTAACAAATACTTTTAAGTGAAATGTTAGTCTTATCCCTGCCACAAAGCCTCACACTGATGGATTGGTATTGTCCAGTGGACTGATTTTCATTCTATAATTTTCAGATATTTCCCAGTCCAGAGGAACAGGACCTACCCAGCCTCAGCTAAAAGTATTCCCTCGAACACTGCAAGGCATGTAAGGTATGTAGAATGAAAGCAGGATTATATTTACACAGTATGAACAGATCATTAAGGTTCTTCCTGCCTTGGCCACCCCACACTAGATTTGGGTCTTTTCTTGGCCACCCCATTAAAAGTGTTTTGGATACGCCACTGACCATGTTGAGTCATTCTTAATTTCAATTTATAAAAGTAGCTGTCATCAAGCTCAACTATGCCAACCCCCGTAGTGCTGCCAGGCTGAAGGAGCGAGGATGAAAGGAGTCAGAGCTCCATCTAGTGGACAAACGACGGAACGACATCATTCTGCACGACTTCGCAACTTAACATTTTCCTTTTTATGAGAAATTAAGGACATATCGGCGTTAAATCGGCAAAATTCTGGCCAGTTGTTTGTTTTGAAAAAGGCTTTAATCGGCCGGACGATCAATCGCTTCGGATCTAGATGGAGGTTTTCTTTAGACAGTTTTAGAATTGAGAGAGAAATAAATTATGTAATTCATTTGCATTTATTAAATATCTGGGGAGTATTTTAATTTAAAGAATGAAATATTAAATTTCAACTGTTTTGTAATGACTGTGGACCTAAAAGGTATTTTTTAAGAAGAGAAAAACACAGTAAACTATAAGTACTGATAAAGTACTGATAACTTAATGGTAGGTTTAAAGAAAAGACATGTAAAATAATACATTTTAAAGAACCTATAATATAACTTTATGCTGTAATTTATGAAAACTGAGTACTTAAAGGGTGTAGTACTGGTAGACAGAGTGAAGCAATCAGCAGAGATGACATGAACCTTAAATAATAATAAATGAACTAAATCTGGCACCAAGCAAACACGTCTGACTTCAACCTGTTCTGTAAAAGTTTCTACAGATGTAATATTGGAATGAAAACTTCTTTTCAAAATAGGATTTGGTACTTTATTTAAACCAAACCTACATTCAGCGGTCTATAAAATCATAAAATCAGATGTAAGAGACCAAGTGTATCAGATTAAAACTGCTACCGGTCCCACACTTCAAAATACACATTATTAACATTTATGAAATGTTAAAGAAAAGGATGCAGCTCACTGATTATTATGCATGACTCCAGACATCAGATGGATTTTCCACATCAGACCAACTCTTCCACTACAACTAGAAGGACTCTGTTTCCTGATGAGGGACATTAAATAAAACACTTCTGTGAGCCAACAGGTTTCCTTTCTCAGTCAGAAATGTCTGAACAGGAAAGTTTCTCTTCAGTCTGACAGAGATATTCATTCTCTTCAGTAACGTCTGCAGCAACAGGTCCCCACACATCTAAAGACCAGAGGAAATGTTGCTTCATTTACTTCATTCAAGAAAATATTAACATCATATTAACATATAAATCTTCATTTCACAGCATATAGGCCTCATACAATATGTCATTTAATTTCATTAACAGCTAAATCACTGATGAAAAATCCAGATTCCATGTGATGGATTAAAATAATTACTACATGATTTCATCCAGAGAATAAAATAATGGCTGCGTTTAAATGTCTGGAGTCAGATTTTAAAGATTAAAACTGAAACTTTTCTTGATAATTTCACTTAAAAAGTTGATAAAAACAGATGTTTTCTTTTCTATAAAGTGGTAACAGACAGAAAGTAACTGGTAAGCAGTGTTCTGTGTTAAGTATAATTTAGTAGGAGAGACATTTTTCTTTTTATCTACAGTGGAACATTTCTGAAATAAATAAAATACTAAATGAAACTGGTAATGTGAGGAGATGAAGTTGTTTATGTAGCTCTGCATTAGAAACTTCTCAGCAGGTATCTGATGGTTAGTTTCAGCTCTTTCATTAAATCTGATCTTCTTCAGCTCCCAGAACTCTGCAGCGGCTCCATTGTAGCCACTAAACCAAAGCACAGAGCGGCTGTGTGCTTCTGACTGGTTCTGAAGTCCACCAACCTTTGTTATGAACATTCCCGGGACTGAAACTGTCCTGGAGAACCTGGAGGCTGAAATACCACAGTTCCCAGCTTTGGTTTCCAGTCCTGCACCACAAAGCGGTTTGATCTACGGTACCATGTCACACGCCAACAACTAGATAACAGCAGACGTTTGTTGTAATAAATCAAATAAAAACTGAGTAAATGAAGAGAAAACCTGTCAGAATGTAAAACATGTGGACAAAGTGAGTTGAGGAGCTTTACCCTCCTCTTCATCCCTGTTAGCAGGATGAAGGCTCCCTCTTGTGATGTGCATCAGTTTTCACATTCCAGTTGTGAACCTGCAGGAAGACGTGGAAAAACTTCACTGAGCCTTTGGCAGCTTCAACAACATCAGTAAAGAGAGATTGAAATATCTGTAATATCACACTGTGTCAGTTTGTTCACAGGAGTCACAACCTGCAACACTGATGCTGCATTCAGGGAACCTGGGAAAGATGGGAGAGAAGACTTTCCAGCTTCCAAACAGTGTTCACATCAGCTTTCAGGCTGGAGGTAGAACTTGTAGATGTGAGATTTAAGTTTCCAAACACTCTGACTTCTTCATGTTAGATGTAGAATACAGGAAATAATTCTAGAAGAAAAAATGCTTTATTTATTACTTTCTGCTATTCCAGGAAAACTGCCTCAGTTATTCCCTAATATTAGTTTGATATTTTCTCCACCAGATTTACAGAAACAGTGAAATGAAGACAAAAGAAAATACTTTGTTCATTCTTTCAAAGTTTATTTGTTTGTAAAAATTGACTTTGTTCTGACATTAAACATGATGAATGATCTCATTTATTCTGATCCTGGAAATGAGCCTTTCTGAACATCATCATTAGAAACCTTGTTTGTTTGCTGGTTTATAAAAACAACAACATCTGATCTCTAGAACAACTAAAAGTAATTACAAGTAGAAAATGATTTTTACATTTCCAAAGTGTTGAGAGTAAAATAATGTGTGATGAAGGAAGGTCTGCTGGTTTCTCTGTTTGGCTCCATGAAGTGGAAGAGAAACAACAACATACAAATACATCAATACAAATATTCAACACATATTTAGAGAACAGAGAAGTTCAGATTTTCATGTTGATGGAAATAAAAATCATCATTAGCAGTGATTTCCTCCAAAAAGAAACAAACAGGAAAAACCAGCAAATAAAAAAAAGTCAAATAAACAACAGAACAGCAGAGCAGAGACATCACAACAATGAAGTCTCAGCAACAAGCAGAGAAAATAACTTTACTTCACTTCACACAACTCAGCACTGGATCCAAAATCTATACAAAATCCAGCATAGAGCGGCTGAGTGAATGTGGTCTGGACTCTGTGGAGGAGAGTCCTGGTTTCAGAGACACTGTAGAAGGACAGAATACCTGCTCTGTGATCCAGATACACTCCTACTCTGGAGGACCGAGGACCAGAGATGGAGGTTCTGATGCTGTTGTAGTAAAATTGATAACTGTTTTGGAAACAATATAATGACCAAGATTTGTCATTACATCCAAATCTACTTTCATTTCCTGCTCTGCTGATATTCTTGTATGCGACTGCTACATAAACGATTCCTCTCATTTCCACCTCCCAGTAACAACGTCCAGTCAGACTCTCTCTACTCAGAACCTGACACCATCCAGTGAATCTGTCTGGATGACTAGAATAAGACTGATGTTGATTCATACATGTCACCTTTCTGTTTCCCTCTGACAGTAACAGACGTGTGTATGCTGTGTTTGGATCCAGTGTGATTTTACATGAATATTGTAAGAATTCAGCTCTCCTCTTTGGTTCTGGTTGTGACAGTAAAACATCCACATCAGTGACTGTCAGTGAGATGTTTGTCCATCTGTCTGTCAGAATGTCCTGTAGTTTATCTCTGAGCTCTGACACAGCTGCTGTCACATCCTCAAAGTATCTCAGAGGACGGATATTGATGCTGGATGAGTGTGTAGACTCACTGAGTGCTGACAGTGAGGGGTAGTTGTGTAGAAACTGGATGTGATCCTCTGTGTGTGAGAGCTGCTTCAGCTCAGCGTCTTTCCACTTCAGCTCAGTGATCTCCTGCTCCAGCTTCTCCTGAAGCTCTTTGACTCCACTCACTTCAGTTTCCTGCTGGGATCTGATCTGCTGCTTCACATCAGAGCTTCTTTTCTGGATGAGACGGATCAGCTCAATGAAGATCTTCTCACTGTCCTCCACTGTTTTATCAGCAGAGTGATTGATGGCCTCCACCTCTTGTTGAAGCAGCTTCACATCTTTCTCTCTGTCCTGGATTCTCTGCTGGATTTCTTGTCGACTCACCTCCAGCTCTCTCTGCCTCTCAGTCCTTTCTGCTGCAGCTGAGACTGTGTCGTGGCCTTTATGTTCATCCACAGAGCAGAGATAACAGATACACTTCTGATCAGTACGGCAGAACATCTTCATCACCTCATCATGACGAGAGCAGATAATCTCCTGGAGGTTCTTGGAGGGCTTCACCAGCTTGTGTTTCTTTAATGGAGCCACATCATAATGAGGCTGAAGGTGTTTCTCACAGTAAGAGGCCAGACAGACTAAACAGGACTTGATGGCTTTCAGTTTTCTTCCAGAGCAGAAATCACAGGCCACATCTTCAGGTCCAGCATAGCAGTGATCAGCAGGAGCAGCTTGGATTCCAGTCTTCTGCAGCTCTTCTGATAAATCAGCTAACATGGTGTTTTTCACCAGGACAGGTCTTGGTGTGAAGGTCTGCCTACATTGAGGGCAGCTGTAGATTCCCTTCTGATCCTCTCCATCCCAGAAGCTTTTAATACAGTTCATGCAGTAGCTGTGTCCACAGGGAATCGTCACCGGATCCTTCAGTAGATCCAGACAGATGGAACAGCAGAACTTTACTCGGTCCAGCTGATTTTCCTGCTGCGCCATTTTCCTCTTCACAGTAACTGTCAAACAGTTTCACTTTCTCTGAACAGAAAGGGTGTGTGCGCTCTGAAGGACAACAGATCTCACATGAAGCAGGAAATGAGTCTTACCAGCAGCTGCATGTTCCACCATGTTGCTCACACCCATCCTGATGAAGAGAGATCTGTGGAGGGGCGGGAACATAGAAACATCTGCTAGGAGTGGCTACAGGAACTAACATGTAACATGAAGCGCCTCATCTGCAGTATCAGTGCAGACTTTGAACAGATCTACTTCTGTTTCCAGCCTCTTCTACTGTTGTTTACAATTCTCCTTTAGAGACTCTCCACAGAGACGATACTGACCCTCTGTTATCTGCTGAGGCTCAACAGCTGCTTTGCTCAACTTTCAACATAAACTTCATGTTTAAATTCATTAAAAATAGACTTTACCTGTGTTTTATTAGGAAATAATGGAGACACTTTGCTGTTGCTGCTGATAATGAAATCAGTTTTAGGATGTGACACAGACGTTCTTCCAGTTTATTCAGGTTTAGACACAAAAACAAGTGGCTCAGGTTGAAGGAAAAACCTGGTTTGGAATAAAACATGTTCATCACTAAATGGAATTTTCTTTAATCTGCTGTGTGATCTAAAACTTCATGAGTCCATCATTCAGTCCACCATCAAAGGACCTCAGAAGAGTCAACCACTCATTTCAAGACAGTTTGAGGGACACTCCTTTGTGGACAGAACGGTAGATTTAAAACATGATTAAAGCTCTACAACATGACTTATGGAGTCAGAAAATATTACAAAACTATGATCAGAATGACGGAGAATTTTAACAAATACTTCAACTCAGGAAAAAGAAATCCCAACATAAAGAGTTTCATATGGAAACTTCAGTTTTTGTGACATTAATCACTGATAATATCGTCAGATTTTATTCATAATCACAAATAATCCAGCTGTTGTGAAAAAGGAACAACAGTTACTGTAAAGTGTTAAAGGTGAGAGACTGTAGAAGGTGAAGAAGTTCATGTGTAACTTAGACATAAATACAATCTCTCTCCTATGAGCTTAGATTCTCTGGCCCGCTGGTGAGATGGACCCTTTTTTGTGTTCTTTGCATTGTTTTTATGATTTTAATTGTGGGTCTGCCATAAGTTGTAATGATAAGAATCTTACTTTTTTATGTGCTTTGTTTTTAGGGACAGCACTGGTTGCTGTTTATTTTAGTTGGATTCATATGTTTTGCTTTTACCTTTTTATATTAGCATAAGGTTATTTGAGTTGTGTTAGTTTTTAACACTGTCTTCTCCTGTTTTCTAGTGCTGCGACTGGTGTGTCTTCCTTTTACTGGTGCCGTCTGGATACTGGGAGCTCACTTAGACGATGATTTGGTTTGTGGTTGCACGTATTTTGTAGCATGGTGTGTTTTGTTTTTTTTGTTTTTTTTTGTTTTTTTTTTTGTTTTGTTTTTTTTCTCCATCAGATGTCACCATGGTAACGTGTTCCAAAACAGTGATTGTTTTTCCAGGAACAATTGTTCTAAATGATTGGATCACCCGAACGTTCCATTTCTGACATCACGATTTGTTTTGGGCAGGTTCTCAGTCATGACACTGAGTTGATCTTTTATGCTGCTAAAGCAGATAAAACTTTTTCACTAGAACGAACTCGCGGTTTGAACTGCCCAATAAGGACGATGAAACGGGAAAGGCAAGATGTCGAATTTTGCCTGCCAATTACCATTCAAGTTAATTATCAACTCGATGGATTGTGTGTCATTGTGGCATATAACATAACATTATATAATTTAAATACTAGTATGATGCAAAGTAACTGGGAAACTGTCTTGAAGCCCCTCAGAGTCAGAAGAAAGATCAGCACCAGCCATGAGCCCACAAGTCCAGAGTGGGCAGGTAGGATTAGATAGATAGATCGATAGAAGTACTTTATTCATCCCAAGCTGGGAAATTTAGGTGTTGCAGCGGTACAGTCATTTAGCAGTTGTGCTTCTTAAGGTAGCAAAAATAAATAGAAAACAGTATAAAAATTTCAATATTTACAAGACTTATACAAGGAGATATTTAGCTATACACAGTAAGAGTGAGAATAGCCAGCAAATAATATAGTCCAGTGCAATGATTAGTATTAATGATTAGTAGTAATGGTTACTCATTAAGTGAATATTATTAGAATGAATATAATGAAGAGTATGGTGTAGACCTGTTCTGTATGACAAGTACCCTGAGATGCTCGATGATTCAGCACTACATTAATGAAACTGACCTGAACTGATCAGAAGGCTTTGTAAAAGGGGAGATTTGTGCTGAGAAATAAGAGGATTTTTAAAATGTGATTTAGTGTCAGAAGCAGAGCCAGGAGCCAGTAGTGATGAGGGGATTGCTCCTGTCAGTATGGAAGGAACAGGTGAGTTGTAGCAGTGTGAACAAGGAAGCTTTAGTTCCAATAACCACTTTCAAAAAAATCTCTGTGTTGTTTGCATTTGCTCCTGTGGTTACAGACTCCTGTGGTTACAGACTGTACCCAATATGGCCAATCAGATGGTGGGCTAAGGATCAGGCACTAAGTAAAGTGTTTGGGTTCTTTGGGAATCCTCAGGGAGCCTTGTTCCTTGAAGTGCTTATGAGTTTACACACCACTGTGGACGACAGAACACAACAGCCACCAGTGAGGGCCGAGGCAAAGGGATTCATAGACCTTTTGAGGTATGAGACAGTTCATTTTGAACAGACGTCCCGTGTTCAAACTCCTTACAAAAAGAATGGATGTCATCACAGCTCAACATCTGGTTGAGGGGGGAGAAGAGGGTCTCAGGGAGTGTGCTGGGGCCTTTGAAGTAGTTAAATGTGCAGCTGATGAGTTTGTGAAGTGGGCTAAGGCTGCCCTTCCTCAGAGAAGGTTTAGAAAAAAGAAAAGAATGGCAGGAGAGCTTGCAGAAGATGAGCAACTGGCATCAGCTGATACCGACTTCAAGGTCAACGTTCATAATGTCATTGTGGACACAGTGACAGTATCAGTAGGTTTTCTGCAAATCCAAATTATCCTTAGATTTTCTGTCTAGACCCTTGAAACTTTTGCTCATGAGTTGACACGTTATGTAATGAACTCTACAGGCTTGCATGTCAGTGGGACAGACTAAAGATGTCCCCTCTGGAGGGTTACACTGTCAGGACAGCTAGTGGAATGCCACAAGGAAGCCAGGAGAATCCTTCCATGGAACAACAGGATGTTGATCTAGAGAGTAAAATGTGTTGCTCCTGTAAAAACTGTCATTTGTGTTCATCTCATCCTCTCAGTACAATCTGCTAACTGATGCCGACCATATGACTGGACTGGCCTACAAGTTGCTGTTAACACTGTGCATCACACTGGTAGCCTGTAAGAGGTTTTCAGCCGTGTTTTTGTACAGTGTAAATATTCCTTATGTTGAAGATTGTTACGTTTCCCCCTGGCTAGGGACAAGGTAAAGGTAACAAATGTCTGGAGTCCGGAGATTTGAAAAAGGAATAACAATTTTATTCCGGCACAAAATAAATAAACAATAACAGTAATATTTACAAAAATTCCTCGAGATCTTTAAAGACAACAGAAAAGATTCCTATTAAAGACAAACCCAGCTATATATATATATATATATATATATATATACACATACACACACACTAGTAAACAAAAGGTGTCCTTTTTCCAGGTGTAAAAATCAGAAACAAAAGTCCTCCCGATAAAGGTGGAGAATATCTACAACTAAGATAACAAACAAAAGGAACCAACCTAAATAACTCAAAAATGCGTCTCGTAATGAGAACGTCAATTTCTAAACAGGTTATAGAGATGTGACGTTCATGAACGAATCGATTCTTTTGAACGGCTCTTTTAAATGAACGATGGGAACCTATTCGCAACTGTGAGCCGTTCATTTGTGAGCCATTCTTTTTATATACAATTTTTTTACACTGCCTTCATCAAATGAAATCAAATAAAACTTTATTTATAAAGCACTTTTCATGCCATATGCAACACAAAGTTCTTTACATGATTAAAAACAGTGGCGTCGTCAGCCGATTTTTCCGGGGCTTTAGCCCCGAGTCTTTTGAGTCTAGCCCCGGCAGCAAAGGCCGATGCAGTTAAACTTAACTGCCGCCCGCTCCTCCAGCCGCTCCGCTCCGTTATTTCTCAACAGCCGCAGGTTACACACACGTACACTCACTCATGCTCACATTCAGAGCAACGCTGGGCTGAGCAGGGCTGGATTGTGGGTTGGAGGATCTGATTAGCCCTGTCACTAACGTCAAATTACGTTACTGGGTGTCAGATTTTTTTTTTTTTTTTTTTTTTTTTTTTTTTTTGTTTCCTCCATTTATTGGATCCAAGAAAAAATACAGATCTTGTACAATACAAGAATTGAACAGCAAGGACGAGGATTACAAAGGCGTAATGGTGTGGAGAGATAAGACAGTATTCAACGAGAGCTAAAAGGATAAAAATAAAATAAAGAAAAAAAAAAAAAAAAAAAAAAAAAGGGAGAAGTACGGAGCCCCCCAGGTAACATGGACATTTTTTTTTATTTTGCGTGCCCTCGCAATACTTTTGCATTCCCTCGCAATACTTTTGCGTGCCCACGCAATACTTTTGCGTGCTCTCGCAATACTTTTGCGTGCCCACGCAATACTTTTGCGTTCCCTCGCAATACTTTTGCGTTCCCTCGCATTATTTATGAATCATTGATAACATGTTTGTCCTGAAACGTGAAAGGGTTTCATTAGGTACAAATTTTAACAAATTGTGCGCTAATTGCCAAGTCCTGTTTACTTGTGTTTCCAACCAGGAAGCTCCGCACTTGCTAGGGGGTACTTGGCTGGAAAAGTACTACACAAGGGGTACATTGCTCCAAAACCTCAGAGAACCACTGCATCTAGGCAATCCTGAGGAACCCTACCCACCCAACCTGTTTTACCTGCAGCCCTCAGGACGCTGCTACAGGACAATCAGATCACACACCACCAGATTAACAAACAGCTGCTTCCCCTGGGCCATATCGACTGTAAATCACGAGCAAAACATTTAATCCCAGGTACCTAGGTTTATGACCTTTTTAATGCTCTTTGATGATTTTTTTAATGATTTATTTATTTGATTTCTGTACATATTCCATGTTACAGCACACTGGCACTATAAATAAATTAATTATATATATATATATATATATATATATATATATATATATATATATATATATATATATATACATACATATATATATACATATATATATATATATATATATACATATATATATATGTATATATATTTATTATTATTATTATTATTTAAAAACACAGAAGGTACACAAGGTAAAGTCTTTGAGTCTCACGTTTTTCCCTCCTCGGAATACCTCCAACTATTCAGAGAACTGCACTGATGGCTTCTCTGAGACACATGTACAAGTCAATAGCCTGATATGGATCTGTTGGTGCCATCCGGCGGAACTCAGACATGAACAAATTGCACAGCTCATATACATCAGGATCACATGGTATGGTCAGCCGAAAGACACATTCATTTTTGCATAGTTGCACATGTTCATTTTCAGTAGGTGAAAGAAAATCTCTCGTCCTGTAGAGTTCCGGAAGAGCGTACATCACATTTGGACGGCCGCTGGGAACGTTTATGTTTTTCGATGGCCTGATTTGGTGTGCGTTCCAGACTTGTGCAGTGTCGTCCAGCTCATCCTGTGAGACAAACAGGAGTGAAGAGTATACAAATGTTAACTTTTAATGAGTTGAGATTCATGATATGATGGTTAATTATTTTATCTCACTTCACTCTTCCTGTCCTCTTACCCCCCCAACCGACACACACACACACACACACACACACACACACACACACACGACCTATAGGGACAAGGCTGCTCCTAATCCCCTATAAATTAATAAATCACTTTTTCGAAACTTTTCTAGCATACAGCATTCTCTAATATTCTTTCTAAATCTGTAAAATAAGCAGTGCCAGACGCATACTATAGTCCATTACATTCCATCGACTTACTTGTATAAGTCCCATACAGCAAAACTGAAGTATGCTTTTGTCCAGAAAACCACCGTCAAAATATCCATTGTCTCTGAGATCAGCAAACAGGGAGATCCAGAACTCCAAGCACTCGCTGCGAAGAAACCGCCACCAATATTCAATTCTTTGATTAGCGGTGCTTGCCCCTTCCAGGAAGCTCTCAGGAGCACCATCAGGAGTGCAGAGGAGACGCTGGAAGTCTCTGACGTGGCCGTTTTCTGTCCCGTGATCAGTCCGGACGACTCTGGGGCAGCCTCCTAGGCGTTGCACTGCTTCCATGTAATATCCTCCGATCACCTTTGGATCACTGCTCGTCGTATATACGTTCAGCCAGATGATTTTCCTTGAAAATCCATCGATACTCCCATTTATACAAAGTCCGTATGGCTTAAGTTTATCGTAGGAGTCAACGTGCCAGATAAAGTTTGGGCCTTTACTAAAGTAGTTCCTTCGCCTGAGACGCCTTGCTTGCCTTCTTGAAACTCCTGAGGGATCAAGCTCTTTCAGCACCAGGCGCACATCTTCTTTCCTCACACAAAGTCCATGCTGCCTGCATTTAGCGTACATCCATCGGTACCCGTGAAGCTGTCCTGAATGCTGCAGCTCCCTTCGGATGAACTCGACCAGTACTGCAAGTTCTGAGTAGTCCTTTCGATGACATCCACTTAAATTCAGAAGTCTTTTCAAATGCGTCAAGCTTATATGTAACCCATGTTTTTGGGCAAGCACAGTTACAATATCTTTATACTGCAGACCGATCTCAAAATAAAACTTAATAAACTTCTCCAGAGGGTGAGGAAACTCCATTGTGTCCACGGTGACGCAACTAACGAGTGTGTTGTACATCCTGCTTAATATAAAAGTATTGCGAGAGCACGCAAAAGTATTGCGTGGGCACGCAAAAGTATTGCGAGGGAACGCAAAAGTATTGCGTGGGCACGCAAAATAAAAAAAAATGTCCATGTTACCTGGGGGGCTCCGTAGTGAAGAACATAAACAGGGGTAACCAGTACCAAAAACAAAGATACAGAAAAGACTACAAATTACAGATCACAGCTCAGGGCGTACATAAGTTAAATGCAGTACAAGTAGCGATTGTCTTTCTTGCCTTACTGTTGTTAATTGCTTTCAAAGATTTAACATAAGACATGAACATTCTGTGAAACAATAAGAAAAGAGGTTTATGCTGTGAGAACTTACACTTATGTAGAAAGAATTTGGTCATAATAATCAGTAGATTAATCACATAGGCTTTTTTAACAAAATTTCTATCATGCTTAAAGAAACCAAAAATCACGTGTTCAAAGGACACAGAAAAGTCAGTAAGCAAGTTGTCATTAATAAACTTGGAAACATCAAACCAAAATTTTTTACTGTATTCACAATACCAAAATAAATGGGGAACAGATTCAGGGTGAGTATGACAAAAGGAGCAGTTGATATCAGCATTGTTAATGAATTTCTTGAGGAAGTGTTTAACAGGATAAACTTTGTGTAGAATTTTAAACGAGACCTCCTTGATCTTATTATTTAGAATATAATTGTTAGTCAATATCCAAACTTGGGCCCACGGAATATCTTTGGCAACACTATTCCAGTACGTAACAATATTAGGTTTGGTGACAGTATCAGTCAAAAATAAGCTACGGATAGCCTTGTTACAGTTCTTAAGGCCTGAGGAAAAACAAATTTTCCCACATAAGGTCTCGGAGGGATGAATCAAGACAGGATCGGCTTGAAGTGGTACATTTCTCAGGAGCAAGATTGACCCTGTCGGGATAGCTTTGATGACCATGGCATATTCTTTATCAGAGATTTGAATATTGAAACGAGAAATAAAATCAGCAAAACTCATAAGTTGGCCGCTAGAAGACATCAACTGCATAACAGAAAAAATACCTTTATCAAACCACTGTTTTAAAAAAATACTTTTATTTTTAAGTAAAATGTCCCCATTGTTCCAAATGTAGTATCTATGCGGTGAAAAGTTGTGCTTGTAAATTAGTTTCCAGGCTTGTAAGGCTTGCATATGAAAATTGGACAGTTTAACAGGGAGTTTGCTAATTTTATAATTGCACATTAGAATAAAGGGCAAACCTCCAATTTTATCAAAAACAAATTTAGGAATGAAATTCCACATGGAAGAGTCATTCATTAAAAACTGTTTTAACCACTTGACTTTAAAGACATAGTTTAAGGTAGAGAACTCCAAAAAATTAAGGCCACCGTTTTCACAGGAATTGGCGACAACTGATTTTCTAATGTAGTGCAGACGGTTTTTCCATACAAAATTGTACAATAACTGATCAATTTTTTTGGAGGTTCTATTGTCCAGGGACAGTGATGATGCAGCATAAATAAGTCTAGAAAGACCTTCAGCTTTGGACAAAAGAACACGTCCTTTTAAAGACAGGTCCCTTTGTAACCAGAGATTGAATTTGTTCTCAGTTTTCTTAATCAGAGGTGCAAAGTTAAGATTAACTCTGTCCTTTTGGAGTTTAGCAATAGTGACACCTAAATAATTCAACTGGTCCTTGACCAAAATATTGCTAATAGAGGTTACGGCACACGTCTTTAAGGGAAAAAGAACACACTTATTAAGGTTTAAACAAAGGCCAGAAGCTTTGGAAAAGGCAGAGATGGTATCAACAGCCCGCTGTACCTGGGTAGCATCTTTCAGGAATAAACAAGTGTCGTCCGCCAATTGGCTCAATAGTAAAACCCTATCCGCAACAGAAATTCCTTCAATATTGCTTGATTTCAGGTAATGGCAAAAGACCTGTCCCACAATAAGAAAAAGGTACACAGAGACAGGGCAACCTTGCCGAATACCTCTCTCTAACTGGAACCTAGGAGTTGTACCGGTACTTAATTTAATACAACTATTACCATTAGCATAAAGGGTTGACATGGCGGAACAGAAAAACCTCCCAAATCCTAGTTTTTCTAGACAAAAAAAAATAAAGGGATGCTCAACAGAATCAAAAGCCTTATAGAAGTCTAGGAAGAGTATGAAACTATCTTCATCAATAAGGTCAGAACAATCAACCAGATCAAGAACTAGTCTTATGTTATTGAAGATGTGTCTATTAATCATGAACCCGGATTGATTTTCATCTATAATACCATCCAATATCAATTTAAATCTCTGAGCAAAGATAGTAGCAAACAACTTATAGTCATTATTAAGCAAGGTTATTGGTCTCCAATTATCAATGTTAGTAATTTCTTTGTTTGGTTTAGGGATCAAACTGATGACACCCTGAGTCATGGTAACAGGGAGTGTGGCGTTACTGAGGCTTTCAGAAAAAACTTCTAAAAGAAAAGGGGTAAGATTATTAGAGAATAATTTATAAAATTCAGCTGTGATTGACCTTATAAATGCCCCTTCTGCTTTGTATTTATAAAGTTCATCCAGCTTTTCCTGCAGTTCCGAGAGCTTCAGTTTCTCTACATCATTTAAGTCTACTGTATTTTTATTAGAAAGACTCGCAATTTACCTAACAACCTTTTCTTGATCAAGTGACCTAGATTTAGCCAATAAACTACCATAATTCCTTAAATATTTACCTATCTCATATTTTAAGAATTCCTAATTAGATCCAAAAGAATTTTCTTTTTTTGCTTTTTCCCAATAAAAAGAAATGAGTTGTGTTAAATTTTCTTTTACGTCGTTATGGCTCAGAAGGGAGCTATTCATTTTCCAAAATGAGAAACCTTTGGAAAGTGTTTCACCTGGTAATAAGTTAATATTGAGTACTATCGCCTTATGATCGGTTAAAGGCGTTGGTAAAATCTGAATGGTGACACTGCTTTTATCGAGTGAACGAGGAACAAGCCAATAATCTAAACGCGAGCATCTAGAAAAATCTTTATTACTCCAGGTATACACTCTATCAACTGGAAACTTCTCTCTCCAGATATCAGTTAAATCATATTTGTTCACAAAATTTTTAAGGTTTGAGTTTGAATGAGAGGGTCTTCCGGGTGGCCATCTGTCCATAACTTCATCCAAAACAACATTGAAATCGCCCCCTATTACTAAATATGCATCTGGGAACTTGGATAGGTAGAAGTGAATTTTCTCATCTAACAAATCTAATAACAAATCATTTTCCGATCTTAAATTGTAGCCGTAGAAATTAACAATAAGAATCTTGTTATACATCTTTAAAACTAAACAAACAAAGTGGCCATTTTTTTCACAATCAGAAAGCAGCACTTCTCCCCTAAAACTGTTTTTCAAGCAAGCGACCCCTGCAGAGTGTTCAGTGACAGCCATATGTCGTTGCCCCACTGTGATCTCCAAAAGTTGTAATCTTTAGCGAGAGAATGTGATTCTTGAAAAAGGACAAAATCATTTCTAAACTGTCTTGCAAATAAAAATAAAGCTTTGCGTTTTAGAGTATTTCTTAACCCCCTGGTATTTAAGGAAAAGAAAGAAAAAGACATAATTGAACAAGTAAGAAAAAAGGAATGTGCGAATGAACAAAGATAAGGAATAACCTTATTAAACAACTACTTGACCCTTTAGAACTTTAAAGAGAATAGGTCGGATGTGAAACGCAGCACCTAAACCAGTATAAATAGTGCTAAAAGTATCCCAAACTATTAGTGAACTGTGAAAAAATAAGTTTGAAGTCAAGAACAAATCAGTAGAACACTTAAGTGAGCATCCATACTACCATAGGAAAATTAGTCCAAAAGTTTTATTTCACCTTCTCCTGCGATGAAAGCTCTTGCACCAGCAAAAAAACGCAATTTTCCCTGCAGCGCGTGCCTTCTGCACCTCAGGCCACAGCTTCTGTCTCCTGTCTCTGTCCCCTTTGGAAAAGTCCTCCTTGAATCGTAATCCATTGTTGGTCAAAAAGGGAGACTTTTTTGCTGCCTTCCAGACAGCGTCCCTACACATGCGCGAGGAAAACTGAAGAATGATTTCCCTGGGTCTCCTGTCATCTCTCGGATCCTGTTGCTTTCTCCCCAGACGATGAACCGAGTCAACCACATCAGCAAGTTTTCCTTTGATATCTGGAGCAACTTCCTGGCAGATTTTGATTACTTCATTATGGATATTTTCATGGACAGACTCAGGGACTCCTGCCAACTTTAGATTCCATCTTCTTGTGTAGGACTCCAACTCATCCATTCGCCTTTGTAACGTTTTAATGGGTGCCTCTACATTGTCAACTCGTTCCTCAAGTTTGGTCATTTTTGCAGAGATTTCCTTCAAGTCAGCAAAAGCACGGTCGACTTTCTCATTCAGATCCATGATTTTGCACTCAATCACATCAGATCTGTTGTTGATGAGCTTTGTTAAACTAGCTAACTGCGAGTGGATATCACTCAACAATGGAGGATTAGTTGGATCTTGTGGTTTTTTCTTTGCCACAGGCGAATTAATTGGTGTTGTCTGCAGAGGGGGGAAATCCTCCTCGATACTGACGAACTCCTCGACGGCCCCAGTATTCAAAGAGTAATCATGGCTTCCAGAAGCTAACGCACATGTCGGACTAGTTTTAGCTAGCTCGGTAGAGTGGGAAGTATGCTCTCTTTTTTTCCCCATTTCAAGCGAAGGAAAGTTCACCAAAGTGTTAAAATCACATAAACTTGCAAAAAAATAAGATTGACTTATGTTACAGATACTTAAGCACAGTTTTCAGCAGAAGTTGGTGCGGAGCGTCTCTGCATGCATCTTCTCAGGCGGACATTTCAGCCGGAAGTCTCTTACTGGGTGTCAGATGACAGTACGTTGCTTCTATAGCGCCACAAACCCACAGCCGATGACCAGGGGGCTCTGTGTGCGCATGTGCAGAGGAGAGAGCAGCCGTCAGAGCGCGGCAAACCAGCATAGAGCTAGCAAACCAGCATAGAGCTAGCAAAACGGACAGAAAGTCTAAAATAAAGCAGCTACAACCCCATAGCTTTTTTTAGAAGAAAAGTAAAGGGTAAGATATACAGTATTGTCCCAAATATGTGTATCTTTTGTTTGACACAAGCAGATCGCCGTCGGGGGTCGCTACACAAGACATTATATTATGTTACATGCGCGCAGGTGTCAGTGTGTGCGCGCATCTGGGGGGAACTCCGAGTGCGCGACAGATGGATCAGCTCTGACATATGTCATGTATATCCTATACAGTCTAGGTGCATATCAGCTAAATAACACCACACTGTTTAGTTTTTAATAAAATAACTCAGTATAAACCGTTTATTGAGCAAATGAAAAAGGACTTCTGCTGTGACTTGCTATTACATAGAAATCAGATCAAAATAGTTCAGTTTGATAATGTTAGGGGAAACACTGATAGTCATTTTCTGAAGATTAGTTATGGAAATTGGGGGTTGTCTTATAATCAGGGTTTGGAAATGTAAGTGTTTACAATAGCCAACAATTATTCTGACTTATACAGCATTTTTGTTTAGGTATGCTAGTGCTACCTAAGCTGCTATCCTTAGTTATCCTTAGTTAGAATTAGTTGTCCTTAGTTATCCTTAGTTAGAATTAGTTATCATTAGTTATTCTTAGTTATTAATTAATGCAACTGAACTGCAACATCTAAACACAAATGAAGGCTGCACATTTAAGTCCAAATTTTAACAAAACATGTTATCATACCTTGAATCATGATTGCTCATGCTCTAGCAGGGGTTCTTTTTCAGTACTTTACCCCTTTTGGAATATTTTTTTCCCAGTTTTGTACCCTGGACCGAATCAGGGCAAACCCCTTGTTTAGAAAAAAATTACATGGGAAATACTTCAATAGTCATGTTTTGTTCTTTCATGTAATTTTTTTATTATTATGAATTACTCAAAGTTTTCATTACCTGGAGTTGTATTTATCTCATGTACCTCCTGTGTAGTTCATAGTACTCTTCCCATTTCTGAATAACAGCTCTAGATAGCCAGGAAAGGTTAATGCTTTCATTGTGCTGGAAGATGTTGATTTAAAAAAGTTGTATTATATTACAACATTGTAATATTATCAGCTTGACTTGTTTTCTGTTTTTTGATTTCATTATTTTGTAGAGGGTAGCAAAGATTAATTACAGACAAAGGAGGAGCCAGTAGGAGACATGTCCGAATCAGTCATGGACATTGGTAATAGTTATTTAGCTCAGCTAAAGAAAGATAACTTTACAAGCATTTTGTGGCATCTGGTTCTTTTTTTGACTCTATAGGAGCTGCCTCAACGACTCCCTGTAAAAACCCTCAAATGTTTTCATTTTGTACCTTTTACTGTGCAGCAAGTGCAAAACGCCTTAAATATTTAAATCACAGAAAACCTCCTGGACCAGATTTGATAGAGCATTATTATTTAAAAAAGGCTGCTAATTCTGTTGCACAGCCTCTTAGGATACTTTTTACTCTTTCGATTGAAAGTAAAGAAATTCCATCAGAATGGAAGTCAGCTTTTATTGTTTCTCTTTGAAAAGGAAGCCAGTTTTAACCAACTACAGGCCAATATCAAATTTGGTCATTTTGTCAAAAAGTATTGAATCTCTTGTGTGTGATCAACAATTTTATATTCAAATGTACTCCTTTATATATATATATATATATATATATATATATATATATATATATCTCAAGCGCCCCGGGCTAAGCCCAGGATGTCCTCAAAAGCTGGAGACGCCCCTGATTAAAAACATAAGAATAAAAACACTCAATAAAATCTTTCACACAGTCACACGCACACACGTATACACACACACACCAAGCCCAACCCCACCCCCGTTCGAGCTAAAAATGAATGAATGAATAAATAAGTAAATAAGAAGTCATACAGTTTAGTAACATGAAAATAAAATAAATAACATTTGTGACATCATAGAAGTCTGATGTCCAACAAGCTCCATTCATGTGAAGCATCTATGGACAGAGAGTATTCTTTGGAAACAAATACTGTGAGTTCTTTCCAAAACATTTACTAGAATTTGCACTGACTGCTCAGGTTTATCCTTTTTTAATCTATATTTTTCCTATAATTTTTTAATCTTGTATAGTAGATTTCATATAGGTACATATTTTGATTGTTTGTCATTCTTATATATTGTGAAATTTTGTAAGATACTGTGAGAACGAGCCAGTCTTTTGAATGGCTCTTTGAAAGGAACGGCTCCTCAAGATCCGGCTCCCTTCAAAGAGCCAAAAATCCCATCTCTAACAGGTTAACACAAATCAAAACTCCGCCACAACACAAGCGGTTAAACTTATTAACAGAGAGAGCCTTTTCACCAAAACCAAGAACGTAATCTGAAAAGCTCAGCACAATCAAATCCACTATTAACTATGTTTTCACCAACCAAATTCTTCACTTATTCACAAACAAAGCCACCCTGGCGCACTGGTGTCAAACAACCACACAGCCGCGCCGACAGGTTGTTCCCACGCAGTTTTTATAGCAAAGGAGGTCTTCCGGGTCGTCGTCGTTGCTTTGTCCGGGCGCATAGCCGTCCAATCCGGACATCAGAGGGAGGGACGTGGCCTTGGAGCATTAGCCAATCCTCGCCTGGCGCTGGCACAGCCGATTTCCATCGCTCTCACAGGTGTACAGGTCTGGGGCCGTAACAAAGGTCATGACTAATGTACTTCCTCCTGTTACCTCACTTCCTGTCCTCGCTACCATGACTAACAGTGATGGTGCGTTTTCATAGACAAAGTTAAACATAGAGAAATGAGATCATTGGTCCTGTAATATTCACATCATGTCAGAAGAAGCACTGAATGCTACGAAACCAACATGGCAGAAAAAAAATCTGGTTTATCGACTGATTAATTTAAAGACTTGTGTGAATTAAATGTTTTTATTCATTTCCATTGTGAATTTTCTTTTTATGGAGCATACATTAATGTAGCTACCAGTTGTATCGATGGATTTATCTTCAGATTTAGATCATAAGTGTGCTCTATATAAGCAATATAATGAGTGAAGTTACTGGTAAAACATTTATGCAGACCGCTGATGCCCTTTAACATTAAATCACATTTTCTCTACTCCATTACTTTCTTTGGCATGAAGTAATGCCTCATATTAACCAAAATAAAGGTTAATTTTAGATGTTAAAACATCACAGTCTGGTCCTCATGTTACTCCACTACAACACACAGTGTTACAGCCTGAGTCACGTTGTATTTTCAGATAAAGTAAAACTAAAAGTAACAGGACATAATGACAGTTGCTGAAGACAGAGAGTAATGTTTATTTTAACTTTTCCCTTTCTCTCTGTTAAAATCGCTCCTCCTTAAATGCGTCTCAACACGCAGATGATGGAGTGATGAACGCTCGTTCTGAACTCTCAAATATTTTGTCCACGTACGTTTTTTCTGCAGTTACTTACTGGCTTTGAAGCTGAGCGAGGATGAATAGAGTCAGAGCTCCATCTAGTGGACAAACGACGGAACGACATCATTCTGCACGACTCCGCAACTTAACATTTACCTTTTTATGATAAATTAAGAATATAACGGCGTTTAATCGGCAAAATTTGGGTCGATTATGTTTGTTTTGAAAAGGGTTTTAATCAGCTGGACGATCAATCGCTTCGGATCTAGATGGAGGTTTTCTTTAGACAGTTTGAGAATGGAGAGAGAAGAGTTGTTCAGTGGGTTTATTTACAAGCTTTTTTTCTTTAGTTTTTTTTTTCTGTTGTTGTTGTTGTGATACATCTTGTTGTTGTCTTGGTTATTTTTTTAGGAACTCCTAAACTGTCAGCTTAGTTTACCTGTAAGAGCTTTAGGAAATTCTCTGTGTTTCTGTACAGGTGTAGCAGTTTGGTTTTCTGGTGTTTGGTTGGATTGAAGGTCGTTGCCTCTATCTACAGTATATTTGTCTCCTCTTTCTTTTATCCACTTTCCTTTTTACTTCTCACCATTAGCATCCTTTTTTTGTCCTGTCCCCTCTGGTCAGGTCCAGCAAGATTACATAAATTCCATAATACCAAATAAATAAGATAAAACAATATGTTTAATGAATAAAGAAATAAGAAATGAGATTATCAAGAGGAGCCCTATACCCATAAAGCTGCTCTTGGCAAAGCAAATTTGTTCAGCACAACACAGCAGCCAGACCATCATTCTGTTTGCTACAATGCTGGACAAGAAAAATAAAAGTGGAATGGAGAGAGAAATAAATTATGTAAATCATTAGCATTTATTGAATATTTGGGGAATATTTTACTGTAAAGAATGAAATATTACATTTCAACTGTTTTGTAATGACTGTGGATACTGATAAAGTATTGATAACTAAATGGTAGGTTTAAAGAAAAGAAAAGACATGTAAAATAATACATTTTAAAGAACGTGGTAATGTGAGGAGATGAAGTTGTTTATGTAGCTCTGCATTAGAAACTTCTCAGCAGGTATCTGATGGTTAGTTTCAGCTCTTTCATTAAATCTGATCATCTTCAGCTCCCAGAACTCTGCAGCGGCTCCGTTGTAGCCACTAAACCAAAGCACAGAGCGGCTGTGTGCTTCTGACTGGTTCTGAAGTCCACCAACCTTTGTTATGTACATTCCCGGGACTGAAACTGTCCTGGAGAACCTGGAGGCTGAAACACCACAGTTCCCAGCTTTGGTTTCCAGTCCTGCACCACAAAGCGGTTTGATCTACGGCACCATGTCACACACCAACAACTAGATAACAGCAGACGTTTGTTGTAATTAATCAAATAAAAACTAAGTAAATAAAGAGAAAACCTGTCAGAATGTAAAACATGTGGACAAAGTGAGTTAAGGAGCTTTACCCTCCTCTTCATCCCTGTTAGCAGGATGAAGGCTCCCTCTTGTGGTGTGCATCAGTTTTCACATTCCAGTTGTGAACCTGCAGGAAGACGTGGAAAAACTTCACTGAGCCTTTGGCAGCTTCAACAACATCAGTAAAGAGAGATTGAAATATCTGTAATATCACACTGTGTCAGTTTGTTCACAGGAGTCACAACCTGCAACACTGATGCTGCATTCAGGGAACCTGGGAAAGATGGGAGAGAAGACTTTCCAGCTTCCAAACAGTGTTCACATCAGCTTTCAGGCTGGAAGTAGAACTTGTAGATGTGAGATTTAAGTTTCCAAACACTCTGACTTCTTCATGTTAGATGTAGAATAAAGGAAATAATTCTAGAAGAAAAAATGCTTTATTTATTACTTTCTGCTGTTCCAGGAAAACTGCCTCAGTTATTCTCTCATATTAGTTTGATATTTTCTCCATCAGATTTACAGAAACACTGAAATGAAGACAAAAGAAAATACTTTGTTCATTCTTTCAAAGTTTATTTGTTTGGAAAAATTTACTTTGTTCTGACATTAAACATGATGAATGATCTCATTTATTCTGATCCTGGAAATGAGCCTTTCTGAACATCATCATTAGAAACCTTGTTTGTTTGTTGGTTTAGAAAAACAACAACATCTGATCTCTAGAACAACTAAAAGTAATTGCAAGTAGAAAATGATTTTTACATTTCCAAAGTGTTGAGAGTAAAATAATGTGTGATGAAGGAAGGTCTGCTGGTTTCTCTGTTTGGCTCCATGAAGTGGAAGAGAAACAACAACATACAAATACATCAATACAAATATTCAACACATATTTAGAGAACAGAGAAGTTCAGATTTTCATGTTGATGGAAATAAAAATCATCATTAGCAGTGATTTCCTCCAAAAAGAAACAAACAGGAAAAACCAGCAAATAAAAAAAAGTCAAATAAACAACAGAACAGCAGAGCAGAGACATCACAACAATGAAGTCTCAGCAACAAGCAGAGAAAATAACTTTACTTCACTTCACACAACTCAGCACTGGATCCAGGACCAAACCCAACTCCAGCATAGAGCGGCTGAGTGAATGTGGTCTGGACTCTGTGGAGGAGAGTCCTGGTTTCAGAGACGCTGTAGAAGGACAGAATACCTGCTCTGTGATCCAGATACACTCCTACTCTGGAGGACCGAGGAACTGAGATGGAGGTTCTGACGTTGATGTAGTAAAATTCATAACTGTTACAATAAAAACACCAAGATTTGTTATTACGTCCAAATCCACTTTCATATCCTGCTCTGCTGATATTCTTGTATGCGACTGCTACAGAAACATTTCCTCTCATTTCCACCTCCCAGTAACAACGTCCAGTCAGACTCTCTCTACTCAGAACCTGACACCATCCAGTGAATCTGTCTGGATGACTAGAATAAGACTGATGTTGATCCATTCTTGTCACTTTTCTGTTTCCCTCTGACAGTAACAGCAGTGTGTGTGCTGTGTTTGGATCCAGTGTGATTTCACATGAATATTTTAAGAATCCAGCTCTGCTCTTTGGTTCTGGTTGTGACAGTAAAACATCCACATCAGTGACTGTCAGTGAGATGTTTGTCCATCTGTCTGTCAGAATGTCCTGTAGTTTATCTCTGAGCTCTGACACAGCTGCTGTCACATCCTCAAAGTATCTCAGAGGACGGATATTGATGCTGGATGAGTGTGTAGACTCACTGAGTGCTGACAGTGAGGGGTAGTTGTGTAGAAACTGGTTGTGATCCTCTGTGTGTGAGAGCTGCTTCAGCTCAGCGTCTTTCCTCTTCAGCTCAGTGATCTCCTGCTCCAGCTTCTCCTGAAGCTCTTTGACTCCACTCACTTCAGTTTCCTGCTGGGATCTGATCTGCTGCTTCACATCAGAGCTTCTTTTCTGGATGAGACGGATCAGCTCAGTGAAGATCTTCTCACTGTCCTCCACTGTTTTATCAGCAGAGTGATTGATGGCCTCCACCTCCTGTTGAAGCAGCTTCACATCTTTCTCTCTGTCCTGGATTCTCTGCTGGATTTCTTGTCGACTCACCTCCAGCTCTCTCTGCCTCTCAGTCCTTTCTGCTGCAGCTGAGACTGTGTCGTGGCCTTTATGTTCATCCACAGAGCAGAGATAACAGATACACTTCTGATCAGTACGACAGAACATCTTCATCACCTCATCATGACGAGAGCAGATGTTCTCCTGGAGGTTCTTGGAGGGCTCCACCAGCTTGTGTTTCTTGAATGTAGGTGATTCATAATGAGGCTGAAGGTGTTTCTCACAGTAAGAGGCCAGACAGACTAAACAGGACTTGATGGCTTTCAGTTTTCTTCCAGAGCAGAAATCACAGGCCACATCTTCAGGTCCAGCATAGCAGTGATCAGCAGGAGCAGCTTGGAGTCCAGTCTTCTTCAGCTGCTCCACTAAAGCTGCTAACATGGTGCTTCTCAGCACGACAGGTCTCGGTATAAAGGTTTTCCTGCATTGAGGGCAGCTGTAGATTCCCTTCTGATCCTCTCCATCCCAGTGGGTTTTAATACAGTTCATACAGTAGCTGTGTCCACAGGGAATAGTCACCGGATTCTTCAGTAGATCCAGACAGATTGAACAAGAGAAGGTTTCTCGGTCCAACTGATCTTTCTGCTCCATTTCTCTTCTCAGTAGCAGCGACCCAACTTTCAATGTTTCTGCAGTGAATGTCACCTGACAGCTTTTACACTATTAAGACTTTGACTTAGATGAAGGGTATGTCAGATATCTTACCACTAGAAGGACCTTTAACTTTAAAGAAGTTACAGTAAGTCATAAAAATAGAGATTTTTTACTGTCTGTACAGAGATAAAAACAGGACAAAGTACAAATGACTCTAAAGATTCCTCGTGATTATGTTGACCTTCTTACTTTTAGTCATTTATTTAGAAGTAAACTGACTGCAGACAAATTCCCACGTTGGAGATGACGACAGTCTCACTTTGAATTTGAAGTTAAATGTGAATTTAAAGTGGAATATTCAGGACTTCACCAGAAGAAACTGCACCCTGAAACTCCCAGATAGAAAGATGAAAATGTCCTGGGAAATGTGAGGACAAGTGGAAAAAGAATTAAGAAATGAAGAAACAGAGAAATAGATTTCCACTACATTTAGTTTTTAATCACATACTCTAAATGTTTTCAACCAATCACTTCCATTGATAAAAGAAACAGGAAGTAAAAATGTGCTGTAGAAAACAAAAACATTCCCCTGTACGATGATGTTGGATGTTTGAAAGAGTGCCTTGAGGAGCATCCTACAGACTTGCTTTGCAAAATTTTATTTACTTTACTGAGTTGAATGACATCAAATGACATTTTTATTTGCTTTTGCCCAACAACCACATGTTTTTAATTACAGACACTACAAAGTCCTCTTAGACACTGCCAGACATATTTCATCTTAACAAAATACAAGGCTGCACTTGATAAATTTAATACTTTATACACTGCTGTGTCTTTATGGTAAAAATAAGATGTGTTCATATGAAGGGCAGCTTGAGAAAAAGCCTTTATGTTCTTAATGGGTTAGTCTGGATCATAATGAACTAGACTTGGACTGGACTGTGTCTCAGCTCAGATCAGACCTGGTTCTGGTGCTGAATGTCTCCTAATAAATCCATGTGGACTTTCTGGTGACTCAGAGCTCCATTTAAAATGAGCTGAATGTGTGTTGCTGAGTACAACTAGGGCACCTTTGATGAGTCTTTTGTCAACCCTCTAACATCTGAGCAGGATCTAGCAGAACTGGAAACCTGCAGCAGAAAACACAAGAAGCCAGCTGTGACCAACACATGGAGCCAAGACTCCTCTCATGTCCAAGAGCTGGAAAAAAATCTCTATTAGGAGGCCAGTGTTGCTCTAACTGTCTGACTATCATTGACATGTGACATTGTGATGATCTAGATGCTCACTGCTTGGAGTTTAATTTGGGATCTTTCTGTCCTCTAGTGGTCAGAAGATGTTAAACACAGATTCAAATGGGATATTTATCACTTCTCTCAGTCAGATAAAAATCAGAAGAAAACCATAAAAAACAGTTTTATAAGGAGACTTTTAGATGGAAACCAAACCCATCCAAAAACTGCAGTTTGGTTTCTAAAAGCTTGTCTGACATGTCCTCCTTAAAGGCTAAATAAGTAGCATTGACACTTAGTGTTTCAAATCAGAACTGCACCGGAGAGTTTGTCGCAGGTTGCCGGTTTGTGACGGTTTGAGAGGATTCACACAGAGTAAGTTGCTATGCTTTGCAATGCATAAAAAGGCTGCGTTGTTAGGCAACCGTGGGGAGTGACATATGATTGGTTAAGGAACCAGGAAGTAGGAAAGAGCTACATAGTGCACTGAAGTTATTTCATCACAGAACTCTTACTTTGAAAGGAAAGAAATTTACATAAACATAGTTAATGTAGAGAAACAGATTGTTTATAGGGAAGCTTCCTTTTATCCCTCACAACAAATAAGAACAATTTTAATTATTTTTACAAAAAAACCTAATTATTTAACCTTTAAAAGAGACTAAATAAAGTTTAGTAACAACCACGGCTAAACAAACATCACCAAACTACCATTTCTTCATGTTTCTGACAGAAAGCATTTTCTTTCATTCTAGTAGGACTTCATTTTGTCCTTCTGGTCAGCCATGCTCCCCCCTGTCAACCCCTGTGAGGGGGTGATGTGATTTTTCTCATTGTTGAATGGTGACACGCCTGAGTCCTGCCAGCCCACCATGAGCCACAACAAATCCACAGGCTGGAAACCTGCAAGTAACTAAACTGGATGTCTGAATATATTTATGTCTCAGTCAGATTTCCATGCACATCATTCTGAGACCTGCTGCATGTTTTCATCACATAAAAATCCCTCATCTACATCAATGTTTTAGGACTAAAAACTAGGTACATATAAAATTCATAATAGGAAATAAAAAATAACAAGTTTCCTTCCTTTAAATCTTTATTGTGAACAAACCAGGCATAACGAGTATTTAGAGCATATTGAGTATAAAAGCTTTCATTGCAGTGTGATTGTCATTAAATCATGTCTGTGGAAGTCTGGCTGTTAGATGGATGAATCAGCTTCAGATGGAAGGAGAGTTGGGAGATGTTACAGCAGCACTTGGAGAGTTTGATGACTAAATCCAGTCGGCTGTAACACATAATATCAATCATGTCACACAGAAAGTTTATCCACAAACTTTACTCAAGTTTACTGACAAAATACAGATTTTACTGCAGAAATTTTCATCTTTATGAAGCAATAAAATCATACATTCAGGCCTGGATTACAGCTTTGAAAGTCCTTCTTTTTCCAGACATGTTTTTGCTTTTCCAGCATGAATCTGATCAGTTTTTGGAAGTTTGCATCATGTTGCAGCGTTTGAATAAGATTGATGAAACATTAAAGCAGACAAAGTTATTAAATGTTTTACAAGCCTAATTTAGTTGTAAGCAGATATAAACAAACAAGGAACAATAATTATTAATGAGACGTTAACTTTTTGTTACAACTTTTGCTCAACATTTACATTTTTTACTTCAGTATTTGCTTCTACTACGTCTTTGTCTTTTATAACGGGCCCTGTGCTGTTTTAGGCTCCGAGAGTCAGAAATTGTTGCTGTGACTCGGTTTTTACTCTCTTGGAAGCGAATTTAGTTTCATCCTGAACAACAAACAACCACAGATCCTTCTAAATATTGTCTTTCAGTCTGAACTGAATATGAACATTTCTGGGGGGTTTTGACTGAATATTTACGCTCAATTCATTTACATGTCCCTTAAACTTTTTCATGGTAAAGATGGTTGAACAGAATCAGAAGCTGTATTTCATGACATCTTTGTCTTTTAATAACATTTTTAGAAACAGATTCTTTCTTCTGCTTTTCACTAGCTGGAATATCACATTGACTGGAGTCATTTCATGTGAGACCAGTCAATGTGGCACCACGTGGTTTTGGATCAGGCCGGTTCTGGTCTCAGCATCAGGCCGGGCTGATTCTGACTGAGGTGACAGAACCTCCATGTTTGTGAAAGTGATCACTCTGAAATGTTGCTGTTACCTCTACATGAAAAGGAAACATGGAAACACAATCACACAAAAACTGTCTGGGACCAGAACACCCCGGTCTCCCCTCTACATGTCCTTTGTGACCCGTAACCCTCCCCTGCAGAACTTTTCATCTATCAGTGGCGTCTGAGGAGTTTGGAGAAGAACCCAGAAGAGGCTGGCTTGTCGGCCTTGGCCTGTTCGTCCTCTCTGAGCTTCGTCTTCTCCTCTCCCAGCCCCAGCTCTCCTTCCAGCTGCTCTAACTCTGACTGGTCCAACAGCTCAAAGTCCTCCACCTCACTGTCTGACTCCTCGGCCAGCTCCAGCAGCCGGGTCGACTCTTGGAGCCTCGACCGCTCGGGGTCTTCGCTCAGAGACATGAAGCAGACTGCTGCTTCTATTCTCTCCTGGATGGCGGCTGTGACAGCGGTGGTGATGACGTCACCTGCCATCTGGTTGACCAACTCCAACATGTTGTCGGAGGACTGGTCTTTGTGAAGAGAAGGTGTGAGCTTTGATTTGATTGGCTGCTGGGGCTGAGATGGAGGTGAGGGAAGGCCAAGACTGAGGTCATCATCATCGTCTCCGTTGGTCGTGCCGCCGTTATCGAGGGAAGGAAACTCTGGGAGGTCGCTGGTGAAAGCTTCTTCTTTATCGAGATCTGTGAAGTAAAACCACATGTAACCGAGACAGGAAGCAGAATCAGACTTTAAACTAGTTGGGTTTGATAAAAAGCTAACAAGCGCACCCTCTGAGTTCTCCGTCTGTGGCGTGTGTCCCTCTGACAGGTTGAAAGTACCGTTGTCTGTCCACGTCACGTCAGACACCTCAGTGTCCGATACAGACATTTCTTTACACACTGCAGAGTCCAGCTGGTGGAGGGAAAACACAAGGAGAGGTCAGAGCCAGGACTGAGCTGCTGATTGGAGGACTCTGATCTCAGTAGGTGGCATGCAGGTTAGCTTCCTGAACAACACTAAGATAAAGGAAAAAGACTATAACAGCATGTCTCACACCATTCTTACATGAAAAGATAAATAAGAGAGATAAAGCAAATAAATTTATCTCATAAATGTACTCATTTTATTTGGAAATGAAGATGATGATCACAACTAAAGGCGTTGAACTACAAGAAGGCAACATAGCAGATGTTCAGGACAGTTACAAATACGCTGGGATACCACAGGCTAATGAACACCATGAAGAAGCTGTAACACAGTCAGCCACAACCAGGGTCCTACAAACAGTAAGGCAGGTCTCAAAGAATCAGCTTAACAGGAAGAACAAAGTCCAAGCCATCAACGTGTATCTCCTACCAGTCATCAGACATCCAGCTGGTATAATAGCCTGGCCAAAGGAGGAGATGGAAGCCACAGATACCAAGACCAGCTCCTCACAATCGATGGAGGGTTTCACCCCAGTTCCATCACCCTGAGACTGTGCACCAAGCAAAAGGAGGCAGCCTGTCCAGGTCTTGGGGAATGCCCCTTTGTCTGCATCTGTTCTTTGCTGCTTCACACATTTACATGATCACACTCGCCACTGAACAATATTAATTCCTCACATTCACTAACGTGCAAACTGTTTGTCTGCTTTATTTTCTTACAGAGGCTATAGGATGTTTTAGTTATGTTTCTTCACAGGTGTGGAAGCTGGTTCTCCTTCATAGCATTCGTTTCAACGTCTCACTATGGGATACGCCCCCTGCTTATTCCTCAGAAGCACCTATCTCATTACGCCAATTCTGACTGGCTGGTGAACGTGACGCTCACGTCACCCTACCTTTAAATAGCCTGCACTACGATGCAGCGTCATTCAAAAACTCACTTCGTTCAGAGCATATCTCATTCTCCGGTACATTCTTAAGCTAGCTGTCCATAAGTGGATCTCTCCAACCCCAGCTTCCGTCGCCAGGCACTAGCTGCATCTCCCGGTCTTCCCCATAGACAAAGGCGTATAATCGCGAGGTTATACCCGCACAGTTTGGCACACCAGCCAACACTGTGTTGTTCGTTTAGCACTCCAGCTAAAGAATACCCTTTAGCTAGCACTCCAGCTAGCTAGGAATGGCCGATAACCTCCCTCACACCAGAGGGAACAGGGACTCTGGAGCTGGTTCCTGCGTAGGAACAAAATCTCGAGTAAGGATCCACACCAGGTCTGCTCAAGCTTCCTCGGGCTGAGACACACCTGGGCGGCTATACAAGCCCCTGGTTCTTGCAGGCATTGCACCTGCTTCACCATGAAAAGTCTCCGACGGCAGCTAGATCCCTACTTGTCTACTGCAGGGCTGCCGTCTACCGGTTATGAAAAGCAGGAGACGAATGCGGAGTCCAAGCTGCGTGCCATGACCAGCTGGGGTTCCCAGCCAGTCGCATGGTGCCCCCTGACCAGAGCGGGTTTTATTCCAGGTATTTCCTGGTCCCCAAAAGGGGAGGGACCAGGATTTGCCCTATCCTGGATCTACGGGCTCTGAACAAATACCTCAGAAAATACAAGTTCCAAATGCTCACACATGCATCTCCGTTGCGTCTAGTCCGACAGGACAACTGGTTCGCCTCTGTCGACCTGCAAGACGCATATTTTCACATTACTATTTATCCCCCACACAGGAAATATCTGAGGTTTGCCTCCTGGGGCATTTGTTACGAGTACACCGTGCTCCCTTTCATCTGCTGTCTTTGTCTCCTCTTTCCTTTCTTCACTCTCTCCTTCTCTTTTTTTTCTCAGCCTCCTTCCTTTGCTTCCCATTGTCAGGTCAATAAGAGGGACAAAAACAATAAGAGGGCAGGTGGTTTCATTGCCTCCTGAAGTAAAGTACATTTCAGAGAAAGACAGTGGCTGCTGTGGAAATTAAAGGCAGCCATTTAATTAGATACCAATACTAATTATTTTCTACACAAGCACATACCTGAGTTTCTCAGATTTATGTCACAGCAGGGCTCCAGACTAACTTTTTTTAAGAGGACCACAGTGGCCCCTAACTTAAATTTTTAGGAGTGCAAGCAGAAAATTTAGGGGCGCACACTGAAATTTGAAAAGCAAAAGATGATAAAAAGACAACCTAAAAATGTTTAGAACAGCAAAATAAATAAAATAAAATAATTCTGTCAATATTTTCTTTATTTTTTAGTTCAGTTTTTTTAAGTGTATTTTGTTTTTTAATTAGGAATCTGGAACATCACAATACGTTTAACTTTTTAAATATTTTTGTCCCTACTCTTCATTAATAGACATTACTGTGATTGTAAGCCAGAGCAGGATCCTCCAGCAGCAGCTTTGTACGTTTAATTTTCCGCCTGGTCATGAAACAGAGATGAACGTCGTCTGCTCTGAATGCAGCAGCTGCTGCTGCAAGAGGATGAAGCCTCGTATGAGAGTGGTCTGCACAGCACCGCTCCTCATCAGAAAGAGAAACTACGTTCATTCACGTCAGTCTCCAAAAGTCTCCAATAATACCAGAAAAGGTTGCTAGATTTGTTACTAGTCGCTTTAAAAAAAAAAAAAAAAAAAAAAAACGTTAGAGGGGTCTAAAAACTTGCTAAATTGGCAACACTAAGGAAAATTCCCCCAAGACCCGCCACTTTCCACACATAAGCCAATCACAGTGCTCGTTCGTTCCCGCTCACACGCACATTGGCTGTCATCTTCTTTGTTGGTGTTCGTCTCTTTCTTTTTATTTTGAGTCGGCAAACCAGCAGCTAATTTGTGCATTATAGTGAACTACTGGGCTGAAGAGGGGAGCAGAAGTTTGTTAGCGACTAAATAAATTCAGTTATAACTACTACAAGAAAAAGACCGTCAAATGTATTGGTCACCATTGCGCGAGTAGATGGAAAATTCACTGTCTCACATTTTAGTCACAAAATGCAGCCATTTGGTCGCAGTCTGGAGCCCTGCACAGGGTAACAAAGCTTTACTTTACAACTATCAATCCTTAGGACCTTGTTACAGTCTAAAATAAAAATGCAGGAAAGACTGTGTCAATCTGCAGCCTGATAGTGACCTGACTCATTCCTCTGCTTAACATCAACTTCATTTAAGAAAGATGATCACAAGGTTGTGGAGTTTGGACAAACAGGGATTTTAGGAGCAATATTTAACAAACCTTTGGCACACATAGATCATGTGTGGTGAATTTAATTAGTTTTAACTGGACTTGCCAGTCAACAGAGGCATAATTAGATTGAGGGAAGATGAATTTACAAACCTTGGGGAACATAGAAGAGAGGTCTGACTCAACGTTCTCTTTCTCCGTCTGAGCCTGAATGAGTCTCTTCTCTGAAAGTAAGGAAACAGGATCAAATTCATTCAGTTTTCTGGTAGAAATAAAATAAATAAAACTGTTTGGAAGAAGCTGTGGACTGACTCTCAAAGTTAAATGTGGGTCTGTGTATTTCTATGTGAAGAGAATATCTATGCTGTCTGTAGTTATAATTTTAACCCTTCTGCTCGGCCAAAGTCAGCGGCCATCTTTGCTTTCCTAAAAAATAATAAATCTCTCGTTGCATTGAAAGATGCCACTTCTACCTGAAAATATGTAAAACATCCCATGTCAGAATCTTGCAGTTTTTTACGTCTACAGATGTATGTATTCACCAGATTTACTCCATGTTTACAGAAAGTGCTCGTTCTCATGTGATTCTGACAAGCTAGCATCAGGCAGGTTGTCAGAAAGGGATGAAAGTCTTTTGTACTAAAAAGGAAATGGAAAAAAAATGCAGTACTTTAGTCACAGATTGTATATTTACCATGGTTTTCTTTGATTTTCTGAAAAAACTCCCCAATGCCAAAGTCCAGCTTCTGCAGAACTGGCTTCAGCCACAAACCAATGGCATGACATGAGATCAGAGGCCACAGGAAGACGCCCAGAACTTCAGAAAGATGCGGACAGAGAGACGATTAATACAGAAAAGATATGAACATACCATCCACCAAGAGTTATACTGTTAATCATGCTTCAGTATTATGGAAAAGTCCTGATCCAGCCCTCATTTCTGTTAATGTTGCTTCCAAGCAGGCAGACTTAGACATCTTTTAATTTGGTCTTGAGCAATAGTTTTTCTGAACATCTTTCAAAGTTTTGTTTGGACATCCTCTAGTTTTTCACTCACTGTCAGTCCTGTTCTTATAATTGTCCATTTCCAGAAGACTGAGACATGATGTGCAGTGTGTCCTTAAATATCTGAGATAGCTGGACAAGTGGAGGACAAGAGAAGAGTCAGGACTAAAAAAAGTATCTACAGCAGATTAAAAGGATGTGAAAGTGATGTCCTGAAGAAATAGGAACAAGTCCAGCATGATCCTGAACCAGGACCTGAGAGGTGTATCTGGACCTTCACTTGATCCATCTACTGTTGGCCCAAGAACTGGACTGAAAATCAGCACAAAGTCTAACGGAGGGATGAATCCTCCACAGAGTCCAAATTATTAATATCTTATCTTGGATGGATGGTAAATAGACTTGTACTTGTACAGCGCTTTACACTACATGTCACATTCACCCATTCACACACATTCATAATCCAACAGGTATGAGTTGAACTTTATGAATTATCTTATCTTATCACTACTTTTTGCTACTTGAGGGCTTTGCAAAATCACTGCATATACAAAATATCATCCATCATCCCTGTTTTCAGCTGTGTTGTCCAATTCTGAATCATTATATTATATTATATTATATTATATTATATTATATTATATTATATTATATTATATTATATTATATTATATATTTTGTATTTCTTTGATTTATAATTACAAGTGGGGGGTAAATTTGGGAGGTATGTTCCCATTTCATTGTAATACAGATGTTCAAACTGCCAAGTCTGTTTTTCTGTCATTATGTGAAATATTTTATATAATATTTATGGCACAAAACTTTATTGTATCCATGAAAGCAGACACAATCAACCTGAGGTATGAACACTTTCATGAGCGAGACGTCAGCTGACTCACCTAGAATATATGAGAAAACGATCCCTGGAATGTAGCGTCCTAAGACGGCAAAGAAGGAGCACAAGCTGCAGACCAGAAGGCAAAACTGGAGCAGGAAAACACACAGAAACAAACAGAGAGATAAATACACAGTGAAGAAGTCATTTTTTACTGTTGGTTCCAGTTTAAAGTTGCTGGTTTAGTTTCTCTTTCACCAGAATGCGTCTCGGTCTCACCTTGCCCGGGTTTTGTTGTTTGAAAGCCGACATCTCCTGGAGGAAGAGTTTCAGGGAGTCGCTGAGTTGTGGTCCGGTACCAGACTGGCTGTCCTGACCCGGATCAATGATCTCCCAACTACAGAGACACAAGAACAGAAGCAGTGGTGGACATCTTAGAGTTTGCTGCCACTAAAGCCTCGAAACAGCAAATTATCATCTTTAAGAGAACATCAGTGAAAAAAATTCAGCCACAAACATCAAAATACGTGATGAATAAAAGGCCAGTTTTCACCTCATTAAGTAGCACCTTCCAGCTGAGTCAGCATATTTCACGTTTAGTGTTAACTAGCTGCAAAACACACACACACGTGTGCTGTTGAGTAGGTGTGTCCTTATTGCTGTCCTCTTTTCTAAACAGTAACATTGTGTGTGTGTGTGTGTGTGTGTCACGCTTTTACAACAGCTGACTGCCCACATGTGAGGCGTTCAAGGAACGATTAAAACTTAGTGAAAGAAAATAAACTGGGCTCTTGTCCTAGAATAGAAGCGGCTCGGCACCGCTGTCCTCTTCAGGTAAAACCCTGGACTGTCACGTTTCCACTTTTAAAAGACGTGCACAACTGATGCTGCAAACAAGCAAAGGATGCACAAAACCCTGGACCGTGCTATTATTATTCTGCTCTGTAGGACTACATGAATTCAGTCATAATGAAATGTGCAGACTCACCCCCACAGAAAGTTTTTAAAAAAAAGACGGCTAAGACAGGCCATGGAAACTTTGAAAAAACTATTAAGAGACACTGAGTTTAAAAAATGTACTACAAGACCGTGAAATATCCCTTTGATGCATTGGGAAACAGCAGTTTTCTAGTATATACATGGGTGTGGATGGTATATTAGCCACTTCAATGGATGTTAGTGAGTCATCCAATACGCTGCTACTTACTGTGGAAGAAATTAATGTTTTATAAGATTTTATATAAATACATTGTAATAACCAAATTTATAACAGGACAAGAAAATAATGCAGCTATATTCTAATACAGCCCTTTGTAAAGTGGGGTCCCAAGATGATTTCAGGGGTCACAAGATCATTGTAAAAATAAATATATATTGGCTACATTTATCAATTTGAATTTTTATTAAGGCTGTCAAAATTAACACCCAATCCACCTGAAACCACTTTATCCTCCTTATTACCTCCACCAAGGTGGAGGCCAGTTATTTGGCGCCGTTGGTCTCAAAAGTTATGGACGGATTTGGATAAAATTTTTAGGAAATACCATAAGTTGAATAATAAACAGGTGATTAGATATTCGGAATGATCCGGATCATTGCCTGAATTCAGGAATTGTTTTAAGGATTCTTTACTATGGGAAGATAGAGATAAAAAATGTTTTAACTGAATGATTTAATGACAATACACTATTGTTATCAATATTTTTATACAATAGATATTAATACAAAAACCAAATAAAAAGTAAAAAAAATATTTAAAATACAGAGAAGAATCACTGTACATGTCTGTAGAAGTAAAATATTGTGTGTAAAAAATGTGGAGCTGCATTTTAATAATTTGTGCATCAGAAGGTTAAGAAACCCCAAACATTCCTGTCATGAAGGTTGAGAAAGTAATTATCTCTAAAGTACAGAAAAAGATTAAACTGATCTAAACATGTTATAAATATCTGCTGATCATTATTTTAAAATTAGATAAATGCAGCCTAAAGTCAACAACACAGTAGATCAATTCATATTATTCACAAGTGCAAAAAATTCAAGACAGCTGCCAATCTTCCCAGGAGTGACATCCTAACAAGTTCAGTCCAAATTCAGACCATTGGCCAGCAAAACTGTCAGGAAAAAAAAACAGGATACATCTCAGACTCTCCAGGCCTCAGTTAGCATGTTAAATGTTAAAGTTCATTACAATAAAATGAAAAAGACTGAACAGGTATGGCCTGTTTGTAAGGGTTGCAGAAAAAACCACAACATTTCTGGAATAATTTCCTTTAGACCAGACCAGACCAAAGTGGAGATGTTTGGTCATTTGGATGAAACCAAACACAGCATACCAGCACAAATACCTCGTACCAACTGTTAAACGTGGTGTTGCCTTGTAGTCATTGAGTGGAGCATGAACTCCTCCGTAGACCAAAGTATTCTGGAAACTATCTGTCTAGATCAAGCTTGGCTCAAAATGGTTCATGCAACAAGACAATGGGCCTCATTCACCAATATCTTAGTACTTAAGATGTTCTTTACAAAAATTCTCCATCAGATTCACACACGAGTTCGTAGACCAGGAAGTTGCTTGTACCTTTCCTCTTAGATTGGTGAATGCTAATTGATCCGTAAGTTACAAGGCTGCCTTACAAATTACAGGAGAAAACCCATGAAAGGTGATGAGACTGCGAGCCGTGTGCAGACTCAGACAGAGGTGAAACAGATGAGGAAAAATAACAAACTGAATGCCAAAGGAATGAAGAACAATAATAAATATGTCCACTAAAACCTCTTTGTGCTCATTTTTAAACTGATATCCTGGTCATAAATAATCCCACATTGAGACTTAAATCATATAAAAGCAGCTTTATGTAGAAATGGATCATTGATTACTCCTGAACTTGCAACCTGCAGTCTGGTCTTATGAGCAGGAAGAACATCTACTTTACATACCGAACCTTCTACAAGAGCCTATCCCAGTGGCCGCTGGTCCATCGCAGGGCTGAATTAATTAAATTAACGGGTAAATAGTGTAATTTTTCTCTGAGAGAAATTATAATGTTAGGGCACGATCTTTAATATCTATGCTCAATACTATTTATTTAACCATTTTATGCACAGTGGACAGCTATTTAAAAATCTACAACAGGATGACTGAAATGGGAAACAATCAAGGTGTTGCAAAGACCCGGTAAAAGTCCAGACCTCAACCGGACTGAGATGCTGCAATGAGACGTTCAGACCCGCAGAAACAAATACTGCAAACCTCAACGAACTGGAACAATAAAGATGAGTGGATTGAAAATCTCCATAACCACATCAGAAACTGATGTCATCATACAGAAAACCCTTCAAATCATTGCTGTTAAAATAATTTATTTTTAAGTTAAAATTATTCCGAGTCCCAGCCTTTAAATAAGATCATAACATTTATTTGGAATGTTCCAGGTTTTCTTGTTTGAGGTTGAAACAGTAAGTCAGTATAATAGAAACCGTTTGAACGCATGTGTCATCATCTTAATGAAGAAGTCTGTAAAAACAACGGCTGGATGAGTAATCAGACAGGTGTGAGATGGGAATAGGGATGTGAAAGAGTTTTCCATGCTGTGGCACAGCTGGGAATTCTGGGCCATGTGGTAAGGTATGAAACTTTCCCCTCCAGCATGGGGGTTCCCAAACATCATGTCCCGTTAAAGCTCCTCTATCAGCCCTCGTGCTCGCTTCACATAAAACAGCTATGAAAGGCACAGGTGTGGCTCATGTGTCGGTCATGTGCAAAAAATAGATAAGTGTGTGAAGTTTAAGTCATGCTTCCTCTCTCAGATACTTACTGCCCCGCTAGCGGAACCCAGAGCGCTAAGGAGCTTCCTTCATCTGTCCTTTTGGTAAAGAGGATACCTGAGATCTATCACTGGCAGACACACAGATGATCTGGAATATTTCTATTTCTGCCTTTCATTTAATAAAAAAGATGTGCACTGTGAGATTTCTGTGGGGTTTATGTTAAATTCAAATTGGAAGTTAATAAAGTCAGATATTCAAAGGCATGAAGCTTAAAAAAAACTAAACACTTGCAAGGAAAAGCAGCAGATAAAAATCATCCTACGCTTATAAATATCTCTTCTAAGATCCGAACTGGCTCGGATAAATTATTTCTTTGTCTTCCATCAGTCAGAGTAACAGTGGGCTGTAACAGCTTCCACAGGGTTCATTACATGAAATGACAATGTCCTAAATTTAAATCCAGCTGAGGATGGAAACTTCATGCCCTGTGTGAGCAGCTGTCCTGGAAACAGCTGGTGTAAGATCGCCAAGGAGATCAGGTTACCATAGCAGCCTAGCAGCTTCCTGTTTGTTACCCAGCTGCTACTGGCCAACTTCAAAAAATCCTACAAACTTTAAAATAAAAATAGTATTTGTGGACGGTGATATGTCTGTGGAAGATTCATAACATAAGATGACATCATTAAGTATCTTTGGGTTTAACCATTTAAAACCTGATGTCCCCAAATTGAGGGAGAACAGATCAAACTGGGCCAAGATGGCCATTTTGGAGACCTCCCCTGAACTGTACTAAAACCTCTGATTTAGTTCTGCTTCACTCAACTTTCAGTTGACCTTTGCAGAGAAAATGTTCACATACTCTTCTATGATCTGATAGAGGTTTAGAGCTACAGCTGCATCAATACAAAGAAATATTCATATTCATAAGGAAAATGTTTGTTTCATTTTTTGCTATGTGCCATTCTTCATTTATTATTTACCATCAGCACATATAATATTTACACATCCTAACAAATCTCACAAGTGTGCCCTTTGTAATGACTCCAAAAGTCTTCAAACAGACCTTGTGGTTGTAGAGATGTACTCATTAAGGGGTTAAAAATATGGGTGTATGCATTAGCAAACAGAAAAATATTAATTGAATACTATCATAAGAAAGAACCTTGTAAGTGTGTTTCTCAAGAATAAAATAATTAAAACTCCTGTATGATGTCAATTAAATTACTTAAAGACGTAAAAAAGAACTTTTGCTTATTTTCTCAGTGACACGCCCCCTACCGACGGCTAATTCGGCATCCATCTTGCATCCTACCTGTACTGGGAGCTCTCTCCAGCCAGTAAAAGTCTTGTCTTATCTCTTGTTCCGTCTCTTTCTCTCTTGCGTTTCTTTACTGAATCATCCACAGGGTGCTTTCAAAACAGCTGGTGTGTTTTTATCTACTTGACTATGACGCGGTGCATGAAGCTAAACTTTTTGTACCATATTAAAAATTGTACAGTGCAGTTTTTTAGCCTCGGGATGCTGCTGGGCAGCAACGGCTCCAGAAATGTACATAAGAGATGACACCAAATGAGTCAGGAATGCAGTTTTGAGGTTGTAAAGTTACGCAGTGAATCTTTGATTTTCTGTCTGCTTGTTCCATGTTGTTACATTTACCAGAAAGGTCTGAATACAGGTGGCTTTTTGGAAAAATCCGATGTGGGACATCAGAAATTACTTGTAAAAGTAAGTCACATTCAAAAACAACTTATCAGGTGATTGAATGACTCATCTGTCTATCATGAGTTTATTTAGCATTGGGTAGCTGGAACCAGCCAAAGACTACAAGCTGCTATGGTGAATTGTTGTCACACCTTAAACCCACTTGTACCTACCAGCATGGGGCACTGATGGGTCCAAAGTTTTGTATCACAGCCACAAAGGGATATTTGAAGGATGGCAAGACAGATTATCTTGTGGTTGTGATTTCATAAATTGCATGAGAATGCTGACAATTATTGTGGTAAGATTTGATCACAGTAATGCAGATATGAGCTGGCTTTACAGCCTCATACAGTGTACAAGGCTAGCAGCTTGTCATGCTTTTCTCTTGGACCTATTTTATTACTTTTACCTAGTGCAACCCACTCTTTCTCGTCATCGCTCATCGCATTGGCTGCTTTAAACAAGCAACAGAAGTCACAAGAAGCTACAGTATCTCACATGCACCCACCTGACCCAAACACCCAGTCCTGTCTCACATAACCCTCATGATGAAAGGTCAGCCTGCTGCTCCCCTCTCAACTTCCAGGCACAGACGCCTGCTGGAGCCGGATTTCCTGAGAACTGGATGGATTGAACATGTGACAGTGATACTACGAAGCACAAACACTCGGGTCTGGATGGACGTGGTGAGTATTTATCTATTCTGTGAAAGACAGAAGTCCTTCTGGAAAGAAGTGCAATCTTCTTGGATAATGCACTTTTTACTGTTTTTTTTTTGCTGATGTTAACTAAATCTGATTTAAATAGACATCCATTTGGTCTGTTGCTTTTGCAAGTTTCGTATGAAGCAAGTTGAGTCTTCTAACCGTGTCAAAGATGAAGAATATCTGGCTGCAGCACATTAACAGCCTGGTGCTCTGACTTAGACATTATCCCAGTAAAATGATGTCAAGTCGAAACATATTTTTGGTTAAACGGGTGGGCAGACTGGCAAGAATGTCTTACAGCCAATTTGCAAAACTAAAGGTAGGTTTGCTAAAATTTCTACCCTTTTAATATGCAGTTTGCTGCTCAGAAGCTTCTGCATCCTGAAAAGAACAAGATTTTGAGAACAGTAACAGGTTGATGGTGGAAGGGACTGCCACTAAGGCTGCATTCCCACCTCATAGTAAGCTACTCCTGGTGTGGTTTGGGCTTGCAACATTCTTCTGCTCGTAGTCAAGCAAACCAGACCAAACCAGAGGAGGGAAATATGTTATATTATATTATAATACACTGCATCAAGAACTACTTAAGGAGAAGAAAAGACAAACAACAAACTAGAAAACTTGTTCATTTATTGGTTAATCCAGAAAAGGTTCACACCTTCCCAAACAAAACCAGACTTTCCAAGCAAATGATCTAGGATTTGACGAGAAGGGCTTAGTCGAATGCACCCTAAATAAGAGTCAACATCAAATGCTTCTGCAAAAGCCCAGATTTTATCTCCTCCAAGCACCAAGTCTAAGTATAAAAAAGATGTTTACTGGCCAAAACATAATACATGAAGGCTCTTGGACTGACAGCCCCAAAAGGAAATCTATTAAAGTACAAGTACAGCTGTGCAAAATGAGTGCAGAGGTCTAAGTAAACTAGATAGGAATGTAAAAGTGTTCTCTCTAAAAACGAGGATTCAAGAGATTATTGCAAGTAGAAAAATATGTTTTTACTCTCATAGCACTTTGAGCTCCATCATGGAGCCATAAATGAGAACAGGACTCAGACTGCTTTGCACACAGGAAGTCTCAGATGATGTTCCTGAAAGCAACACACTGGTCCAGAGGGAACCTGGCATCCAGAACCATCTGCAAGGTTTTAACTGTACAAGCAATGAATCTCTTTCTGTTGTATATCTAGAAACAATCCCCAGTTCTCATTTGTTTTTGTCTCTCCACCTTCTCTTAACTCCTCTTCATCTTCTTCATTATAGCAATCAGCCTTTTATCCCCCGCCTGCAGCCGTCCTTTAATCCCCATCAGCATCACATTTTAAACAGTGATCAATCAGCCACACCTCATTGATGGTTAAACATGGCAGCGCACAGCTCACACTCGCAGTGTGTAGCGCTGACTCCTCAGTTCACTCAAAAACAAGCAAAATGTGTCAGAAATTCTTGCTTATCACAAGTTGTGGCCTGAAAGTCAGTAAAATATCAGTTTCTGAATCAGTCTGCAGCGTTTTGCCTGGAAGAGATGAAAGGAATGTGCTACCTGCACGCTGATGGTAACCTTACTGCTTCTGACTGGAGATGTAACAATAGGCTACATTTATCCACATTGAGTCAATAATCAACAATCCAGCATCAATCCAACTGAAAACATTGATAAAAATTCATACTGTGATCATTTGTAAGAACATGTGCGTTTGTTTCCATTTGCTTTATTCTAACAACCAAAAATGAGGAAAACGCAGACATCCAAAGGTTTGCTGAGTAAGTCAGACTCAGTTAACTTGACTATTATAACTAAGTTATAATAGTATTTGATTTCAGACTCTAAATATGATTAAGGTTTACACTATATACCAGGGCAACTCAGTTCAGTCCTCTGAGGGCCACAGTCCTGCAGGTTTTCAATATGATCCTGCTCCAACACACCTGACTTAAAATAATGAATCATTTAGCAGAATTTCATAGGTGGTTGGATCCATTTAATTTAAGTCAGGTGTATTGAAGCTGGGGCACATTGAAGACCTGCAGGACTGCAGCCCTTGTGGGACTGAACTGAGCAGTCCTAATATAGACGGCAGCAATCATAAAATCACCCATTTAACCGATATCAATCTTCATCGGACAATGAATTTCTCTAATTGTTGCACCTGTTTCAAAACCTGCACATATGAGCTTATAAATCTTCTTGTCTCCTGAGTAAACGTATCTTTCAAACTAAATTCACCATGACTCTTCGGTAGAGAGAGAAGAAATATTGGGCTTGATGTTGCTCAACCTGCATCCTTCATGAAAATAAGTCCCCAAAATCCTTTTTTAAGATGTTCAAAATGCTTTTCCTAAACATCTCACTAATCAAATTTAGCAAATTATCAAATAAAACATTGATGTTACAATTTATAATCTTGTTTTGTCCGTCCGAACCAAACCTTTTTTTTTTTTTTTTTTTGTAAGAATCTCTGCAATTAATGGATTTGCCTTTACAGAGTTGCAAATGTGTTGCTTTAATTATTTACTCATCTTGAGAAGAATCTGCAAATGTCGATGTCTTCCAATCTTCCTGTCACATGCTGTCTGTGCGCCATAAACACTTTGGATACTGAGAAGAGAATATATCATGTTTCATTACTCCAGATCACCACAGATAAACACAGCTAACTAACCAAACTGAAAAATGCTTCCATTTGAACAGAGAAAGGGGTCAGACGAATGCAGGAGGGCACTGAGGGCAGCAGCAACACGATATCTCTTTTTCCCCAATCAGTAATCTCTGAAACAACACAAGGGACGGCATGTCTGACCCTCTAACAAGCCCGGTGACGACGCTTCAAAAATAGAGTGAGACAAACAATGTGAGGAACGGTGGTAAAAACATCCCAGCTCTTCACATGTGATTGGGAAGCAGGCAGGTGTAAATATGTTTACCCACCCGTCTGCGTGGGTATTTACCACAGCAACGCCGACTCTGATGCAACTAAGACCTGTTTATGTTCTGCATACGGACACGTATACAGTAACAGAGTGAGAAAGCGGTTCAGGCTGACCGGGTTCACAGTTAACACCAATGTGAGAGGTCGGTCCACAAGTGTCTGCACAACTCATGAAACCAGCTGCGAGTCAGACAAGACGATGGCGAAATGACGTGGAGCGATGGCGCAACATGCCTCAGCTTCACTAGAAAATCTGTCTCCTTGATCCATTTACACCAAATCAGAAGATCAGTGAGCCAAACACAACTCTGTTAGGGTCAGCCAAAAGATGTGGTCATACTTACTTTAGAGCAATAATTTCCCAATCAAAACACAAACAAGAACAAATGCAGGTTATTATGTAGTTTTCAAGCATCACAAACACTTCCAGATGAAAAACATTTGATGCAAGACAAAACAAAAATATCAAATTAAAGAAAGCAAGAAACTTTTCTAACTTCCTCTCTAGGACATACAGTCGTACCTCAGTCCTGCCCCATGATCTTCAGGAGACATCTCCACTGCTTCCAAGCGCCCTCAGAAAACTCAACAGCACAACTGAGGTTGATCACAGGTGCAGGTGTGCAGGCTAAAAGCAAAAAGCAGCTAGGATAGATCTTTTCCAGCAGTAAGACAGAGTTAGCAGTTAACAGGCCACACAGCTCGACAGCAGCTTCTGTTTATCCTCAATGAAGCCTCGGCTGGAGTATTTCAAGTGGCCTCATCTAAAAATAACTGGGTCACACTACATTCCTTCTGCTGGCCGTCAGGAGTACAGAGTAATGGGGTTGAGGAGGGTGGAGGGGGTCTGGAACAGTCGCTATCGACAACACCACCAACATCAACATCATCCCAAACACATCTCCTCGGGCGTCTGATTGACTAAGCATGGACAGAAGAAGAATAGAGGAATGACGGATATGATGAGAGGAGATAACTGAGGATCGGTAACTTCATATGTTGAATCTTATTCCATCGATCCATGTAGCAAATAGTTCAGATCTCTATCTATCTGAAGTTCACACTGAGCATCAAAATGAGGAAGAAATGGGATGTAAGTGATATTGAACGTGGCATGGTTGTTGGTCTGAGTATTTACTGGGATTTTCACACACAACCATCTCCAGGGTTTCCAGAGATGGTCTGAAGAAGAGAAAATATCCAGTAAGCAGCAGTTGTCTGGACCAGAATGTCTTGTTGATGTCAGAGGTCAGAGGAGAATGGACAGACCGGTTGGAGATGATAGAAAGAGAACAGGAAGTCAGAGAAGGTCTAAGGTCTGCAGAATAACATCTGAACACACAACACGTCCAACCTTGAAGCAGATTTTTAAAATCTTATTTAACCTGTTGGTAGCAGACGTCCTATGGATGGGACATGATGAATAAAAATGTGTTCTACTTAGCCTCCTTTCCAGGTACAAGTCTATTCACCATTGTAAAGCTAGGATTCTTGAGATGTCTTGTATCAGAACTATAGATTCAGTAAAAATGCATTTCTGACCAGTCGCCAATGCAATTTAACTTTGAGGCCTTGCTGTTCTCCAGTTCCCAGAGGATCCATGCTGTATTTGTTTTTAGGACTTCAGCTCAGACCTGTATGACTTGATCACAGTCACGTCACTGTAACTTGCAGCTGCTTTGTTGAGCTGCTTTTCATCCATCAACCTGAGGACCAATCAGAGAGGTCGCTCTGAAGCACACCCCTTGCAGCCTACAGTGATCTGATTGGCTCAGCGTCTTAATGTCTGAATCAGTTCCGGCAGTGGAAAAACAGCTGAGTCACACACACACATGCACACACATACACACACGGTGCAGGTTTCACAACTCTGACGACACTTTGTGTTTGTTGTGGAAACAAACAGCAGCACTGACTCTTCGAAGCTTACGGCTCAAAAACATATCAGTACACATCACATGATTGTTAAGGCACCATCATTAAAGCCCCTTCCCACTCACCCACACACACACACACACACACATACACACACATACAGAGTGAACGTATACATACTGCCTGACTGACTTATGATGATGGAAACTATTTGTTATATCACAAACTTTACTGATGTCACATCATTTTTAACACCTACAACCAGAATGATTGAGTTTATATACAGGGTCTAAAAAGCCCATGACTAAACTTTTCTTTAGTCTTTTTTTAAGCTGGTGTTGCCTTTATTATAGGCAACCATTATATAGTTTTTCTACTAATAGTTAAACAGCCGGCTGTACTGTTTGGTAAAGCAAAGTCTGCAGTGACTATAATAAATTTTAATAAAAAAGTTGTGGAATAAACCTGTCTGAGCCAGCTCTACCACTTTGGGCACACAATGCCATTTCACTATTGTTATTATATTCTCAGTCATCTCAGTCATTTGTAAAAAAAAATAATAATAATAATTAATTATTATTATTATTATTATTATTATTATTATTATTATTATTATTATTATTATTATTATTATTATTATCATTATTATTGTTGTTGTTGTTGTTGTTGCTCAAATGAAAATAAAAATGCAAAGGAACATGTTTTTCTTACTGTGAACTTTAAAAGGTTAAAATACATTTTTATGAAAACTTTTAATAATTTGTATAGAAAAAATAATTGTACATCATGTTATATGTAAAGAAAATCATCAAAAAGTTTACATAAAATTGTGAAGGAAAACAGAAAATGTTGATCACATTTATAAAATATAAAACAATAACAATGTAATTATAAGAGTACAAGACTCAGTTTATTGTCCATAAATTTCTGAGCAAATAAACATCATTACAGTGTAATATAAAACGTAAATGCTTCATAAGATTCTCAAGTTTACTTGGTTATATGATATTACGGAAGATGTATGGACTTTTTTTTAACTAAATGGTCCAAACGTTCTTATATTTTTATTTAATTTTATTTATTTATTAAGACAATTTTTAATTAGGACAGCTTCATTGAGATGACAGACCTCTTTATCATGGTAGTCTTGGCCAAGAAACGAACTAGCACAACCCACAAAATAAAAGATAATCCCAATTAAAAAACCAAAATCCTATTTTCTCACATTCTGCCACACTGGTTGGAGGTGATAGAAAGGCAACAGGAAGTCTAATAAGCACTGGTTCCAACCAAGGTCTGCAGAATATAATCTCTGAAAACACACCATGTCCATCCTTGAAGCAGAAGACCACACCGGGTGCCTCCTGTCAGCTACGAACAGGAAACTGAGGCTACAATTCACACAGACTCACCAACACTGGACAATAGAGGATGGAGAAAGGTTGCTGGTCTGAGTCTCCATTTCAGCTCCACATGCAGATGCTAGGCTCAGAATTTGGTGGAAACATGGATCCATCCTGCCTTGGATCAATGCTTCAGTGGTGTGGGGGATATTTTCCCTTAGTACCAACATGGCCTGGTTTAACCACCACAGCCTACCTGAGTATTGTTGCTGACCATGTCCATCCCTTTATGACCACAGTGTAGCATCTTCTGATGCTACTTCCAGCAGGATAATGCACCATGTCACAAAGCTCAGATCATCTCCACCTGCTTTCTAGAACATGACGATGAGTTCACTGGACTCCAACGGCCTCCACAGTCACCAGATCTGAGTCCAGTAGGGCAGCTTTGGGATGTGGTGGAACGGGAGATTCTCATCTCATGTTCCCCCACATCTCAGCTGTGTGATGCTATCATGTCAATACAGAGCAAAAAAAAGAGGATCCAACCCGGTACTAGAAGGTGGATATGATGAAGTGTGTGTTAAAATGAGGTTGTAGGGCTCTTTTGCGCACTCTGCTGGTCATACATGATCATCACCATTAAATGAGTTTTTAAAGTAAGATTCAGACATTAAATTCCTGTTGTACTACCAAAACATTTTTATGTTAAGTATTTATATTTATAAGTAAGTATTTATTATATATATGTATATATATATATATATATAAGTATAGTATTTATTATCATCCATGCTAGTTTTCCTTTACTCTGCAACACTTTGACTTAATGAGGTGATACAGTTCTATGTCACCTTTTTCTTCTGCCACAGTCAACAATGCAGCTGAGCCTGAGTTGAGCCGTCAACACACTGTGTTTTCATTTGCACACATGCACAAACACACGCTGGCTCAGACTCCTCAGCTGTCAGCTGGCATTTTGGGTCAGCCACTAATCTGCTGCAAGGCTTTGGCCAAGACTTGTTCTAACCCTGATGTACAATCACCCACAATACAATACTGACAGACAACAACAGGTGGCAACAACACAATCCCATCCTGCTGGCCAAATGTCACAGCGACACATCTATCTCCATGACAACAGAACACATTTACTCACCACAAGTGGGTGAAAAAGATGCAGGCTCCGGAAAGCTGGAACTCTGAACAGTGTTACTCCGACTGAACACACTATACTTGTTAGATAACCACGTTGGATATGTTTCATCCATGAATATGTTTTGATTTAAGTGTCTCTTCATATGCAATCCCCATGAGAGTCGTCCCTGACCCAAACTCCCCGGAAGGTCCATTATATAACGCAGAGGTGTTGCATCCAGCCTGGCGCCCACAAATCCCTGTCACCTCTGCAGAATCCCACCGATCCTTCAAAGCTGGCTGTGGCATCAAGTAACAGACAACCCCCTCCCCCTTCACCCCACAAACACACAACCACTTTCAAAATGGGCTCAGGAGTGTGAACCAGCATGCTGATGTGACTCCCCCGAAGCTAACTGAGCCAAATGGGTCATAACTCAGACGCATTAGGAGGTGCAAAGGTAACCCAAAGAGAATCCAAATGTCTCAAAGCCCTAAAAACATACCACTGTAGATTAATTCTATCCCTTAAAAAATATATCAGAATTTAAACCAAACCGTGACAGTTTTAATAGCCCCTACCGACTATTTTAGATGACTCATCTGTTCCAGGACTTAGAAATTATTATTATTACATTTTTTTTTCTGTTAGAACCTTAATTTTATTTGTAGTTTTGTAGTATTTTTGACTGTTTGCTGTAAAGCTCCAGTTTACAGCTCTGGTGTTAGAGACTAATGAAAGCATGCAAAGCTGAGAAGAACCGCTAGCTTTCAGATGAAAGATTGATGTTAGAGATTGTGTAAAACTTACAAAGTCCTTCATAATTCTAACTGGAAAAAGCGTAAAATTTACTACATAACAGGTCTGAATATATTTGAATGCACACGTGAAACTTAATCAGCAGTGATTCACTCATAACTGTTGTCAACATACATGTGTTAAACATTTCAACACTGTAGTGGACATGGGGTTTACGGAGAGTTATTTAACTCCTCAATAGCAGCACTGATCATGGTGCAGACATGAATTTATCTCAAGTCTGTCGACTAATCCATTAACTGACCAGTCATATCAGTCATGCATCAGAACTGGAGTCACTGATTTGTGTTTCTCATGCAGCATGCAGAGTCTGAGAAGTCACAGGTTCAGTCTCAGCGAGGAGATATTAGCTGTGGGATTAGATTAAATGGTCATACGTGATCAATCAGCTCTGCGAAGCAGCAGCCAAGACTCGGGACAAGATACTGCACTGTCAGAGGATGTTGTGTATGTTCAACATGTGTGCAATCCGCTGGACAGGGTGTGCATTTTTACTTATAATCTGATGGCTTATCCAACACGAGCTCTTCCAGCGAGGATTTATGTTTTGCACTCTTTGGAAAAATTTACATTTAAAAAAACTGAAATAACAAATATGACAAAATAATTTAATTTAAAAATTGTGAGCATCCTTGCTTTGTAAAGTATAGCTAAAAAAAATTAAACCGTCGTTATTTTTGGAGGGTTTTTATTTACTTATTTATTTATTTATTTTTTCTTTTGATTAAATAAAGAAAAACAGACCTTGAAGACATTTATAAGCTACTACAGTTGGATGATTTGCATGCCTTGATAAAACAGGACATGCACAACAAAATAAATGGACTGTATGAAATTGGCTGAAGGAAATGGTTTTTATACAAAAAAGCCAGACAGAAACCAAAATTAGCAACTGTTATAAGTTATTTAAGCAGAAACACATCATGGACCCTTGTTGTGAGCAGAGACCCTGCGGGAGAATCGCTGTTATCTGAACCTACGACGTACTACAGACTGATTACAAGCCCCTGCATGTGGAGCTTGGATGCAGCCGATCAAAAGGAAAGGATTTCCTGCCCTTTGCAAGCTTTTTCTGCAAACACTATGAGGAAGGCAACACTTCTACATTAGGATCTCCAGATCCTGTACCACAGCCGTCCTGCATCCCCGAATCCAATCAATACATGCTGGACAGTTTATGTAAGCAGCCTGAATCTACTACCTCTGCAGCCAGTGGGTCAACACATAACACAATTCCTCCTGGAAACGCAACGATATTTCCATGAAAACCCAGAAAAGAACCACAAGTTTTCTGATAAATCTTCTACATTTTGTGATTTTATTTGTTTCACTGAAGGTTTTATTTAGCTTATTTAGATTTTACCGAACAGCCTCTGTGAAGACGTCTATCGGTATAGACTAATAGAAAGAACCTTACTGGACTTGCTGTTACAACGGCTGAAAGATGCTGTCTTGTTCTGTCCGGTTACACTTCTTCACTGAAACAGTCTGAGCTGAGGATGAGGATCAGTATCTGATCTTCTTAATCACAGCTGACAAAAGAAGGTGTGTGTTTAATAAGAATTAAGCCTGAGTTCAGACAGAAGGTGTTTACCTGGGCACGATAAGTAAGTAAAATTTTATTTATACAGCACCTATCAAGATAATTAAAAAAAAGAAACACAATAGGAGGTTTGTATTGATCATATTTGGAATAAAACATTAAATCCTGGGCAGAGAAATCTGGTCCTGCCTGCATGGAAAATACTAGCATCCTGGTTACTGATAAGCATTTTTACACAGGCATCTCCCAGACAGCAAAAAAGTCTTTGGGCTAAATCTCCATCTTTGTTTGGCCCAAATTTGGCCAAGACTTACAGCATTAACTAAATGTGTAACTGTCCAAACTCAGGCACAACCCCACCACATGCGGCCCACCAGGAAACTGCCATAAGGAAGGCTTGCTGTATTAGTACCTCTAAAAATACTTGCCGTAATCCACGTCCAGGCCAACAGCTGACATCTGGACCACATGTGGCCCACAGGAGACTTGCCATAATCCAAACCAGGCTGGCAACTGACATCTAGTCCACTTCTGGCCCACACAACACTTGCCAGTGTTGTAACTGAACCATAAGTGCCAAAAGCAGTCCGGATGTGGCCCGCACGCGTCTGCTATATGTGCTGTGATGGTTGCAGAGTCATGACATGTTCAGAAATCTGGTTAAATGTATCCTTACATGAGACCAGCTGGTGAAAGGTCTTCTACAGGTTTATCATGTTCTGAAATGATAATGTGCACAACTCCCCATATTCTCCATCTTCAGCCTAACATCCACCAAGCCCTACTCTAACTCAATTCTACAGCTGTGACTAGTTTTACTCTTGTTCCAAAAACTCAAAAACAGTGAGCCATCTTCTCTCTGGTCGATCACATCACATCAATTTCAAGTCACATTCCTCCAGTTAAACTTTCCTTCATGTGATTTCAGAAACTTAAGCTGATCAACGTGGGGCTTCTAGTGGACAAACAAGGTGTGTGAGACTGTGGCAGGCTTCAGCGGGTCACATTCAGGCTGCATTTTGTTGGGTTTTTCCTACCTTGTTGTCATGCTGCACCAGAGATGAGCTCCTGGGAAGAAAAGCAGAACTTTAATACTCATCATGGCTGACTGGAGAAGTTGATAAAAAGGACAATATAGCCATTATATTAATTAATAAAAAACTTAGTAACAGGCTAACTTCCAGCAGCCACAACTAAACACAAGTCGTTTAACTTACTGCACAGAAGTTTAAAGCAACACACATAAAAGCTCACAGCAAAAAAGAGCAATCTAGACAACTTAAATAGTACCTGGAAAACAGAAATTCACAATGTATTAAGTCCAAAATAATTCAATTATAAGACATTATACAGTTTAAAACTGCATAATTTCTATATGAAGTAGTTCATTGTCATGTGATGGAGGTCATACAGTAGCTTTAGGGGAAGATTAGAATAAAATAAAAACTGGGCTGAGTTTGAAACAATATCCAAACATCAATCTATCAAAAAACAAATTATAAAACTAATTATTTCTACATGGGGAAGAACATGCTTAATACCTACCTGGTGTACATGAATTATATAGCACATGTATGTGCATATTATTCATATCAAAGGCATACTATATACGTTGGCATCATATTCTCTAATATGTGTTACTTTAACAAAAATACAGATGTATCTATACTGTAATGTGATATGCGAATAGACATAGGTTATATTTACAGTGCAATTAATATTTAGAGTAATTTATTGTTTGTCAGATTCCAAAAATATGATTTCATATGTAAAAATTAATAGAATTTATATCAACTGTATCATATCACAGGTTTTCATTTATACCTTCAAAATTTTATTTATGAATAATTCATTAAATATGTATTGTTAATATATTTAAAGCAGCTTATTTATTTTATTAATAGTTTGACCAGTATTAAATGTAACAATGAACATTAGAAATACGAGGGCGATACCTACAATCATGCACATGTCAACCTGTTGCACATTTGATAGTTAAAAATGATGTGATGTCATAGATCCTTACAATATGAAATAAAGATTTAAGCTTGAACTGGAGAAAAATCCATCAGCTGAGTTTCTCGGTTTCTACGGCTTCAGATGAGCTTCTATAGGCCAAGCAGATGAAAACATGGAAAACCTTGGAAGTCTAGAACTTCTTCATGTGTGGATGGATGAAAACAGTTGGGATTAAGACCTTTTATGTTGTTTCCTGCTTTGTTTCTGCTCCTGTAGGTTTGGTGGCATTTTGGTGTTGTTATAGTGCCGTTGCTACATGTGTAATAAAACTGAATCTGAATTTGATTCTATTGTAGCCTCGATTCTTCAAGCACAATCTTATCTTCATCGTAAAGATCGCTAAGACATCCTGGTCAATGAAGCAAAGACATTAGCGCCGTAAAAATTAGCTCATCTCACATATTAGCTTCTTGCTTAGCAGCTACTGTAATGCCGTCCTCACAGGTCTCCCTAAAAAGTCCATCAGACAGCTGCAGTTAGTCCTCACTAAGACCAGGAAAGTGGATCATATAATCCAGTCCTCAGATCTTTACACTGGCTTGCTGTCTGTCAAAAAACTGACTTCAAAGTCCTGCTGCTAGTTTACAAAGACCTGAATGGTTTAGGACCAAAATGTATTCAGGATCTTCTGCTTCGTTATGAACCACCCAGATCCCTCAGGTCATCAGGGTCAGGTCTACTTTCTGTTCCCAGAGTCAGAACTAAACGTGGAGAGGCAGCGTTCAGCTTTTATGCTCCTCACATGTGGAACGAACTCCCAGAAAGCTGCAGGTCTGCTGAAACTCTCAGCAGTTTTAAACCGGGGTTAAAACTTTTCTATTTGCTGCCAATAATCAGAACAACTGTTAATTCCTCACACTAGAACTTTATTTTGTGCTTTTGATCTATTTATTTAGGTTTTTTTTTCTTGTTTTAATTTAATTTCTTTCCTTTCTTTTAAAGTCTGTTTTTAATGCATTTGTTATTGCTTCTTGCAACCTGCTGTAATGCTTTTAATGTTTTCTGTAAAGCACTTTGAATTGTCTTGTACATGAAATGTGCTATACTAATAAATTTGCCTTGCCTTAGCAACCTCAACCTTGAGGAGTAAAACAAGAAAGTAGCTACGGTTCTATCACCCCATGTGCTTTAAGTTAGCCACAGCATATCAGAAGCTAACAGAGAAGCATGCGTTGAATCAGCTCCTTTCCTTCTAAAAACAATGCGAACATAAGTCAAACACGTACACGTTTACCAGACATGCTTTGGTATACAACGAGCCAGGCTAACCACCATTTCCTGTTGCACAGAGCTAACAAGGTAGATGTGACTGAAGCTTTTTGTTTCACTTCTGAAACAAAGTTCCTTTAACTCAACTCAACTCAACTTTATTTATAAAGCCCTTTAAAACAACCACCATTGAAACAAAGTGTTGTACTTAAATGGACATTTTATGTGCCTAAAATCAGCCTAACAAAGTTCCCTATATGTCACCAAATAACTTATTTAACACTTACTTTTATTACTTTAATTTAATAGTTAATTTCTCATCATTTATTTAGTTATTTAGAGTTTAATGAAGGAGATGTGTGGCTGTTTGTAAAGTTGTTCAGTTCACTCCCAGAGGAAGGAAATGATCACCTTTACAAACTCGTGATGTTGGGTTGGAACTTTCACATTTAACTCAGATCATATTGTTGCATGGCTTTCTTAACATGAAAGGTGTTTGTATCTTACCCCTGGATTTTGACCAAATAATGTCTTTGGCAGTTACCGTGACAACCAGCAGAGCCAGGAGGATGGCCAGGATGCTGTAGGCTCGAAAAGAGCCGAAGGCCACGAACCTGCAGAGGTTTAAAGCAGATGTCTTACCCACAAAAGCTGATTTAGTTTGATACGATAGATGTAAAAGGCTGATTTACTGGATATTATGGGTTGTTTTCTACAGGAAAATAGTATTATTGAACTTAAGCTTTTTAAATTGATTATTAAAGCTGTTTGTCTTTAGTTTTAAACTTGACTATCTTTGCTGTTGGATGCATTAAAGAACATTTTTATCTTCATGGATGTTTAGAGCTGAGACCAATGTCATCCACAACTGTATTCCTAAATTAACATTTAATATGAATTAGATCGTATCCTGTTGTGTTATGTCAGCATTTTCTTCTTAATGCTGCAGGATTATAAAAGGTGTCTATGAAAGACCCTTCTGAATGCTGACTTTTTTTTTCTTTCACTTAATTTTAGACACAAACTTGAAGGAAAACCAACATGTTTTGTCTGATTGGAAACAGAAATGTTATTTTAAGTCATAATTCTAATTCACAAACAGTAGTAAACACGTAAAATAACATGTCATTAGCTACTATTCATACAACTTAGAATTATTCATATTATTTATTAACTTTTTTATTATTATTACATTTACTTAACCAGGAAATTAAATCTCTTAAAATTTTCCAGAATATGGCCAAGACAAGTGCTCAGCTCAGCATGTAAATATCATGTAAATATCCTAAAATGAATTTATAAAAACATTGTAAGTTAAATTTGAGCATTAAAAAAGCATTTTAAAAAGTTGAAGAAAAGTTCTGTTAATTTAACTAGTAGTGAGATTCCCTTAGTTTTGTTTTTAAATAAGCTCACATACTCATTTTTTATATCATAAATAAAGAAACAGGAAACTAAAGGTTTAGGCTGAAGATTTGTCAGCTAAAATTGTGTAAACTCATCTGACATCTCTGAGATTTTATTCTGATTTACTACTGAATATTTCTGGTTAATCCATCGTCATCATGACTAATGTTTCTTTACTTAGCGGAAGCTCGCGCAGTGTTGTCAGCCTGGTATCTCTGCGTCATGATGCCTACCAGATCACCGTGTTGGCTGCAGCAAACAGGAATAAAGTCCTGCACGGACTCTGCTTCCAGCTGACCAGGCCGGGGAGACCAAACCGTGCGCGGCTGGGAGACGTCTCCTCCATGGCGCGTGCCCGGCTCGGCGGCTTCAGGGGCCCGGCACCCTCTTCCCTGCCGCTGGCGGTTCCTGCTTCCCGGCTCCCGAGCATCGCTAAAGCACCGGGGTCCCTCCGGCGTGCCGCTCCCCTCCTTCAACAGCAAATGTCAAGCTCTCCTCAGAGACTTTGTACGCATTTCCTGTTTGGGTTAGCAAAATAAAAGTCGACCTGTCCAGTTTAAGTGGAAGTAGCAAACTGTGCTCTAAGTATCAAAGTATTTATATCAAATTACCTACTGGCAAAGCATAAAAGATCAAATAAATGTATTATTATGGACAATTTCATAATTAATTTATCCCCAGCTGGCAGTCTGAGATAACAAAGTACCATTTGCCTGTTTGGACCGTTACCCTTCCTGGCATCTTAGTAGCAAATTAACCTTTATTTATAACCGTAACCAACTGAGAACCTGTTGTCATTTACAATGACGGCCTGGCCAAGAGGCAGCAGAAAGAGGAGACACAGAAACAACGAAGACAGGAAAACACAAGCAAAACAAAATTACATCAAAACAACACTGAAAGAAAATAGCAAGTGTAAAAAATACTTTTGAAGCCACATTCCCAGTTCAGAGGCCCCGAGTGCTCCAGTGACCACTGCACCACTGCACCTCCCCACATCTTCTCAACCTCCTTCTGTTCTTGTTATTTTTTCAGCTTTCCGTGTTCATGCTCCCGCTTTACAGCAGTGTAACCCATGCATGCAACTCGAGAAAAAACAAACACATTTTCCCTTTTATTTCTTATTTTATTATGAAAGGAAGAATTGACAAATTTCCTGTTTTCTTCGGTTGAATTAAATCTAACTTGCAGCTGTTCCACACTGCTTGTTGTGTTATGATTCACATCATTTATGTCAGGTTCGTGCTTGTGTGTGTGTGTGTGTGTGTGTGTGTGTGTGTGTGTGTGTGTGTGTGTGGACATTTTTCTTTTAAGTTGATTATTAAACTTAGTAACTACCTACACTGTACAGTATATATAACTGATTTTGTGAAAATTAATTAATAAGTTTGACACAATTTGCAGTGAAAATTAATTTGGGGGGAAAGAAATTAATGGAACCAAATTGTACCACTCATGAACCACAAATTACTCAAATAATAGTTAGCTTGTTGCTCATGAGTCATCTGTTCGTCCAGTTAGATCCCGACCTATGATTGCGCTCAAAGAGTAGACGCCCTCTAGTGGTCACGAGAGAAATTGCATGCGAAGTGTAAAAATAAAGGTAAATTGTAAAAACAGTGAATTTTGCTCCAACCATAACTGTTTTCTATCCATAACCTTAATACTTTGCTTCTAAACTCAAGCAGTAAGTGAAAAATGTTTTAATAGTATTTGTTAATGACTGAGCGTATAATCTCAATTATTTTCAATCTCACATCCCATTTGATTCAAGGCACTGCACGTTACTTTGCCATCAAGGCCCCTATTATTTCCTCCTTGGCTTTATTTATGCTTTCAATTTTCCATTTTGCAAATAGCACCAAAACTGACATTGCAATTGCTGGTGCTTCTTGCTTATTGGTGATGTTTTAGATAGTCATGCATCTCCACATTTTTGTAACCTGGCACACTGCATGGCATGTTTAAAAAACAGAAAGAGCTACAGAGAACAGTTTGTGGGATGGTCTAACAGTCTGAATCTGGTTGCTTTTTGTTTTTATCTTTTGTATGTTAAATGTTACAGCATGCGTCCGGTTTCACCTAAATACCTTTAACCTGAATACATAAACTATCTTAATGCTTTGAATTTTCTGAAACTTGCTGCATCAGTGTTGGGTCCCAAGGACCAGAAACTTCTCCTGGAAAACAGAACTACAAAGGGATGATGACCCATTTTTCTAAGCTGCCTGCATGGTTATGGCTGTGAATCAAGACCAGAGCTTGCTGCCAAATCATGATCTCCAACAATGACCTGCTCCACTTTCTGCTGCTGGTACCTTTCCACACCAGTTCACAGATTCAGAAAATTACAGTATTAACATCAAGTCAAAACATCAGGCATTTAAATGGACTGTAAATGTGTTGTGTTTAATTCAGTTCCAACAAGCTCTAGCAGTAAAAGTGAGTAATCAGAGCTTTAAAGCAATGTTGTGCTGGGTCTTTGCATTCATGTAGAGATTACTTGGAGATTGTTGCAGGACTTTATGCTTAATAAAACTGTTAAAACTGCCCTAGAAGCAGAGTCCACTGCATCAACAAACCCAGTTTCAAATACAAACAAGCACTCATGCAATGCACTGAAACAAGACTGATCTACAGAAGCCCCATCCCCACAATTTACAGGACCCAAAGAATCCTGCAGCATTGCCAGACACAGCAGGACACTCAGGCCCCAATATGTCATATCAGTTTGCACAAAACATCTCCTTTCTCTACCAAAACACAGTTCAGCATATTTAAAAACTAGTAACTGAACAAACCACAAGACCTCATGGAATCCTTTAAAAGACAAGATCAAAGAGGAGATTTTTGGTTATAATGTACTATAGGACATTTACAAAAAAAAAATAATAATAAAAATAAAGCAAAAACACCTGAAACCAAATGTCAAACACGAAGGTAGAGAGATGATGATGTGGGCTTGTTCTGCAGCCACAGGACCTGGATGCCCTGCCATCATTGAGTGGACCATGAACTTCTCCAGATACCAAAGTATTCTAGAGTCACATGTGTGACTGTCTGTCTGAGTTTCTTATTCCTTAATAGAAGAAGCCTGTTTAAATCCTCTGTGTATCAAAACTTATGAACATAAGCTGGTTCCATTCCTTTTTTATTCTTACACTGTGTTCCTAATGATTCTGCATGTAGGATTTTAGCTAATGAGACATTTTGTTTTTAGATTTTCTATGGAATATTTTGGTTGTGTTGTTTCTCCTGTCTGTTTAGATCACTGATAACAATCTCAGACAGGTTTGATCATTAGCTTCCCAGGTAAGCTTAACTAAAGGAAAACTAATTATTAAACAAGTACAAATTTTCATGTTGTATGAGATAAAAGAGGATATTTCTGCAAAAAAAAATGGCTTTAATAGTTGAATGCCTTGTGAAAGGAATGAAAATACTGAATAGTCACAAAAATACTATAATGCTGCAGTTGTGCATGAAGCTGTATTTAGGCCATCCTTAATCGATGTTCGCAAAGACAAACATTTAGCTCAGAAATGCATGAAGACTCATTTTCAAACTCTTTGAAGAATGCCATGCTACACTGGATGGTCCAGATGGATGGAGTTCTGGATGATCTGGATGTCCCAAGAAGGCTGCTACATCAGCAAGGTGGTGATGGAGTGATATTTTGGGCTGTAATAATGGGGAACAAGATGATGGGTCTTTTTACGGTGTCTGGGGGTGTCAAAATGACCTCTTCAAAATGCATTCAGTTTCAAACTGACCATTTCCTGCCATAGTATAAAAGGAAGAACCATTCCCTTTGCAGTAAAGACAACACTCCATCCCATGCTGCAAAAAATATGACTGAATCTTTGGCTGTTACAAGTATTAAGAGAGAAAAAACCTATGGTGTGGCCCATCTCATCCCCAGACCGCAACCCTGTTGAGAACCCATGAAGCATCCTTCAGTAGCACTATGTGATTTTCTCACCTTAAAAAAATTTAATATATTTCAATGGCACTCTGACATCCATTATGCAAATTCCTGAAGTCATTGTTGCCTGCAGCATCCTGAGGCTGAAAAACCGCACTTCACACCTTACTTCCCTGAGCATCATCGCGTCACAAGACAGCGACTGGATTTCAACACACTGGCCGATCCATCAAAGAAAGGCAAGAGGACATTATCAAATACAGAGAGGATAATAAAGAGAGAAGATTCAAGTTTTTTATTTGCCATTTGTACAAATAGACTTGGTCTGGGGACACTGGGATTCTTTTGCAGAGCTTTGAGTTTAAGTAATATAGCATAAAATAAGAAAAAATACATGGCCACAGTACCACTAAAGGAAATAAATAATTTAAAAAAACACTTATTTATGATATGAGAAAACTGATTTATATTATAACATTGTCAGTTGCTGTATTTATATTATAACTGCACTCAAGTGACTCCAAAAAAAAAAAGAAGAAAAAAAAAAAAGAGAAATGTTGCAGAAGCGGTTGGAATAAGGCCTTACTTTGTTTCAGCAGCAGTCTGACTGTTTGGCAGGAAAGCAGCTGTTGTGGAAAAGTGTGTTAAATCCAAAAGGACCAGAACAAGAGATAAAACAAGGGTCAAGAAAGGACTGACTTTTACTGGCTGGAGATCTCTGAGATGGATGCTGAATTAGTCATCATTAGGGAAAAATCTGTCAAAGTTCAGTAGTGATTATTTAAAAGGACGGTCTATGAGGGTGGGGGGCAGTAAACCTCCAAACAGCAGTTCTGTTCTCCTCAAATGAGATTCCAGCAGAAACTATCCATGGACCAGTTCAATGGATGAGAAAGTTGTTGATGTGATATAAAAAATGGCTCCTATATTAACATGGAACCGGATCTGTTTACAGGGTTTTGTGTTGTTTTGTTTTGTTTTTTTTCATAGAAAAATGATTTCTTATCATTCATATTAATTTTTTAGAAGAAATAAACAAAAACATCATATGCATAACTACTTGGAACACAGTTTAAGGCTCAGTCACACAAACATGCTGTCTTGTACATGCACACCTTTAACAGAGTACTGTAGATTTGTGTGTGTGTGTGTGTGTGTGTGTGTGTGTGTGTGTGTGTGTGTGTGTGTGTGTGTGTGTGTGTGTGTGTGTGTGTGTGTGTGTGTGTGTGTGTGCATCAGCCACTAATTGGACTGAATTTCACTGAGCAACAAAAGATCTGACTCGAAAATTCCAGCTCTGGTCTGTACAGGCTCTGCTTTGTTGTCCTTTCGCCACTGTTTGCTGTGTTAACAGTTATCTCTTCCTCTCTCTCTCTTTCTCTCAGTGTCTATCTCATTTTCCCTCTTTTCTTTTTTTCTTCCCGTGCGGGCCATGAAAGGCTATTTGCGCCAAATGAAGTCAGTCACCCCAACTGCCAGGAGGCAGTGAAAGCACAGAGGCCAGAACTTGCGAGGGGGCTTCCTACATCATCTCCTAAATCTCTGTTTCTCTCACACACACAAAGACACACCAACACTCTCAGCGCAGGAGTCTGCTGGACAGCCACAATGAGCACACCACCTTCAGCGAAATGGGCCTTTGTCACCGTCATCTGTGTGCTGAGCCTGGATCTGAGATTTTTGCTCTGTTTTTTCTGCTGATCTTGAAGGAGGATAAAGTTTAATGTCAGGACGATGTTTGGGCTGCAAAGCTCTGAAGATGGGAGTGATGGATGTGGCTACTTGGATTTACTGAGCACTGAAGAGCTGGAGTGTAAGATCTGCTACTTTGCATACAACTTATGCAGTCGTCGGCCCAAGATGCTGGAGTGCTGCCACCGCGTATGCTCCAAATGCCTCATTAAGATCTTAGACCTGGGTGAGTCGCCTCCCAACGCCTTAGTGTGTCCTTTCTGTCGCTATGTGACCAGACTACCAGGAGAGGCAGTAAACAGCCTGCCAGATGACTGTAACCTGGTAGCAACGTTGGCTCTCCAAAGTAGGAATCAGAGGAACCTTCACTTCCACCAGGATGCGACAACAGAGCTGCTACTTAGCCCACGCCGCCTGAGTTCCCTGATGGGTGGAAACTCACCTTTGATGTCCCCTTCCTCCATGTCCTCCAATTCTTCTCCAACTACCTACTCCACCATCCGGAGCTCCCCTAATTTTGTAGTCATCACGATCATGGAGCCTCCACCGGCATCTACATCCACCCAAGACCTTCATCACCAGCATGGTTCTCACACATCAAACCAGGGCTACCGCTCATCTAGTCTGGACTCTATTGCGTCCATCACACAGAGGTGGACTGTCTGGAACTGTGCAGCCCTCCTGTGTCAGACTTCAGCCCGGGCACTAGTGTGGGTGCTGGGGCTCCTGTACTTCAGCTCTCTGCCGATGGGGGTTTACCTGCTCATCATGCAGAGGACAACGGTCGGGGTGCTGCTAGTGAGTTTGGTCCCCGCCAGCCTCATCATGATCATGATCTATGGCTTCTGCCAATGTATCTGCCATGAGTTCTGGGACTGCATGCCACCATAATGGGACCAAATGAATGGGGCAATGGTTTGCTTTGAACATGCTCGACAATAGATTTCCAGAGTTCGGTAGTGGGGATGTTACTGTGTAATCAACCATGTGGACAGGTAACTTGAATGTCAGAAAAACTCCTTTACTGGTGAAGATCATTACAAATGAAGCTCACCATTTAGACCTTTCATTAATATTTATGTTAATTTGTACAGTTCATTTTAGGTTAATAAGCAACTTATTACCCAGTAGTGCTCTAAGTGTTAGATTACTCACAGTGTGGACAAAGGACTCTGCTTAATGTACAGCTTAATAACATTGTGATGAGAATCCTGAATGAAATTAAAGCCGTCTATGACAGCGGTGGGTTCGTTATCTAACAGTTATTTTCCACTGTTGAAGATTGTCTCACAGCCATAAATGCATTAAATGTAACGTTTGCATCACAGAGTCCTGTAAGTTCTTGAGTCCTGTAACAGCAGGAAGCTGTCAGATCACGAAGAAAAATGTCTTCTGTGAGTATAAAAGAATCAAATAATATCAGCAAGGAGATCTAAAAATAAAATGGTTAACAGTAGCAGTGAGTTTGTTCATGGTTGTTTTTTGTTTTCTTTTGTATCACAATAGGAAATTGAGAAAGATGTATAAGTGTGACCCTTTAAGCTTGGACGTGGAAGGCCAGCGATGGATCCCTCTCTTTAGCTGCAATCAGGCTTCCACTGAGTTTTTCTTTTGCTTGGGGACAAAAACAAATTTCATTGAAATATATGGCAATGAAAGAAAAAGCTGACCAAGCCACTGTTGAGGTCAAAAATGAAAAAGCCTTTTTTAAAAGTGGCTAATACATGGAAAAAGTTTAAAATATGTCATCAGGGTGACAAATCAGTCATGAGGACATTGGTGAAACCCAGGTAATATCAGGATGTGACATCATGAGTCTATGAACAAGCAGGTGACCGAAATGAGTAGGAAAAGAAAAAACACAAAAAAACAAGTATACAATATAGCATTATATCTGACAATACCTCTTTATACACCTTATAGATCCCTGTCAAACAAATATAGGTTAATGATGAAAAAGGATTGATTTCCTCGTTGAGGCCAGGACGTATCATTGCTTTCAGTTGGAAAATCCAAAATGTTTCTCGTAGAAGCCGCTTGAGACGGTCAACACCCCTCTGACAAGTAGAGGCCCCTTCAATGGTCATCCATGCCCTGCCTGTCTGTAATGTTTAGCCATGGGATACTTGAAGATTTTATTGTTTTTACTCATCTATCAATAAGAAGCACTCCTTTATCTTTCTTTTTTTTGTGTGTTTTTTTTGTTTTGTTTTTCTTTTCTTTTTTTTTGTTTGTTTGTTTGTTTGTTTTGTTCTTGGTTTTATTATTGAAATATAATTTTTTTTAAAGAGACTCTGGTAATATAATAAACTTTTAATTCAGTTCAGTTTATTTATATAGCTATTCACAACAAAAGTTGTATCAGGGCATTCTGAGATCAACAAACACAGGAGAATTTTTATTTTATTTTATTTTATTTTATTTTATTTTATTTTATTTTATTTTATTTTATTTTATTTTATTTTATTTTATTTTATTTTATTTAGATAGATGAAGTGTGGTTTCTTAGTCTCAAGACTTTGCTGGGCAACAATGGTTCTGGGAATGTACAAAGTAAATGTCACTGTGGTGTCAAAATGAGTCAGAAAGGCTTATTTTTAAGGTCAGAAAGTTACATGGGGCTACTTTAAGATTAAGATAACATCAAAAGAAAAAAGACTGACATCTAATCCTTTCATGCATGGAGGTCACTACAGTGTACAGCTGTTTAGATGTGTTTTTTCTCTATTCCTGCAGTTTTGGGCACTGCTGCATATAGTCCACTATAGTGGAAGCTACTGCATCATCCCATACAAAAAGAAAATCTCATTGGTAGAGATCAACCACCTCAGCTATTTTGGTTTCTACCTTCTATAAAAAAAAATACCACTGCAGGTAAAAAAAAATAATTACATCAAGTAACATCTAAGGTGACATATTATGTAAAGATTTTCCAAGTTTTGATTTTATATTTGGAGGAAATACAGATTAATCATCTCTCCACTCAGCTGTACATCATGCATCACAAGCTATATTTCAGCTTAAATACAATGTCAATTAATACCAATGTTGTTCTTGAAAATTATTTATATCCTGTAATGCTTTGGCTGTAAATCAACTGCTTTATATTTTTAGAATGTAATTTGAGGTTTTTTTGTATCCATATTTTTTGTAGGGCTCAAAAAGACAGGCATACAGGGTAATAGAGGAGTTTTCTCAAGTGAGGAAGAGTGTGCTTCTGGTAGCAGTGATGAGGAATGGCTGCAAGTACAGACAGGTGCAAGTAGAGAAGCAGAATCAAGCAGTGACAGCGAAGGTGAGGAGGCTGGAAATGTTGCTGAGGGAGTTGAGGCTGATGAAGGAAATGAGACTGATGAACCTGAGGGACCACCACCTCCCAGAGCTCAGGGGGAAAAAACAAAGGAAAAGAGTTCAGAAATGTTTGGAAAGCTAAGGATAACCAGTTTGAGGGAGACCTGCCTCCTTTCTTAGGAACGAGCAAGATTAATGTTGAGGTAACAGATCCGAAAGATTTATTCATGCATCTTTTCACCCAGAATATGATTGATGACATTGTTTACATTACAAACCTGTATGCTGTCCAGACAGGAAAAAGAGAAGCTGACATTGACCTCAGAGCTCAAAACATTTCTTGGAATGAATATGGTAATGTCAAATGTCAGATACCCAAGATCCAGAATGCCTTTATCTTGATCTGATAGCCGATGCAATGTCATTGAACAGATTTCAGCAAATTCTAAGATACATGCACTTGTGGACCCTGAAAATGCTGACAGGTTTGTCAAAATAGAGGCCTACAGGCTATTACAACATAATACCTGTATAACTGTATAACTAAATTACAACTATACCTACATAACTACCATGTTATTACATTGATGTTTTTTACAGTACAAAATGCACGAAATACACTTGAGTGGACAGATAAATGTATCTTTATAAAATAAAAATAGAAAAAAAATTAAAAACCTTGTTTTAAATCCCTAAATATGTACAAAAACACATAGAAAAAAAAATCCTGACTGATCTTATCATAATTCATGTATGAGAGGATTGAGATCATTTCAAATGTTGTTACATTACAAACAACACAGGTGATTAAAACCCCCAAATTCCTCCAATGACATCTTTGCAACATCTTTTAAGTCTCATCTTAAAGGAAAAGAAGGTCTTCCTCCTCAACCAAAACCAGAGTCAGGCTCTGTGTCCTGTTTCACTTTGTGGGAAATTAGAAACTGTAAGAACCACAAGTAAACCTGCAGATACATGGACTTCATTTTCTGGATTACTTTGAGACAGGTTTTTCTTTAATTATGTCAATATATGTGAATCAAATTCCAGATCCTGGTCAAAAATGATCCCTCAAGGTTCATCACAGTTGTAGTTTAATGCCATCCAATAACTTCATGACTACACAGTTAATACTTTGGTCCAAAGAATAAGCCTCAGCCTTGCCTGAATTTAGAAGCAGAAAATTACAACTCATCCAGGCCTTTACACCTTTGAAGACATGCTTGTTGTCTAGCCAACTGATGGTTTTAACTGGAGCATGGACAAGTACAGCTAAGTGATGCCGTGCTGTCTAATAATGTTACGCTATGGAAGCATATCTAAAGGGAAAAGTATTGGTCCAAACAAAGAACCCTGGAGATCTCCATGACTCGTCCTGATGTGTGAGGAAGATTCATTGTTTACATTTAAAACTGGGAGCTCTCCAATAAATATCATTTAAAACAGTTTAATGTGGTTCCTTTAATCACAGTGACATGTTTGAGCCTCTGTATAACCTTCTAATGTTTTTTTAAAGACTCAAATAAGAAAAGGACAAAATTTCTTTAAAATAAAGTACCCTGTAATATTAAGCTTTACTTCTAAAAACCTTTTTGAAAAGTACCATGACGTTATCAAACTACTATATGACATCAGACATTTAATAAAGCTGCAAAGAGCCTTAAAATTAATCACAAAGAAGCTTAATTCTGAATTAGACTGGATGTCATTTTCAAATGCTACACTAGAAAAACTAGATATTTGTCTGTTTAACATTAAAATCAATTACCCTTTAAATTTACTCTGTATAAAGTAGAGAATAACAAGATCAGTATAAATAGACATGATGAGAGAACATAACAGGAGTTTGTTCATCTGTGCAGCCAGTTGGGGCAGAAAACTGTTCAGTTCTAAACCACTCTGCATTGTCTTTTGTTGTACATTCACTCATCCTTCATTATTAGCATTGAGTATAATGAACCACCAGAGGGTGCTGTGACCATCTCCAGCCCCTCCTCCTTTCCCTGGTGGGCTTTAGGGATGTTTTGTCCTTTTACCCATCTTGTTTGCTTCTAGATGGCAGGAAATTTCAGATGACCCTGGTGATTGGTGTCTCTTCACTGCTACATCTTATTTTCTTTGTTCCTGTTTGTCTGCGTCAGCTTCCTCTGCTTCAACAATACAAATAATTATGTGCTGCAGAGATTCAGAAACAATCAGGAGGCCTTAACAACTCAGACAGAATCCCTTCTGCTTCAAATCAGTTCAGATTCTTGTGTTAGATGAAAAACAAATCCAGCAGGACTGTTTACACAGTGAATTTGAAAGTCAAATGAAACAATCACAGTCTTATTTACTCTGTGGTGTCTAATCTGGAGACATCTGGACTGAACAAACCCACTGGGAGACCTGGGCCCAACTGAGCTGTGAACTCCTTAAAATAATTCCTCCTCTCTGAGAACCGTGCATGTTTAAGCTGATTTAAAACAGCAGCAGCACAAAAAGGTGAGGATCCACTTAAATAGCTTTAAAACATATTTTTCCTATTTAAAGGCTGTTTTCTGGTATATGCATGGTGCAAATTAGCTATTTCTGTGGACATTAGTGAATCATCCAATACACTGCCACCTACCGAAGAATAAATTATATATATATATATATACATATATATATATATATATATGTGTGTGTGTGTGTGTGTGTGACAGAGGAAGACACTCGATACGAAACTGATGTTTGTCAATTTATCTCCACAGTAAATTATGAAATGGGAAAGTAAAGTAATAAGCAGTGATGATGCAGTAACTACTAAAGTAAATACATTACAGTTTATAGCAGTAACAAGTAACTAGTAACTCATTACTTTTTCTGAGTAACTACACCAACACTGGAGACAGACAGTCCTGATACTGAAAGATTCCCAGAAGGGAACAAACCCATCCAGCTATAGGCCGATAACCTGTCTATCCACAACATGGAAGCTCCTGTCTCACCGAGTGAGTGTCTCAAGCAATGGAACCTGGAGGAAAATGAAATGTAGGAACCGTCATGAGAGAACAAGCCCCTGCATGGGATGCACCACCAACAGCCGAAGTGGCAGATATGAACAAGTCCTAGCAATAGCTAGAGAGGGCTGGACTGAAGGGCAGCACAGAGGTGCTAATCATGGCAGCACAGGAGCAAGCCTTGAGTACCAGAGCAATCAAGGCCCAGATCTACCACACCAGACAGGACTCCAGGTGCAGGCTGTGCAAAGAGACCCCTGAAATAATCCAGCACCTCCCAGCAGGGTGCAAGATACTGTCCAGGGTACTATGCCTTCTGGCTGGAAGCTGCTGCAACAGCAACTGCATTGGAATAAGTGGGTATACACAATGGATGGATGTTCCAGAAATAATTAGTGATTAAATGAGTCATTTCTCACAGATAAGCTTCAATCTGTCAGATAAATGAAGTTCTACCTGTGGAAAATGTCACTTCTTTGCTTTTCTTTTACAGAAGTTGGTAACCTGTTTCAGGGCTCTGCAACAAACAAATCTGGGTCATTAACTTGTGTTTCTCTTTTGCTTTCTCAGCAGATATTCTTAGTTTAGAGTTATGGAGCTTCCTGAATCTGGTTCTGCTGTTGGTTTTTCCCCCTCCTGTTAAAATTAAGTTTTTTCCTTGCCACTGTCACCCATCGCCTCATGCTCGCTCAGGATTGGAGATTGCAAGATTCAATCCCATCCAAGAAGCAGGAAGTACAATGAACTACATAAAACATTTACAAGAATACACTAAGGCAGTAACCTGTAGGCCATAAGGTAATTATTGCATGTGCTCAGTCAGTGGATAACTGTCAGTATAACTGCTGTCAGGGACCAAGCAGTAAAGCAATGAGGACACAGAAAGTCATTTCATAAACTGGGTTTTTATCGACCAGAAATCCAAAAATCCAAAAGAATAAATAAACTAGCCAGCCAATAAAAGAGGTCAACTCAATATAACAATACTCAAAAGTTAAACAAACCAAACTCCACTGAAGAAAAACTGACCTAACACAGCGACACAGTGATGGTAACTTATACGGTGGTTTGGCCAAACCAAATAACACACAGGGAGGAACAAAATGGATAAAAATAACTAGACAAAGACTTAAAACTAACTCAAAGAGAAACATGTTAAACAAAGTACATAACCTTCCACTGTAGCTAAGTGTGCACTCCAAACCACCAGTGCAAAGTAAACGTGAAAGGAAATTATGCTTTTTATTTATCTGCAAATAAATGTGTTGTGTAAAAATGTGACAAACATCATCATCGTGAGGCTCGAGCCATTATAACTGGACTACAGTCAAATGTAATAAATTGGATTGTGTTTGTAAACTTCCTTGAGATGACTGTTGTGAATTGGTGACAGACAAATTAAATTTAATTTAATGAGTTTAATAACTGAAATAATTGTAAATTAATTCAAAAATGGTTTGTGGAATTTTTTTTTAAATTTAGTATTTGCTCTTATAAGTTAATACCCTTTGAATTGAAGCTGGACTTTGTTGTTTGTTTCACATTTTGGTTCCAGCAGTTAAAACCATTTTATATATTCAGTGTATGAAAAGACACTAACAACACACTGACATCTCTGACATGGTAGCTGTTGTTTTCTGTTCATTCTGTTGATGTTTTACATGGAGCTCAGACTGTGTTTCTGATACTCCACTGCACAGATTTAAAGACTGTTTTATTAAATTAATTTAGCTCTGATGTGCACCTACAGTATTAGACCAAACAGATTTATGAGAGGAGACTTTTTGGCTCATTTACTGTTTGGTGCTCCAAGTCAGCTGATCATTTATTAATAAATGTATTTATTAGGTTGATTTTCCAGCATGAGCAGTAACTAGCAAGCAGTCAATAATAACTTTTTTTCTTTAATTTCTTTATTTTTCACTCTTTTACTGCAAAATAACAATATGCCATATTAGCAAACAATTTTCCTCATAGTTTTTATTTTTGATACTGTAATTTAAATCGCGCTGTGCTAGAAAAGTAGATTAAATACAAGTAAAAAAAGTCAGCTTAAATATATTAGAAAAACATTTGAAATCTCCAGTTTGCTGATGTGTTGTTGTTGTTGTGGCTGCTGCTGTTTTGAAATTAAAGCGAACATCCTTCAAAAACCAATAAAGTAGGTTATCACATCAGTTAGCGAGTAATTGAGTAAACTTTTCTGAATTCATTTTGAATTCAGACTTGTGTTTCTCCTGAAATATCTCCTGTAATAAATATTTGTGTCTTGTAGTTAAGCTGAGTGGAGCACAAACACTGAGGAGCTGATTCCAGCACAAGTTGTCCTGTTCTGCTACTAAAACACATGTCTGGCTGATGATGAAGAGTCAATGCTTCTACCATGTATGTTTTCCAGGAATTTTGGTCTGAATCTGAGCAAGTGCTTCCCTGAAGGGAGACTAACATCATTTGAGATTCCTTCTTAGTGATGCAATGAACATTCCCACATGCTGGCGAGAGGGACGTTCACAGGCTGCACAAGCCAAACTGGAAAACACCAAAAGCAGAAAGCTTTCTTCAGCTTGTATTCTACTTTGTTACTCTTCTGTTTTCAATGTGCTTTGGCTGGACTTCTTGTTTTCATAAATATTACCATGAAATTTTATCAGTTATCGTGGCCATCCAGGGATAAAGCTGAGGGACTTGGACCCCGAGATTCAGACTCATCTTAAATTAAAGTCAGTTTCATCTCATCTGTCTTCAGTTTTCCAGACAATACAGGAAATTATTTCTTATTTTTTTTTACAACAAAAGACTAAAGTATTATATTTATGAAAGTATTCAAACCTTTCACTGAGTTCTTGGTTCAAGCATATTTGGCAGCAACAGCAGCCTCAAGTATGGGCACAGCTTTTCTTTGGAAGATTCTATCATTTCCTCATAGCAGATATTCAAGCTCAGCCAAGTTGGATGAGAAGCATTTACAGGTAATTTCTGGAAATGCTCCTCTGGGTTCAGGTCCAGATTCAGACTGAATCACTCAAGGACTTTTAAAAAATTCTCCTGCTTTTTAATTTCTTTAATTTAAATAAAAACTTCTGTGTGTTACTCTATGATTTTGAGCCCTTTGTAAATGGTTTACACCCAGGACTGCTCTGTATTTTTTTGTGTATAAAGTCCTTTATCCTAGCAAGTTACCAAGCCTCAGTTGCAAACAAACATCCCCACAGAATGATGCTTACTTCATTGTGTTTGATTGTAGAGGTAGAAAGGAAGACGTGTGCCTTGTTTATTCCACAGACAAAAATTGTGACCAGATAATTTAGTTTTCTTTTAATCAAATCAGAGGATTTTGCCTGTAAGTTATTTAGGTGCCCTTTTGGCCAATTCCTGGTGTGCCGTCACAAGCTTTTTGTGAGGTACGTCTTCAAGCTGATGCATAAAGACTTGATTAGTGGAGAGCTACACTGATTGCTCTATTTATCTGACCCATTAAGTTAAGTCTTGTATGTTGAAGCAGGGAAACATCTAAAACCTGTCGGACAGCAGCCCTGGTTCAGAAGATCTAAAGGAGGCCATGGGAAGACTCAGACATGCTGGAAGGACTGTGTCTCTCGGCCGGCCTGGGAACACCTCAGGATTCCCCCAGAAGACCTGGATAAAGTGGAATTCTGGGCTTCTCTGCTTAAATTGCTGCCCCCTGTGGCCCAACCTTGGATAAGCAGAAAAGGATGGATGGATGGATGGATGGATGGATGGATGGATGGATGGATGGATGGATGGATGGATGGATGGATGGATGGATGGATGGAAAGGTCTGTAGGCACTTAACTTCTAACAAATTACATACTGAATAACAATAAACCACCACAATCTTTCCTTGACTCAACTTTGCAAAACGTAGACTCCCATTGTTAAAATCATGCTCCAGTTTTATCTTGATCTCCATCAGCCGTCTTTACCATTAGCTTGTAGCAGGTACAGAAAATGTAGTACATCCCAAGGACAATACTTATGGTTATTACAGTATCTGAATATGACTTTGTGTGTCCACATCTGTAACAAACAGTGTCTACATGTCTAGTTGAGGTGAATCGTGGTTGTGCAGTGTCAAACTTTAATACTTGAGACCAAGATTCACTTCTTTAGTTTCATGTATTCTTAGATTTATGCACAAAAAGTATCAAAGGAAATTTCTTGATTTTGATCCTAAGGTGCAATCATACATTACAACATTCTCAATCCTGATCATTTTTTAATTTAATCTGTACAAAGTAATGTTTTTTTCTACGGCAGACCAATAATCTATGAAGACCTTTGTTTTTGCAAAACATAGCTATGTGCTGCACATACTGCATGTAAAAGAAACAATTCTGACAGGAACATATATTTTCTATATCTGCTTTAACTTGTTTGTCGTCAGTACATTGAAAAAAGAAGGATATACTGATGCTTTTGACATCTTTTGTGCATATATTACTCAACACTAGTCTGATGTGCTGTAAAAGTGCAATGTTTACTCCTTTGAAGTCATCAAGATTTACACACAATGCATGCAAATTGGAAAGAAGCAGTAGAGCCTTGTGACTCAACTTTGTCCAGCACATCAGGTATTTGTTAATTGTTGTCAGTATGGAACCATTGTTCTCTATTTTACTTTGATGATAACAGTTTTCACAAGATCTTCTTTCTGTTTATTTAAAACTGCCACCAATAGATTTAGTTTGTATTTTAGCAAAAAAAATAGTGAGGCTGTGTCTGTACTTAATTTTAATAATGCCCATTCTCATGGACTGTGGGAAAAAACCCAGTGAAAGAGAAGAGTTAGACATATTGACATATAGACAGTCAAATTATTTATTCACATTACTACACATATTAGGAAATCAGGGGGAAAATATCAATAGGCAGTTTCATTAAAAATGTCAATATTAGGCTATTTGCGTACAACCACACTAAACACTTGAATAAGAAAAGTTACCATCTTTTTGTGCAGATTTAACACTTCATCTGTCTGATGTACATTCACAGCTCAGTCTATTGAGTTCACATTCCCATAGGAAGTGAGTGGAGCTGCTCTGAGCCAATCAGATTTACGGATAACGCTCCGACAACAAACAAAAGATCGAGGCTAGCCGTGCTCATTATACTTTGTCGATCCGTCTAGTCTAACCTTACTAGTTACTTTCCTCCCAACACAGGCCTCTTCGTCTGTGTTTTAACTACTTTCCTCACTTCTTCTGCGACATATAATCTCCTTTTAGGGACTCTATTTTAGGCTTTCTGTCAGCTAATGTCAACCTGAGCCATTTCAGCGATCGCTTTGCCTTTGCTGGCCAAGCTAAACGCATTAGCCAGGTTAGCTACTTGGCTAACCAGCTCTGGCTGCCTCTCTGTGACCAGCGAAGCCAGTTAGCTTAGCCTGCTAGCTAGCTAGCTTTGCTAAACCCCCTTTAAAACTTGACACTGACTGACGCCAGTGGTTTTGGCTTGTTACTGACAAGCCATTTTACTAAAACTCGTGTCGTAGCCATGTCTGGACAGTCGACGGGCTGTGGATTTCTGATGTCGGTTGTTGTCCATGGAGACTCTGCTCTGAACGAGCAGGAAAAGGAGCTCAACCAGCGACTCCGTCGGCTCTATCCAGCCGTAAATGAAAATGAGACTCCGCTTCCCCGGTCCTGGAGCCCGAAGGACAAGTTTAGCTACATCGGGCTCTCTCAGAACAATCTCCGTGTACACTATAAAGGTATGACATACAGAGAATATGGAGTTAAGCACTTTATTTGCCAATGCTAACACCAACTTTGCTAAGACTAGCTTAGCATGAGGTTAGCGGATCAAAACCAGCTGCCGTTGTGGCTAAAAACAAAGTAGGCTAAGCTAGTAGCATCGTCAACAACAAGACAGAGGACATCTTGCAACCCGACCAGCTGGCGAGGTGTAGCCACAGCCAAAATTTGATCTACTAGCTTGTTAGCTTTGCCTGTTAACCAGTTTGTCAGTTCCATGAAATGTCACCGCGAAGCTTTCACACCAGACAAAATATCGAACTGATTTAAAACTGTTCAGTAAATAACATGCAACAGTAGTATCACCTTCTTTAAAAGTACACATTAAGCTGTTTCTGCAACATTTCACCCTCAAAATTATATCGTGTAGAGTTAGCTAGAGTGTATCAGTTAGACAACCAACTGGTAGGCTAATGTAGCATTAGTTGGCAATTAAATGACAGGAAATACACAGTGTTAAATATCGTGATTAGCCTAAGTTACTTCCCAGAATTGTTAAGGCTTTTATTTAAGTAGCTGTTGATGACAGGATAGACATAAGTAGTTCTTCGCTGCTGGGGGTTTAATATCAAGAGTCTTGTCAGACATTCAGGTAGGACTAGTTGCAAAGCAGAGCTATTATGAGGGGTCTTGGAGCAGGCCTACAAGAAAAGGCTAATGTTTACAAAAGAAAAAAAAAAGGTGTTTCTGTGCTTGCTGGGTGTGTTCTAGTATTCTGGATCTGACTGGCCCTCTACCCTCACTCTTCCTTGTTGCAACTAGAATGTTCTGTCTTTGTATTACCCACTTACCTCAATAACATATCAGGTTAGCTAGATGGCTAGATGTTAAGTAACTAACTTTTAAATCATATAAAACTTTCACCTGAACACCATTCAGTAAACAGGGGACTACCTAAAGTCCCACTTTTTCTGAGCACTTAATTTCCTTAAAACTCGTTTAACAGTGCATGTCTGATGATCATTTTAATAAAGGTAAATATCAGTGTTTTTTGCAAATGGAAACACTTAGATATCTGGTACCTCACTCGTGTGGATCAGAGCTGAAAAGACTGATTGGTCCTTTTTGTTAAGAAACTATGCTAATAAGTAATTTATCAGTATTGCTTAAAGCTAAGTGCCAGGAAGTAGCTATGTGTGCTTAAGTAAAATGTTTAGGAATGCTGGTTAGGCAAAACATTTGAATATATATATATATATATATATATATATATATATATATATATATATATTAGGGATGCTCCGATCAGGTTTTTTGTTGCCGATTCCGATACCGATCACCCATGAGTGCCGATCACTGCCGATCACCGATAATCACATGGATTGGCTGTAATTTTCTTATAAGCACTGCCGACTATTTGATGTGGAAAAGGAACCATAAAATCCCCCTAATTTAGACAATAACATGTACATAGTACAATGCTCTATCTTTCAGTAATCAGTAGTACTATATTTTAACAGACTGAAAACACATAAGGCTCTCATAAGGCTAAATAAGAAAGTAAAACAAAATCTTAATATTGCTAAAAACAAAAAGCCAAGTAAAAGAGGCGTCCTCCACCACTGAGAACGGTTGGTCGTCAAGGCCGATTAACTGAATTATTTTTGTGGTTATTTGCTTGACTGTCACGCTCATACGGACGAGTGTTGGTAACTGTTGGCTGCGCTAGCTGCGCTCTGGCTGCACCAGCGTCTTCCTTTCATTCTGTGCAGTGAGCCTCGAAAATTCAGCGTACTCCGTCAAGTGTTTGTTCTTTAAATGCCGTATTAGATTCGTTTTATTGAATGATTTTGACGTACTTCCCCCGCGAGGTACTTTTGCGTTGCACGTGTTGCAGGATGCAAACTTTACATCATTCTCACACACAGTGTAAAACTTCCACACGGCAGACATGTTTGCTTTGGATTTGCAACCGCACGCATGCAAATTGTGGAGGAAAGCGGGAGCTATGACACTGCCCGCAGCGCTTCTGCAGGTTGCAGAGTATGAAATATAGGTGGTCAGATTTTGTGATCGGCAACAAAAGGCATTGATCGGCGAACACCGATCACATACTTTTTTACGGATATCGGCCGATAATGATCGGTGTCCGATCGATCGGAACACCACTAATATATATATATATATATATAAATCCACAAATGCTTCATTTGAAAATTTGAATGTGGGGAAAAATGTACATTTATAATGTTGCACAACTACAAATACAACTTGGTGAAATAATACACTTTTCACAACACATCCAAGTTTGTTTTTATTATTGTCTGCCTCACTACAATTGACACAACCAGTTCCAGGTTCTCTAGATCTAGAAGACTAATAAAGCTTGCTTTATTATAGGTATATAGAGGTAGCCAGGCATCTTTTAAACATTGATATTTAATAATTTTTTTTTACTAAAATTGAAATGAAAGGGTAATGGGTTATTGTAGATTAACCAGGTTCTGTCCCACATTTAGCTAATGCAGCAGTACACTTGACATGACTCAGTATTTCCAAGTGTAATGCCATTAAGAACCGATATTAATACCAGCAGCCTAGTTATTTCCTTTTGCAACGGCTACAAACTGCAGCTATGTGATATTTGATTGTGTAAATATGTTTTATGACCTCATGTTGTTGTTGGCAGCTCCTCACTGAAGCTGCTTTAGCTAATGTTAGCTTTTAAGACAGATCGAATGACAAGCTACACATTTCAGAGCACAGGAGGTACAGATTCACAACATTTAGGTGACAATCTTCTGACCACTCACTAATTTAATGCTACAGTTTTTTTTTATTATTAAAAAAATGCATCCCGTGAATCTGCATTATGTTTTGGGATTACTAAGCCAGCTTTTTTCATGTTTAAAGTTTTTTTAATTTTTTCATGTTTCAAAGGAAGTCTGTCTTCCTATTGTTCTTTACACACTGTCCCATGGGGGAAAAAAAGTTTATCTTTTGGGTTATTTTCATTACAAATTTAAACTTTGATGGTAGTGTGTGTCTACAGTCTCCTCTGATCTGATTTGATAAAAACTTTTACATTATTTGCTCTGTGAACTAGAAGGTATGAGCAGAGTTCCTTTCTAGTTTACAGACAAGTATTTTCTCTATTTTCTCCGTTTGATCATGCTTTTTCATTGGCGGTCTAGAAGGTTTAGTTTTCCCCTGAACCATAAAATCCTTAAATGTGCTTTAAATTAGATTGAAGAATAGTTTTCCTCAACTTCTCTCTTTCTTTACTCTCAGCATTTTTAACCTATTTATGACTTCAGAAGGTTTCCACAATGCTTTGTTGTAACCTTAGATTATGTATTTTATCCCAAAGGTCACGGCAAAACCCCCAAGGATGCAGCATCTGTACGGGCCACTCACCCCATCCCAGCTGCCTGCGGGGTCTACTACTTTGAGGTGAAGATTATCAGTAAAGGCCGTGATGGGTAAGAAACACAAAACATTTTGGGTGCAACACTTGATTTATGTTATATTGAGCTCTGCTTAAAGCTTGGATAAAGTGTTGGCAATAATGGTATTTTTACCACGTTGTTCCAAAGATAAACATCTCAGAAACAAATGAATTAATTGACACGAAGTTTGTGTAAATCTCCACGACTTAAATGAGCTACTTATTTCATTACTGCATTGGAAGGTTAAACACTTACTTTGATAAATCAGTTCATACCATATATTCTGTAAAACTCATGATTAATCCATCAGCTGGAGGATCCATGTTGCATCTTATTTTTTTTCTTTCTTTTTTTTTTTGTAACAGCATGTTTGGAGGCATTTCATTTATATTTCTTTAAAGATTTAAAATGTGAAAATTTTAACTTATTAAATGGAGAAATGCTGTCATACTAACATGCAGTTTGTTGCACAGTAAACATTTATTGATCATAATGCTAAATTTAAGCTTGTTGAAGCTTGTATAAGGATTGTTACCTTTGCACAATCGTGCCAAATACAGTTCTGCAGCCACTTTGCCCTCTGAAGAAAAAGAAATGGAGGGATATTATTGGTTAGTCTTTTTTATTGGTGTTTTTAATGATTTTAAATCTTGTTAGTCCCACAATTGTCTCCAGGCTCAGTTGAGACAGTGAATAAGCTGCTCATCTGCAATGATGAAAATTATTTAAGAAAGTGGAGAATTGTTAGAAGTAAAAACAAAAAAAAAAGTATTCTTTAATTGACTTAATATAATTTGAATTTAGGAGTAATTTAAATCTGCTATATTTTTACTTTTTCCATAAACTGGAGCCTAACTGTGTTTGTGCTGTTTTTAGCTGAGTAAATGAACAATCAAATACCTAAAAAGTTTAAGAAAAAGAACAAAAGCAGTTTGTTGTTGTTTTTCTTTTGGAAAGCAAAGATAGTTTTCGTTAATCTTTTATAAGGTAGTTTGAAAATCATTTAAAAGCTCCCTGAGATTTCTGCGTTATCAGCTGTAAAGATATAAACATTGTAATTTAAAAACCGGCCACTTTTAGTCCACTAACATCAGACTCTCCATTAGGAATAGAGGTTTAGATAATAGTTTTTTTTTTAACTTTTCTGGGTTCCTAATTATTATAAATAATTTGATTCTGTTTTATTTTAGTAGTTATCAACCAAGTGTAACACACATTGTACACCACATAAGGTTTGTTTGATTTCAAATCAGGAGGCTGCCTAATAACACTCCACCAAACACTCCAAAGTCTGATTGAACCAAACATGATAAAAATCCTCAAGAGACTGGACAACAGTCTGTGACTCTAAATAGAAAATTAATATATTTAGTTCTGTAATAACACAAGTCATATGAATCTACCTAATTAGTCCATGAACAACCAGTTACCACCCCACACACATCCAAAAAGACAAATATGATTCACGCTAAGTAGATTAGATACATAGCTGTTTTCACACATCACAAGTATAGTGATTTTTCAGGAGAATTTACAAACAGTTTGGTTTGGTCTTCTGCCGCTGCTGTTCACAAATCCACTCCACAGTGGGGGATTCTGCATTAAATGTGCACTCTAATATTTTAAAATACAAGGATTACGATAGAACATCTGTAGAACGTAAAGGAGGCAGGACGTTTTGCCAAGCGGAAGGTCCATCTGGTGATGGATGTCACAAAGCTTTGGCCATAAATGCTATGCTGTGTGACATTTGTTGATCAATAATTCTCTTGAATAAATAAGTATCAAGTAGCTCAGCAGGTTGAAAAGGTGTACCACGTACACAGACTGAAGCTCCTTGACACAACAAGTCCCAGTATCTGCCCTTTGCTGCGTGTCATCCATCTCTCTCGTCCCCATTTCCTGTCAGGCAACCTTTTAAACAGCTAACAAATGTTTGGTATTCACATGAATTATTAAAGTGTTTCAGGCCTGTACTGCATGTGCATAAATGGCCTTTGTTTACAATACTCGTCTTCTTAAATTTTTTTTTGCATTTGCATTTTAACTTAATTAATGGTAAGTAACTTAGTTATTTTACTTCTGTTGATTACTTTGTAAATTATTGATTTTTTCAAGTAAATATAAAAAAATTGATATTTTAATCAATTTCATTTAAAAGTGCTCAAACACCCAAAATATATAATTCAGTATCATATAATTACTTTTGGTAATAATCTGATCTTAATTATAGTCAAATTGAATGAATCTGTAGCTAATAAATGACTGAAACAGAATACGTTACCTAGTTGTACTTGAGGGTTAAAATGTTATTTTTCTTCTTATAGTAGGCAACAGCTTTACAACCATCTCCTAAACTTCTAACCATCTGGATGTGGAAATATATTCTGTTGAGTAATAAAATAGATGTTAATTTGTTTCATTTAGTCAAATGATTTGAACCCAGGTTATTGAAAAAGAAACACTTTTTTAAATTGATAAACACCAATATTTATTTATCTGTGAAGACTTTTGTTTTCTACTGTAATCCAAAAGCATGCTAATGTGATCAGGACAAAGTAAAATTTACCGTTGCATGTTCTATGGTCCTGTGTATTTACATCACAGTAGGAGGGAAAAACAAATAATTGTAGACCAACGCTGGACCTGTTAACATGCTGGTGCAACTGAATCATACAAAATCAAACTTCCCAAAGCCAGATTAACAGGCATAGCCCGGTTAGTGTTTTTAATACCAGAATGAATTATTCATAATTAAATCATTAGAAATTTGAGTGTTCTTCTTCGTGTTTACATGGAAATAATTCCAAATTGAGATTTAAATTAGATTGCTTTAAATCTGGGGGTTGGGAAGAGTTTTGATTAGACAGGATTGTGGACAAAACTAGAACGGAGTGGCTTGAACTTAAATGTGAGCTGTATTTGTACAGTATGGGTTTTTTTTTTTGTTTGAGGTATTAGTTATGCAACTGTGTATGTTGGGGTAAGTTCTGCTAATTTTGGCATGAAAAAATGCTTTGGTCAATTTTAAACTTCCTTGTTTTCTTTATAATTTATTCTACTATTTAATATTTAATGGACATGAAGGTGCTAACTCAGCTCTCTGTCTTGCAGCTACATGGGCATTGGCCTATCAGCTCAGGGTGTAAATATGAACAGACTCCCTGGTAAGTTGGCATTGTACTTTATCTCTTGTTATTTTTTCTTTCATGATTTGTTTTTTTTTTGTTTTAGCTGTAAAGTTTTTTTCTTGACCAACGGGGTCAAAAAAAGGTTTTTGGTTGAGCAAACTGCAATTATCTGATTACATCTGCAAGATTTCTGTCAGTGAGGCTGGAATGCAAAGTGGAATAAAAGTGTGATAATGGTGCAGAAGATGAGAAAATGTATGTGCAGATGTCCTTCAGTTCACTGAAACTCCAACTACTGGCTTACAGAACCATCAGCTTCGACTCCATAAATTATCTTTTTTTTATGTTTTTTTTTTTTTTTAAATCAAAATCTGGTTCTAAGACATCACTGGAGTTGTTCTTTTTCTAAAAATGTAATGGAAATTACACTGTAATGCTCAAATTGTAAATTCACATATAAAGTTGTGGTTGTCCAGAACCGTAAGACAGACTATGTGAACGTATCAGGTATTTTGTAGGTCATCTAGGGTGTTTGAACTAAGGCGTTAACCCTTAACATTCCACTAGATCTTTGGCGCCCTCGATCGCTATAGCTTATATTGTCAACAGTTTCTCAGGAATGGTAGTGTGTAACTCTCTGGGGTCAGTTTTGATGGATATATTCCCCTTCAGGTGATCTTCGGATGTGTTCCAGACATCTATATCATGTCCAGGGGCTTTACAATCCAGCCATAAAATGTGGTGTTCATTCAGAGACTCTATGATAAATCAACAATTTTTGTAATAAAAAAAAATCATTATTACTAGCATGTTGCAAAGAGACCTGTAAGTTGATCAGGAAATAATAATGATGCCACTTCCTGTCAAACTTTTCACCAGTTAGATAACTTGGTGAGAGTAACTGAGGGGGTTTTGTTTGTTTTTGTTGGGGGTGTTTATACCTGTTTAAACTAGGCATTGAGTGAAATGATGCTGCATTTAATACATTATGGCCTTGCAGTCCCTCCACTCTTTGCTATGAGAAGAATCCCAGTGTTTAGTGTTTGAATCAGCGTCACCTAACATTTATCTGAACTGGAGCTAGTGGACGTTTATGGACAAACTGAAGGCATTAAACTTTAATCAAATCATAAATTCTGCATCAGAGATGTGTAAATTCCTGCCATTTAGACACAGAATCACCACCAGTTTATTTTAAGAAATTCTGTCCAGTCAAAATTTTTACTCAGCAGATTTAATCAAGAAAGGAAAGGCATAGTTAAAAACTGACACTAGCACCTTTGTTTTTTTTTCTGCTGCTGCCTGGTCTGTGCCATATCATGGTACCATTCGTAGTGATGACAACGTCACTCATGCACTTCACTGAGGTTATCAGACCAAACAGGAGCCCAGACATCCCTTCACCAGCCTTAGAGACAGGCCCACCCTGGAGCTCCAGGCTTTATGTACAGAGATAACAAGAGGCCAGAGTAAACTGTAAACCTTGCTGATTGAGAGGGGCAAGCAGAAATTTACTAATTGTGATGAACAGATGCCAGGGGGCTGCGGAGTTGAGAGCTGTCTCTAAGTGATGAATGTGGCACTGGCAAGATTAATCCTGCAGCTCAGCAGTAACTCGCAGGATCCTTAAAACAGTCCTTAGACCAGTTCTGCTAAAGGACGACGTGTGTTTCACTGTCCTCCCCAACAAGGGTACAGACACACCCTTGGACAATGGAACTTATGTCCATAAAAAGCAAAAATAAAACTGAAAAATTCTGAATTATATTCTCTATGTAATAATTATCTCCTCTCATATTTGAGATTAACAACAGAGAAAGGATTTTCAGTCTGTAGATGCTGGAATTGGAAATGACAGAGAGGTCAAAATGGTAAAAACATCCAGTAGTTCTTAGAGCAAATTGAGCTGTTCTCTGAAAAACTGGGGAAAAAAACAGTTGTCTTCTGCTGTCACACTAAAGATAAAAACAAGCTGTTCCAGTGATTGAAAAGGCAAATTTCCCTGGATTATTTACAGTAGAGTTCCCAGAGGAGTCCTTGAGCAAGGCAATAAACCACTGCAGGTTTCTCCTAGCTGCTCCGGGGGAAGGGCATGGTCCTTCTCATAAATGTCTGATTCTTATTGTAGTTCAACATTTTAAAAAATGCTAGTACTTTCTGAAGCTTTGAAATAATGATGCAGCATTTCTATTTTTGTGCTGATATGCTTCCAAGTCTGACTTGGGGTGTGCTTGCAGTTTTTCTTATTTGCCCCAATGACACTGCAGAGGCACGAGAGAAGGTTAAAACATCAACTGCAGCTCTGGTTGCATGCAGAATATATACATTAGACACATTTGCCAATGCCTTTGTCTTTCAACCATCCTTTTTTGGCAGATTTCCACTGATGCTCTACTTGAGAAAATAGTGCTGATTAGTTGAAGTGCTACATCAGCAGTTTTTTTATTTATTTATTTTTTAGGCACGTAACATATATTCAGTTTATCCATTTTTCTGGCATTGATGTCCTTCTCAGTAGCTTTAGTCTGTAATTGTTGTCACAAGTTTTAAAAGGCAACACTTTTCACCTCATGTTTGGACACACTCTATCCAGGTTGGGACAAGCACTCGTATGGCTATCACGGAGACGACGGCCACTCCTTTTGCTCGTCTGGGACTGGGCAACCCTACGGACCCACGTTTACAACGGGCGATGTGATTGGCTGCTGCGTTAACCTCATCAACAACACCTGCTTCTACACAAAGAATGGACACAGTCTAGGTAAGGAGCTCTGAAACAACATCTGAAATCATAACAATGGTCATATTTTGAGGTGTAGATCTGTGTCTTAACCTCTGGAGGTGAATGTGCCACTTAGGACTAAAAAAATCAGTACTTCTACACATAAACTTGATCGGTGAGTCAGAAACACGTCAACAAGCTGTTAATTAGTCTGTCCTGTTTCACTGATGAAAAAAACAAAGCATATCTGATAAAATAGGCCAACAGTAAGCTACTGGATTGGTTGGGGAGAAAGTAAATTTGCATACCTTAGTGTTCTGGATATTTTCTACTTTCTTTCAGCTCTATTCAGGTTGCTGTTTCCATTTGTACTATTCTTCTCTGCAGCATTTAAACTGCTGACAAAATAGTGCAGAACACTCTCTGTCCTAATCTGGCTTATTAGACCATATTTTTTCACACTGCATTTACCATACTGTCTTGGCAGTAAAAGCATTTCAAGTTTGCCAGAGGAAAGCTTTTAATGAAAAGTAGCACCAGCAGGATCATAACACAGCCCTGATGGGTTGACATCAATTAGCTGAGGGACTAATTAAGACGACATCTTAAAGTACCAACAGGATAATGGGGGTGAAGTTAAACCTGCAACTAAAGAGGTCCTTGTAGAAGCTGCAGAAGTATTTAGAACTGGCCGCAAGTACTTAAAAACAAAGCTTTTCTAAACAAAAGCCTCATCAGAAAAGCTAGCATGGAAAATTTTAAATGTCAGTCCGGAGGCAGGAGTGTATAAGCAGGTCTGTTTTTATAGGTGATTGTTTGACCCCTCACAACCCAAGATGGTAAAAATTATTTAAAAAAAGAAAAAAACTTACTTTAAAAAAAGTGATTTGAAACTTGTGTATGTGTGTATATGATTATACTTGATGTTTACGTTTATTCAGACAGATCAAATTAATTTCATCAAAACATACATATAGTCATCTAACAATATGATTGTACCCAAGTGACGTCTGAAAAGAGGTAGGGTGAAGTAAAACTTATTTATTCCTACCACATCACCAATAATTAATAATCGCACTTTACAACCATCCTGCTTCCCAACTCATGGATTTAAGAAAGGAGGAACTATAATTTTATACATATATACATATATGAGAGCTGAGTTATATATATATATATATATATATATATATATACACACACACATATATACATATCCATGTACATACAAACCCGCATACGTGCATTTGTACATATACATGCATACTTCATGTACAGCTCTGTGGTATAAAGTTTTTAACGCTAGGCTGACTTCACAGTTCACGTGCAGTGTGTGTCAAATAGGAAGTTGGCTTAATTTGGCTTATTTTTTTACAGCTGTGTACTTGCTGTGGATGAAGGTGGTATGTTTGCAGGTTGTTCTGTTGCATTGTTGAAACTGCAAATAGTACAGTTAAAAGGAAATTATTCCGTTTACCTCAAAACATTTGACTCTGTTATGATCTAGTTTGTTGGCTTTTAAAAGTCACTAGTGATGTAGTAGTACATGCATTTGTACTTGGATGTTTTAATGTGGAACATTCGGCCCGGTGCAGAGGCGTACTGAGTTCCCACACAGAACTATAACTGCCTCACGCTATAGCCACTCATGTCTACTCCGTAGACAAATATAGTGCATCCCAGCCTCTGGTTAACATCGTGGCTAGTGTCAGTTCTGAGGAGAGTCTAAACCTTGAAGTTGTTAAAGTCTTTTGTTTGGAAACAGTTTCCTGGTGAAATATGTAAATGGTAAAAGATGGGTAAATAAAGCAGTGTGCCAGCATTGTTCAGTAGAGATCGGGTATGTTTTTGTCACTGTGTCAGACGTGTTGACACATTTGAAACCACACCACGCAAATGTAAATATCAGTGCAGCATGGAAAAAAACAAAAACCTAGTGCATTGAAAACGCAGCTTCCAGCAGCAATTTAACAGCCTCTCTGGAGCTCGAGCCAAAGCAGTGACACATGGTTTTTCTGTACAAGCAGACAAAAACCATTCAGTTGTTGAGAACACCAAGTTTAACCTCCTAACGCATGAATTTATTTACAACCATATAATAATGATGATAATAAATAATATGACATATAAGGGGAAAAAACATGTGGGTTATAGTCATTTGGATTACCAAATATAAATAAATGTAAATATATGTATATAAATAAATGTAATACTCTTTTATTAAAAAAAAGCTAAATATGCTGTTCCTTTTGATGTGCATGTGTATTTTTTATTCTATTATACATTTTTATGTAGTTTATTTAAGAATATTTTATTTATTGGAGAATTTACTGCTGGTAGGGTTGTAATGGTACACCAGAAATCACAGTTCGCTACGCACCTTGGCTTTAAGGTCACGGTTCATCAGTTCATTTTTGGTACAATAAGGGGAACAAATTGCAAAACAAAATTGCTTCTGTTTTTGTGTAAACAGGAACGCCTTTAATGACATTAAAAATAAAACAAATAACTGCATCTGTACATTGTTTATTTATTTGATTAGCGTTCAAAATATTTAAATAAAACCACAAAAGAAAAAAACTGAAGCTAATCAAAGGTATTGGCTGAAGCGCATGCTTATGATGCCCATTTTACACAAACAGTCAGCAAGCAACTGTTACATTATAAGTAGGACTTGAAAGCAAAAAGCAAAACAAAAAGAAACAACCAAACTTTATCTTAGAGTACATACATAAAAGTTCCACAATAATAATTCAAGCACACACAACCAAACGTTTCAGTATTTCCAGTATTACTCTCCTTACTTGATTTAAATATTTAAATGCAACCTAAAAGTCAAAGAACCATCAATAACACTTTTGGCCTTCACATATTTTAATTATGACTAAATTTCCTATTAATGTCTCAGGATAAAATTAGGACATTATAAATGTCCAGACTGTCAACGCTTGACATTAATCTGTCCATGCATTCAGCTCAAACAGGATTAGAGGTGGATGTAAACTTGTGTTGAGTTATTTTTGATGCATGAAAAGATTGTATAAACCGTATTTTCTTTGTGTCTTTGACGGTGAACAGCTTCTACCTCAAGTGCTGCTCATGTGCTACTTTATCAGGGTCATTTTTCTGCTGTAGAAATCAGGGTTAGGCCGTTAAATAAAGCCACGTGAAGCAAGTTTCTCATCAAGATAAAGGGAGCGCTCTCATTTCCATGACTGATTAAATCACAGTACTGCAGAAAGATTACAGCGATAACCAGATTACTCATCACATGTAAACACAACTGTAGAAAAAGAGAATTCCTCTGTTACTGATTATTTTTCCTTTTTCTCCCTCTCTTCTTTCACAGGTATTGCCTTCACAGACTTACCAGTAAGTACCCACTTTTCTCTTTAGTTTCCATTAGTAATCAGTACACACAACTTGAGGCCATTTATAGAAATGCATGTTTAATTTTCATCAAAATGTCCACTGTAGTCAAAATGTTTACACTGTTAAAAAATGGATTACTGGCTGGAAAACCAGTGAGCTTCAGATGTTTATAACTGGAGAGCTGGATTTTCTTTACATGGAGATGAAAGCATTTCAAGCTCCTTTTCTTTTTCCTCCAATTTACAAATGTTGGAGTCGCGTCTATCCACTTTCTTTTTTAAATATAAGGTAGATAGAATCTAATAGAAGAGGACAGATATCCATCTTTTCATGCAGTCTGTTTGTTTGATGTGCAACAAGGATGACAGTGTTCCCATTTCTTTGAATTTTGCACCAGAAGATGTTTTTTTTTTTTTAGCTAAACGTATCAAGTGTGAACACTCTTTAAGGGCCCAACCCCCTTGCATCAGATTTGAATATCACATCAGTCTCATTGTTCTCATGCTTAATGTGAACAACTCCTACACTAAATGGACATTAATTCCAGTGGGATTTGTTCATGCATTAACCGAGCAGAGAATAAAAAGGTTCTTTTTTTCCTCCACCTCCTGCATGCTCAGTTGCAGATGAAGCAGGGATTGGCTGTTTTTTTCCAAGGGAGAAGAAAAATAAGAGTCTTAGCCACAACAATAATCTATTGAGCAGCAAAACAGACTTGGCAGTGAGCCTGACATTCATGTTCCTCCAGAGTTGAGCAGTGAAGTGCGTCACCTCGACACAGCTGACCTTTGTGGTTATTGGACCGTGACAAAGACTACTCTGAGAGACACACACAGGGCTTTGTGCTGCTGTTCTTTAGGGGACAAAACCTCGTCCCAACTCCTAACTTAATATTAAATCAGTTTTCTAACCTCCTCTTCTTTCACACTTAACTATCATTAGTACTGAGGCTGACTCAACAGCTGCCTCCAGCAAGCAGCACTTATTTTATTTTTATAGGTTTTGAAAAGCATCAGTAACCTTAATAGATGACACATTCTTATATTTCAGTAAAATCTAATTCCTTATACAGGGTGCATTCACAAAATGCTTCAAGTATGCTCTACCAATCAGAGTTCAGCAATTCCAGGGAATCCCCAAAATCCTATCCCGCTACAAATTTCTTTTTTTTTTACAAGGAAAGTTTAGGGTCATGGAAAGTATTTTTACCCGGTAATGTTGGTGGACATGGTGGTGGAAGAGGGGCTCTTCTTGGAAAAACTACTAGAAGTTAACGCCAAAGTAAAAATGGAAGCGTGAGACTGCATATATGCGTTGTTGCTCCATTATTTCCTTTTTGTGAATGAGCTGCTTTCTGTCCTGGCCAATTGGTGAGCTGGGTTTTTTTCTCCCTTCTACTGGTGGACATTTTGGGGACTATCACCTCTAGCGGGCAGTTTTTGGAACTGCATGACTTTCAGGTGGTTTGGTAAACTTGAGTCAAGTACAGCGTGGAAGCAAACCAAACCAGATGAAGGAGCAAAATTTCTCATCATTCCTCCCCAATTTAACCAAGACTATCCCGGACTATCCTGGTATGAATGCACCCTTACTTTACCGAGTTGATGCCCACGTCTGAAGATGTAAGTTCCTGTTACATCATTTTGGTAAAAAGACGATTTAGCCTGTTTTCATACAAATGTACATAGCATCAGATGTATCAACACCCAAACTTTGTTCCTTTTCAAAGGCTTTGTTCAAACCTGCTTGTGTTAAGTTTGTTATAAGGAGCAGATGTTGAGGGAATCGACTTTAAATATTTGCTAATATTTGATCTGTCAGATCTGGTCTCTTCACAGGATTTGCTGACAATAAGCAAATTTAGAGCTACACACTTGTGTGCTCTGAAGTCAGGATTTGTACTGATGAATGCCTGATCACGGCATTTATGAGGAGATGAGGAAGCTTTAATGACATGGTGGTTAGATTAAAACAAATCTGCCCCCATCAGTCTACCACTGCAATTTCATTGTGTAAGCCTAATCAGCGAGGAAAATCATTTTTAAAGGGGTAATTGTAGTCAAGAGTGTATTCCCTTTAGATTTATCCATTTTCCTGTTTTTCCTCTCATTATTTCCTGTTTTGATTCATACTCCAGATTACATTCCAATCTCCATTTCCTCCACTTTATTTATTCTTGACCTTCTGTCTCCTAACTGCAGCCCAACTTGTACCCGACCGTGGGCCTTCAGACTCCGGGGGAGGTGGTGGATGCAAACTTCGGCCAGCATCCGTTCGTTTTCGACATTGAGGACTACATGCGAGAATGGAGGACAAAGATCCAGGCCCAGATTGACCGCTTCCCCATCGGAGAGCGTGAGGGCGAGTGGCAGTCCATGATCCAGAAGTAAGAGGATTAGAAAGCTGAATTATTCCTGTTGAAACCTGTAGGATGCATGTTCCCTGTTGATATGTTAATGGTGTAGCTTAGATTAGATTTAAGGAGTTCTGGAGAATGACCTTTATGTCACTTTTTAGGTATCTGATTGTTTACTTCACTTTAGTTCTGCTGTGACTTAAAAATTTTAAAAAGCTAACTGAAAATAAACTCTGCAGAATATAAATATTTCTAGGTCATGAGGCATGTATGTAAGTTATTTGGTTACCGTGGTAATGTGTGCACATCATTGTGATCACAGGGACCTTTTTTCTTTTCAGCTACAAATCAGCTCGAACTTTCATGTGTGCAACTAGAAATCTGAGATGAAAGCATCAAATAAAATAAGCCTAATTTTCCATCAGAGCTACACTTTAATAATATTTATTTCCTTATCACTTTCATACGCTGGAGCTCATGCAGTGAATTTACAATTCAGAAGAATTTTAATTTTAAATGGATCTGCACTCTGTTTCAAATAAATAATGCTTTATATATATATATGATGAGTAATTATTGTGAAAAAGAGAACGCCTCCATGTAGAGGCAGTTAGAGGTCTGTCATCATGTCAGCATGATCAGATCTCTTTTACTTTTTAAAGCTCCATAACAACAACAAAAAGCGCTGCTGTCAACTTTACTCAAAAGGGCAGATTTTAAACTCTTTTCCAGTTAAAGTTTAACTAAGCTGGAATGGAAACCAGAGATATGATAATTTACATTTGTTAGCAAAAAAGTATTTACTGTTTCTGAGCGTAAAATGGGACAGGGTGTCCAGGTGTTGCATTTCTTCTATGTATCCATAAATTTTTTTGTCATTTAATCACAGAAAAAATGGTTGAATTAGCTGATGCTGCTCTAAGAACTTTTTCAACTCAGACTTGATGATGATTCTGTGAATATTTGAACCTAACATGTTGATAAAGCAGCTGAAAGGGAAAATAATTGTCAGATCTTAAAGGTGAGGATGATAAAGTAATAACCACAATAACAATATGTTCATTGTCCTTCGACCTACTTATAAGTTAACCTGGCATTTCAGTATTAAAGTGCAGCGTAAGCAATGAGGGACGACCACACTGTCCAATCACTGACCAACCAAGAGACTTCTGTTTTGATCTGGAAATTATGTCAAACTTTCCACCTATCAGAGAGCTTAGACTGACGGTAATGTCCAATCAGGAGCAGCCAAAGATCAACCAGTGAGCAGAAAGTTCTATGTGTGTCTGAAAAGAAGAAAAATAACACTCCTCTATGGCCAGAATAAAGCCAAGAAGACGTTTCTGATGGGGGTGGCGTCAACAAGCAGCTGGGCTGCAGTTGGTTTGTTGAGGATAGCAGGTGTATAGTAGCAGAAATAACTGGAAATGAGGGAAAAGTGTAAATATGTAAATAGTTTGTTTGTTTCAATGCCAAACTTCTGTTAGTAATAAATTCTGCTTTCTTCTTCTGGTCGGCCATAATGCTGCTACATCTATTCATACATTCATGTTACATCATTTTAGCCTCATAATCTGACAACTGAGGCTGTCCTGAAAACATCGTGTTTACATGCTGACTGGGATTAAAAATGTTTCTACATGCATTTTTACTAAAAAAATAGCACTAAAGGTAGTTTGGAGTTTTAAGGGGTAACTTTTGTTGCCCCTCAGCATTGTGTTTCTTTGGTGCAGAGGTGGCAACGGGGGCAGTCAGCCAAACTAAAGTGGGTGTGTAATTGACATCCGGCACAGACACTTGCTTCTTTATACTCTGACACGGTTTGCAGCTTTTTGGTTTGGTCTCCTCAGTGGCTGTTTACATCAACTTTTTACAAATCAACAAACAGGATTTTTGTTTTTTACTTGGTCCAAATAATTTCCAGTTGCTTCTCCTTCATGTATGTTGTCTTTTTATTTTATTTTATTTTGTTTTGTGTTAAAAGGATTATCATCTTCTTTTATTGGTATGGTTAGGATGGTTTAAAAAGCTTGTTGTGTGCCACAAACCTTTGACTAAAGGAGGGGTCCAGCAATCTTTTTATAGCACACTGTTATAGTTTGCCTACAGCGTTCATGCCACTCAGCTCTGGAATACATCAACAGACTGTGTCCCCTTTAAAGGCAGTAATCATTACAAACTGGCTGTTTTAAAGATGCGTTAATCTTTTACTCATTCCTGTCCACATAAAGAGGAAATAGCAGATGGGTAGTGATGCATGTCATTTATTTTATCATTTCTATCACTATAACTGACAATGTAAAAAAGAGTGTAGACGGTGTTCATAGTAATTTACAATTTTTATTTAATTTTATAAATCATACAGTTTATGTATCTGTTATTTGTTGTGTCAGGGTAAAGCTGAGCATTGAGACTATAAGAAGTGCTGGAAATTACAGGTGGGAGTGTTTTACTGCTAACTTGAGTTGGATCATGGCCCCATGGACCACATCCCCAACAAAGAGCCAGAGCTGGGATCCAGTAGGAAAAGCTGTGGGGCTGTGTTTCTCTCATGCTGTGTCCTGATGGGATTAGCTCTCTGTTGCTATGATTACGTGTCCTGAATGGATTTAATCTCCATTTGGTGCATATTGGAGTTGAGGGTGGGGTAGAATGGAGAGACTCGCTGCCTTGATCCAGAAAACGTCCCCTCACGGGCTGGGATGAAAACAGGAAGTTGTTAAGCTCTGGTCAGAGCAGTGAATGGGAAGTGTTATTGTTTTGGTAGCTTGATGATGAGCCTGCGTGAGCAGAGGCTCCTAATCTGAAATCTTCCTGTGAACAGAGTTTGTAGGGTCGTACTGATGGGAAAGCTCGTTTTGAGCAGATATAAACACTGAGAAAAGGAGTCATTGTTAAAAAGTGTTGCTGCATTTTGGGATTTACGATAAAGAAATAGAAATAAAAACAAATAAACTTTCTGTTGTGAATCACAGTTTACAAACTGACTTCCTTCTTGAAGTGTATCCACCGTTTTCCTGTGCTGGGTTTGATTGTGACTGAGAGATTAGCTGCACACGCACTTTCACACTTCCATATTTTAGATTAGAGTAAATCAGATTATCTGTTTCACGTCATGAACTATTAAGGTCTCACTCATTCGATTAGTTAAAAAAAAAAAAACATTGTTTTAAGGTATGGAAAAGGAAACTACAAAAATTAAACTAGTGTTTAAATTTTTTCCTATTTTAAGATCGAATTGAGATCTATTTTTTCAGGTGGTCCTCATAAGCTGGTTGAGCTTGATTTATAAACCAAAGTTAATCCTGATGTGAACTTAAACTGCATACAGGAGTAACAGGAGTATTTTACTGTTTAAAAGTTCTGTGTATTTGATGGCATTTCACACTGAGGTTATGGAAATAAATGAAAACAGTAAGGATTGACAGCCATTTAATTTTTGTAGCTTTTTTTGTTTTATTGCTTTTTGTATTCTCAGAGGTGTGAAACAAGTAAAAAAAAATTTCTTGCAGCTGTTTTTCTAACCACAGTGTTTTTTTTTTTTGTTTTTTTGTTTTTTTTCCCCTCCATCAGGATGGTGGCTTCATACCTGGTGCACCACAGCTACTGTGCCACAGCCGAAGCCTTCGCCAAATCCACTGACCAGGCAGTGCAGGAGGAGCTGGCCTCCATCAAAAACAGACAGAGTGAGTCTGTTTCTAAATGATGCCCTTTGCTGGTGTCGGCTTTCTTTGTGTTAAGCACTGATTCTTAATCTTTTATGAGCCAGGTCCCCTACTGACCCACACCAATAAACATATTACAACAAATCCATTAATTCAAAGCAGTGTTATTCATTTAAACTGAATGCTGATAGCAACAAAAGGTACAAAGATTTAACTTGTTGTATAATTGTATGGGGTACTGTGTATTAATCTCTTCCTGGATCTGTAGTCCGTTACTTCTGATACCTTGTGATTAATACAAGTACATTTCAAAGCTGACAAAATATTGCTTGTGGTCACGTTTGCAGAGATCCAGAAGCTGGTGTTGTCAGGTAGAATGGGCGAAGCCATCGAGACCACCCAGCAGCTGTACCCCAACCTCCTAGAAAGGAACCCAGACCTCCTCTTTATGCTCAAGTAAGACCAAGGCTGTGTTTAATAATTAATGCCGCAAAATCACTAAAATGATGGGAAAAAGGCTTCATTTCATGGAAATCTTCAGCTGGAAATGAATAAACTGAGACTCCTTCTGTCCTTTATAGATTTATCCTTTTAAAAACTGACCAATTACCCTCGTTTTTGTGCCATGTTTAGTTTTTATTTATTTATTTAGTGGGACCCTGCATATTAATTGACATGTAAATATGCCAGATTTAGCTTTGCCAGTTAATTTTCCCCTGTAGTCCCATGGCAGGTCAGTATAGCAAACATGATAAAATACATAGACACAATATTTATAGAAGGATTGTAAAGATAATTGTTAAGAAATTTCTCTGGTCTCATTTTTCGTCCTTTGTTTTGTTGGTGTTCTCTTCACAACGCTCTCTCCTTCTTTATTTGCCTCCCTCCTTCCTCTCGGCCTCCAGGGTGAGACAGTTCATAGAGATGGTGAATGGGACGGACAGCGAGGTGAGGTGTCTTGGCGGACGTAGCCCAAAGTCTCAGGACAGTTACCCCGGCTCACCCCGGCCTTTCAGCAGCCCCAGCCACAAAGCCAGCAGCTCCCAGCCCTACCACACAGGTACAGCCTAGAGGTGCTCTGCTTGATCACATATGGCCTGAAGAACATCAGGACAAACGGACAAACAAGGCTCCATTTTACATCCACTAACAACAGCTTTACTTTTATTATTTAAATAATAAATAGTAAATAGTTCTTTTATTTCTTTAACTTGAAGCGCTTACTTGGATGCTTAATGACTATAGCACATAAAAGTTAAAAAAAAGAATTTTTTATCTGTTTTTAGGGATCGACAGCAACTTCTGTAACGGTGTGACGTCTAACAAGAACCACAGCTCCTCCCCTCACAGTCACAAGCCCTGCCCCCCCAGCTCTGGCTCCACCCTCCCAGCCTCTGACATCAGCCTCAATGGGAGCCGCAGCCAGCAGACCATCACCAGGTACTGAGTCACACCATGTCCAGGTAGAATTCAACCTGTCGACCTTCTTGCGTCAGCCGTGAATACCCAGGAAGAATAAAAACCTGTTTTCTCATCTGATTGTAACAGGGAAGATATTTTCTTTGGAAAGGACACAAGATAAACTGTTTGTGTGTGACACGAATATCACCGACCTGCACTAAGTCACGAGAGGGTAGATTGTGCTCACAGTCAATAACCAAAAGAGGGAATTTTGTTTTACTTCATTTTGTGAAAATGACGGTTTGGAGATTAAAGGCCATCGTTGTAAAACTCTGCTGGAAGTGAAATACAGCAACGACTCCTGTGAGCTGTTGCGCCTCCCTCTAGCGTGTGTTTGTTTTCCCCTCAGTAACGATGTGGACATGGAGGTCGACCACTTCACCAATGGAGTGACAGAATCATCCTCCAATGGTTTCCTCAACGGCACCTCCAAACACGCCACTGAGCCCGACGACTGTGACGCAGACATGGGTGGGTGGAGTGTGTGTGGAGATGAAGCTTAAGTATTTATCAACACTGCAGCCTGGTTACGCTGAAGTACGTTTGTGGCCTGGCTGATAAGGCGGTCTATTTCAGCAGCCTCTTTGGTTGGAGTTAGTATCTGATTCTCAGTAAGAATGGAGGAAGAAGCACAAGTCAGTTCAGGCGGTCAGAATTACTACTCACATGTGGAAATGTACACGCATGTATATTTAAAATCCTCTCTCTTGAAAAGTTACTCTAATCATTGTGAAATACAGTATTTTTCACTTCCAAATACCTGAGATTAATTAGGTCTTTATGATTTAGTTTATTCATTGTGATCTGTTAGCTGCAATGCACATGTAAATGACTGAATATGTACAATAAATAAAATATGTGAATAAAATTGGTTATATAGATAAAAATATAAATATATACGTATACAATAAAACAAGTAATTAATATATATTTATAAATATATAAAATCTTATAAATTTAAAAATATAAATTTATAAAATAAATTCTATTTTATCTGTTTTATAAGAATAAATTACTATAATTTATTTTTAAAATATATTTGATGAAGCAAACAAAAATGTAAATGAATAAAATAAAATTCTATAAATGTGTAGCTGAGGACAAAAAAAAATTTCTTAAGAAATGTCAGGTTCATAATTTTTAAAAGATAGTTACTTAAATATAAACATCTTGTTAATTGTGCTTATTGCACTAAAATAAAGTGTTAAGTTAGGGATTTTTATCATTTCTAGGTTATTATGCTGTTGTTTTACTGGTCCTGCACTGGAGATCACATGAGGTTTGTGGCCTCTGGACTAAAATGTAACATCCCTATATAGCACAGGAGGTACTGGGCTGGAAAATGATTCCAACAGTGGTACCATGTTGGAAGAAGTTTAAGAAAAACTGTCGTTTGTGCTTTTTTATATGCTGAACTGACCGTGGCTCTGCAGAGGTGGAGTCTGCTCAGTCCAAGAGGCAGCTGTGCGGCGGGAGCCAGGCGGCCATCGAAAGAATGATCCATTTCGGCAGGGAGCTCCAGAGCATGAGCGAACACCTTCGCCGCGAGTGTGGCAAAAACTCAGCCAACAAGAAGATGCTCAAGGTAACCTCAGAAATCACATTTCCTTTTCTCTTTTTGCTTTTCATGGTTAAATAAACGAGAGATTTTTGGTAGTTCTTGGTAGACACAGGTGCTGCTCTGTGGTTGTGTTAAATAATTTTATGCATCACTTGCTTCCAAGAGATTTGGAAGCAATTCAGTTTGTTTATATTGTACCTTTTTTTTTTTTTTTTTTTTTAAAATAAAAATCATCTAAAAGTACTTTAAAGAGATATAAGTTGAATAAATGTCGAAGTAGACGCAGGCTTGTTCAGCTTGTATTCATATAAAGCTGATTCAGACAAAAGCAGCCTTGCTGAAGAAACCAGTAGATTGATTTTTCATTTCAATATAATCCTCATCTTTCCGGGTTAAAATGGTGTAGGGAAATTCCTGTTTTTTGGTGGAAGAGACCTCCAGTAGTCAGACTAAGGGAGAGACAGAGGCATCAACATATGATGTAAAAGGAGGGTCAGGGATACCTCCTGCTAAGACCAGCTCAATACCAGCTCGTCTGAACCAGCTCTAATTATAAGCTGTACCACGTAAGAAAGACTGAAGACTAATCTTAAAGGTAGAGAGGGGGTCTGCTTCCTGAAGCCAAACTGGGAGCTAGTTTCATAGAGAGGTCTGATAACTGAAGGCTCTGCCTCCCATTCTACTTTTAGAAACTTTAGGAACCACAAGTAAAAATTCAGTCTGAGTCAGCTGATCTGTTGGGGAAATCTGGAACTATGAGAGCTTTAAGATACAATATGGCTTAATAGATGAGGAAAACTTTTCTCACTTGCCTGGATTTTTCAGGGGGTAAAAGATACAGTTAGGGAATGATCTCTTCTGGAGGATTTTAGATCAGCTGGAGACTTTTCAGAGTTTTTAAGATGTGATTAAGAGGAATTTCAGTATTCCAGTGTTGGAGTAACAAATGCATGGTCTCATTTTTCTGCATTCCTTTGAGATTCAGTGTTCCTCATTTTGGTAAAATTAATAGGTGAGGGAATGCAGTCCCAGAAAATTGTTTATACAAGTTAAAAGATTAATTTTATTTAAAAAGTTCCTGACAGTAGTAGTGGAGACCATAGGGATGTCTTCCAGAGTAACTAAATAAGCTAGACATCGTCTTCCTGAGGTGGCCAGGTCCAAAGACAGCAGCCTCAGTCTGGTCTGAATTTAGGAGAAAATAAGACATGCTTGTTGTCTAACAAACTGATTGGTTTCATTTGGCTTCAAGGGTCATTATATCCGTGTTTTGCTGTGCTGTCTATGAACATGACTTTAAGGAAGCATCTGTAGAAACAGAATCCTGAGGAGCTCTTTAATCCCAGTTACATGTTCAACCTCTGTAATACAACACATTCAACACAGCAGCACTGAGACCCAAGAAACAAGTTTAGACAAGCGACAGACGGGGAGGAAACTGCAGATACAACCTGTAGCCACAAGGCAGAACTCAGCCATACATGTGTTTCAGTGCTGAAACTTGAACTTTGAGGAAGTGCCCTGTGGTGTGATCGCTATCTTTTCCTTGTCTCCTGCTGCAGGATGCATTCAGCCTGCTGGCCTACTCTGACCCCTGGAACAGCCCGGTCGGCTACCAGCTGGACGCTATTCAGAGAGAGCCGGTTTGCTCCACTCTCAACAGTGCAATATTAGGTACGTCAGCTGTCAGCGAAGTCGCTGTTAAATACTAACTCGTTTGAGCACATGTGAACGCTTTTAAGGGAAATGTTTACTCAGAATGAGTTTTTATTACATTTTACATCAGAGTTGAGAGCTCTTCTGCACATGCTTGTCACATTTTGCTGCTGCTGTGAGCAGCACATATAAAGCATCTGTTGTATTTGTGTTGCAGCAGAAATCTGAGACTAATGCCCTGAAATCAAATCTGCGGGGCTAGATAACACTCGCGTTATGACTTTAGGTAACTAGTGTGTGTGGCAGCAGTCACAGGCACGTTATCTGAACCGGTGACATCTGAGGTCACAAATCAAGCATGAGCTTGAACCTTTGACATTTGTGGGGTCACTGAGGAGTGTAAGGCAGCATTTAATGGCTCTGATTTTCCTTAATCTTTGATTTCCACGGACGATGAGTGTTCTTGGAAATCAACGGGTCAGGTGATGGCTTCGCCTTAAATATAAGCCTCAGCTGAACTTTCTATGTGCCTGTTTTGATTGATTTAGCTCTCAGTTGTGAATCAGGAGTTTTATTATATGAATCATGTAGTCTGAAAAATCACATTAAAAGTCAGTATGTTAGTGCTCAGCACCGGGTGATAGGAACCAACATTTATGTCATATTGCTTGGCTGAAGCTATATGTAACAAAATGAACGTGTAAATATTCCTGCTGAGGTCAGTACCAGCTCTGTCTTGCTGTTGTCATGTCAGCAGTGGCTTGAGTGAAAGTGTCAGAGATCGGTTCATATTCTGGCGTCAAACCGAGGTGACGGCAGCGCATTATCTGGCATAAGCAGAAAGTCCACACATCTTCTCTCTGACCAGAGTTCTAACCAAAAACTGAGTAATGGGCTGATTATATACAGAAAATTCTGTTTATTCCTAAAAGTACATGTGTTAATCTGTACAAGACCCTAATTTGAGAGGTGTGAACCAGCAGATCCTTCCTCCAGTACACAGTGTTGGCAACCTTTTAGCTTCAACGTTTAACACATTTGACTATATGGGAATGCTGACATATTGTCCTTCCTCTGTCTCCTCTGTTTTCCTTTTCCAGAAACTCACAATCTGCCCAAGCAGCCCCCCCTGGCCCTGGCAGTGGGTCAGGCCGCCCAGTGCCTCGCCATCATGGCACGAACTGGCAGCGGCTCCTGCGCCTTCGCCTCTGTGGACGATTACCTGCACTAGCCACATGCACACACGCACACACACACAATCTCTGAGGACCTGCCCAGCAATGCCTTCCTCCGCCTCCTCCATCAGTGTAGTCCTTTTTAGCTGAGGAGACCTTCCTCTGCACGCCCTAGTTGAAGGTTAACCATCTCACTCCCTTCCTGTCCTGCTTTGACCAGTTGACATGAGCAACACCGAGGATCTGAGGTCATTTCCGGGCAGATCTTCAAAGTAACAGCAACACACCACACGCATTTAAAACACAAGAACACCGCCTCCCTCTCCATCGTAAATATGAAGTTGCGCCTCCACCTTGGTTGCTCCCATCCTCCGGCCCTCAGAGGCTGCTGCATCTGTGTCCTCTTGACTGACAGCCGGGGAACGGCAGCTGGCTTTAAGATACTCGGAGAGCCGAACTCTTGTGGACTCGCCGCCTGCAGATAAAGGGGGCATCGCGCCGGGGTGGACAGCCTGCCAGACATGATAGAAAACCGGGTCAGACACTAATGAAAAGAGGGTGGAGGTTAAAAAAAAAAAAACACAAACTAAGGAATAAAAAAAAAAAAAAAGAGTGACCATCATGGCCGACCACCCTTTATCACGGTCCCCGTATACCTGGCTCACCAGGCGAACATGCACACAAACGCAACATGGAGGCCCCCCTCCCCACCCCGCGGCCTCCTCCCTCCTCTTGATTTCAGGACCTTGGCGGAGTTTTGACACGTGGACTCGGGACTTCGAAGAAGCCGGAGAGAATCTACCGTCTCGACTTGACGTTCCCCGTTTTTAATCTTTTGTTTAGTTTTGTTTTTCTTGGGCAAAGTGGAGGGTAAGGGGGGCGGGGGGGTGGTTGGGAGGTGGGTGGGTTACTTGGGAGGAGTGGTTACCTGGCTCTTGTTTTGTTTTTAGTTCTCCAGGTTTACAAGGCATGGTGCAGACGATGATGATGATGATTATTATTATTATTATGGTTATCATTATATTAATTATTGTTACTTGCATTCACAGTATATTTGTTGAGCGCCAGCGAGAGCAAGTTCCACCAACTTACTATAATAAAGATCCCAATTCCACCGATTTACCAGTGACCAGCGTGTGTACATGTTAACATTTATATATGAATGCAACAAAAAGGAATTATATCAATAGAGCGACATATTTAGTTATCAAATGAAAGGAAATCATTAATGAAAAAAGATCCTTTATTGCTTTGTACCGACACCAGCAACCCCTGAAGCGTGCTGGTTGGTCCTAGTTTCTATGTTGTGTGTTTGATTGACTCCAGGGCTCCTCCGCAGGTATAAAGTCATATAATTACAGCTTAACTGAATTTCCCAGAGAATCTCCAAACACTGGTGGGATTTCTGTGAAGGAACCCTGTGATGATTTCACTCCCTAACCCCCCCCCCCCCAGCTGCACAGCAGGTTTGATGCAAATGTTAGTTTTTATTTTCATATTGATGTCTATGCTAATCTTTAACCCACGAAGAACTCAGGAGCCTAAACGTCCCTTTGTTTATCGTCCTCGGTTAAGGGTAGTAAGGTCCGACCGACCCTGTGCCTCGGCTTTTCAAGACTTGAATTCGGACCAAAGTACCAGACCTGGAGCGAAGTCTACGTAACGAGCTCTGCAGTTGGTTTTTAAAGTCAATCTGAATTTTTAGCATCCTGGAAAAAACGCCCCATTTCTGACATATCTGTGCCAGCTCAAAAGTTTAGGATAAACATGGCAGCAGCTGCAGCTTATCCTCAGTCCCAGCTCTATCTTAGCTCAAAACCACAGAAACCCGTAATCTCAGTTTGACTTTTGTTGGGTAACGACTTCTTTTCACCCCCCCAGACTGGCTCAGAAGCTGGGTTATCTTTATTCTGCTTTGCTCCTGGATAAGATTTTGCTATGTGGATATTTCTTAAGCTGTTTCCAACTCTACACGTCTACCCATGCACCATCAGAGGAGGGCTTCCTCTTCAGTTTTTACCAGATCCCCCTCTGGCCTCTTAGCAGTAAACCATAAAGATGCAAAAACAAAATAAAGAGCATCCAGTATTGTCACTGTGGCGACCACACTGAACCAAATACTTTAGGAAGACGACGGCGCAGCTCTGTGTTTAACCCCTGTTTGCTACAGGAACGCCAAGGCTTCGCTAGATAAGACCCCCCCACCCCTCCCGCACACATGCACAGGGGTTCGGAGTTGACATTTCTCAAGGTGGAACCGAGCTTTTTCTGTACCTTGTTTTTTTGGTTTGTTTCTTTTTACTTTTTGCTGACCACAAGCAGTCACGGCATCATTTAGAAAACGTAGACAAAGTGTCTGTTGTCTCTTTCTGAGTACGGTCTGAAACCTATGCATGCCATAGTAAAAAAAGTGGTGGTAAGATCAAGTTAGATGTCTCTTATTTTATTCTTTTTGTTTCTCCTTTTTAGCCAGTTCACAGTGTATAAGGAAGATGTCAACCAGTAAGTTGTCCACTGCTGACTGTGTGTCCATTTGGAGAGAAAAAAGGAACAAAAAAATGTGCAATTTGTGTGAGGGTGAAAAGATTTCTATTAAAAACGACAAATGATGAGAGCATGTGTGTGGATGCTGCATGACGCCTGAAGCTGAAGTCTCTGCGTTACAGAGAATTTGTGGACTCGGGTCCGTTTAATCCCAGATGACATGTTGGCCAAAGATAATCCTGCAAAATGTTTTCCTCCACTCAGAGTACACTCACTTATTAAACCAGAGGAAAATCCACCTTTAAATCCTATAAATATTGCTCATAATGTCATTTCTGGGTCCCTTTTTTAAACCAACCTAACAGACTTTTGATTATTATGAATCTACGGACTTACAAAAATAGACACAACCTTTCTCTTCTTTGCATCGGCCCCTTTTTAAGTTTGAAATACATAAAATTACTATTTAAATTTGTTTATTGTTTCGAGGCTTTTTGGCTTTACCCGGAACCTCTTTAACCTGTTGGTACTAGACGGCAAATAAATATGCATTTTACTCTGCCTTCCGAGTACCTACGTGTTATACACCGCTAGAGAGACATGAGTCATGTACACCATCCAGGCTGCAGTCATAATAGATTAAGTAAAAACTTATTTCAGACCAGTGCAGTTTATCTTTGAAGCCATACTCTAGTAGCAGACGACACTGCAACAAAAACGGTCCTGTTACATCAGCAGGAGTCTAGTAAAACAGCTGGTTTGCATCAAGTCATTTATCCATAAGAAGCCGTTTTAGGCAAAAATTGCAGGATTTTAGAGGTTTACTGAATTCTAAAATGCTCTAGCTATAATTATAACCTTTTGTGGTGTTAGGGTTGGTTTTGATCTTGTAATAAAATAAGATTACAAGCTGTATTTGGTGCCAAAACTGAAATAAATACACAATCTGCTCACAAACACAAGTCAACCAACACCTCACTGACAGCCAGCTCATCTCCTTCCAAACATCATCCAGACGGACGTGTTCAGAGTAAACCGCAGCATCTTTAGTCCAGCTCAGTGGTAGTTGGTGATTTGGAGAGTTTACATCCAGTTTGCAGCAAGAAAAAATTGAGTAGATTTACAGTAAGACGTGTGCTGGATCATATTTACTGAAGATGTGACAGCGATATGGGTGAGCAGGTTTCTGAGGAGGACACATCTGATGAGTGACCTCAAGACATGTTTTTCATACGTTTTTGCCATCGTCCAAAAAAAGGTTGTCAACTGGAGAAAAAAGTCCACGGCGATGTGGGAAGATGAGGAGGAATACCTTGATGCTTGTACTGGTGTTCTTGCTACGTCTTTACACATCCAGCAAAAAGACCATCAACAGATTTCCCAACAATGTCCCTTCAAAACATTTAATCATATCAAGTCCTCAGATTTAAAGTCAAATCTGACGAGCTTGTTTCCATCAGGGCTGTCTGGGAGAGATGCTGACAGGAGATGATGCATTTGTGTTGTGGACTCGCATCCATCACAGGTGGAACTTGACCAAAAAACAAGTGGAAAGAGTTTTTGAGGAGCTTAGGTGTTCCCGTGTCCAGACGTAGTTTGAGCAAAAGGAAATGGATGCCCTGACCCAACCCCTGCAGCCTTTAGTCAGCTCATCAGCCAGTCTGTCTACCATGTTGGTAACAAGTCGAGTTTATTTATAATCCAGCTCATAATGTCCATAATTTCTATAGCATCTGATAAGTTCATTCAAGTTGCACATTTCATGTACAAGACAAGTCCAAGTGTTTTACATAAAACATTGAAGCATTACAGCGGGGTGCAGAGGAAGTCCAGACCTGACAAAAGGCAGGAAATAGAAAAGTTCATAAAAGCTGAACACTGCCTCTCCACGTTTAGTTCTGACTCTGGGAACAGAAAGCAGACCTGACCCTGATGACCTGAGAAATCTGGTTGGTTCATAACAAACCAGAAGATCCTGAATGGATTTTGGTCCTAAACCATTCAGTGCTTTGTAATGAGCAACCTGAGAGGAAGCAAAGATCTGAGGAGTCGTATGATCTACTTTCTTGGCCTTAGTGAGGATTCGAGCGGCAGCGTTGTGATGGACTTTGTGAGGAGACCTGTGAGGACGGCGTTACAGTAGTCCAGTCTACTTGAGATAAATGCAAAAATCCTGCAGAGACGTCAGTTCTTTAATCCTCCAGGCTGATTTCATAACTAATGATGCTGAAATTCAGGTCTGAGCCCACGACCAATCCCAGATTTCTGGCTGTGTTGTTGGTTTTTAACGTTTGAAGCAGAATGATGACTTAATTTTTCTTCCCGGAGTCCAAACACTATTTTAGTTTGGTCTTCATTTAGGCAGTTTTTAGGGGTAAAACAATCATTAATTTTACATGGCTGTTTCTATTCTGCTGAAACTCCTAAACTCCTGCAAACCTCAGACCAGGCTCTGGTCAGGAAGTGTTACGGTTTATGGTAAATAAATAAAAGTAGCCTGAAGGCTGGCTTCAACATGAACAGTGTGAAGCCTCTGCTTGAATTAAACGTGTGAATGTGCAGATAACAGAGCAGCTCAGACATCCAAACAGGAAAACTAACAGAAAAACTCCCTCTGGTTTGGATCACAGCTTTTATCTTTAAACTTAAACTTTAAAATATAATATTTAAGTTATGAAGCAGCAAATGTGGAACAAATACTATCAGCTATTTATCTTCATTCCCATCTTCTGCCAGGAAGAAACCCCTCTAATGATTCAGTGGCTGTAAGTTTGAAGCAGTTTTTATTTTTTAAAAATACTAAGAGGCATATTTTAACAACAGTTTTACAGAAAAATAGCAAGTTATGTGGTCCTTTTAGATCTTTTCTACAGGTACAAATCCCAACTGGTTCCTTTGAAGAACCAGAGAGGCTGATGGGTGGAAACTTCCAGGGTTTTAATCTTGGTGTGATCTCAGTCTTTTTTCTGGAGTCCAGCTGATAAACCAAGAGATGCAGGTCGTCTTCCTCATTTCTATCAGAAGAATGATCAGTGAGCAGAAGTTGACCGGTGCGGAGGAGATCCCGGACCCGAGGATTTCAGTCTCGTTTGTGCCGTCAGCAGGAGGAAATCTGCTGTTTGTGGATCCATCTCTTCTTCATCTTCTCGGCTTTGGCTTTTTCCTTACAGGCTGGAACGTGACAAGAGGAGAAATAAAAGTTAAACCATGAACGCATCACAGACTCATCCAGCTGAACTTGGCTTTGAGAACAATGCTGCAGCAGCGCTAAGAACTGCATGAAAGACGTTTCTGTTTGGATCACAACTTGTTCAAGGAAATATTTGGTTTAAAGTCTCAGTAATCATCGTCCCGCAGGCTGAATCAGAACAGATCCGTTACTAAGTCATTTAAACGTGAAGCAGAACAAATGTCTCATTCAGCTGCAAACAGGTGTAGTTTTTATATTCCAATCTTTCCAAGAAAATGTATGTTTTTCTTTTTTATATGTCAATAACTGGCTCAGCGAGGAGTTAAAAACAAACATTTTTATCTAAGAAACTTTATTACTGGCGACTGATATGTAATACTGCACCGAGAGGCAACGATTAGCAAGTTTATACGTCTTTAACTCTTGACAAACGAGGTAATGGATACACTCGAACATGCTTTGAAAAGTCCTGTATAAATCCAATTCATAATTATTATCCTGCTTTTACCCCGCCCTTCAGGTAGGGATGCGACTGGCTGTAGAAACGCAACAGAGATCAGGGTTTACCAAACCAAAGCGTCCCGTCCTGAGCCAGACCCCTTAAAACGAGGCTGGAGTGGCAGCGAAACATAAGATGTGAGAACCTTCACACTTCTTACTGAGTGTTTACATGATTATTTATGTACATCATGTCACGGATTCTCCTTTATAGTCGAAGCAGTTCCAGACCTGCTAAAGCCACTTCTAAGCTGGTTCCAGCCAGAGAACCATCACTTTAAATGTGTCCTCTAACACGTTTGACCCTTCCTCTGGTGTAATTCCTCTAAGAGACCACGGTGCAGGGAAACAGTTCCCCTTCATAAACACATCAGTTTGTCTCGTTTTCCTGCAAACTGATGTCTAATTATCATCAGTTCAGTTTAAAACACAGTAAACACTTAATGGGGTTTTTCTGAACGTACCCCAGTCTTTCTTGACAAACTGCACTGCTGCACCTTTAATCATCCCCTTCTTGTTCTGGAGGGAGAGCAGCTCATTATCTGGAAGAGGGAGGACATGAAGAGTTAGCACACCGAATCCAGAGATGAGCTCCAAGCTGAAAATGTTCCCGTCGTCTCCGCAGCAGGACGCCCCGGACAGGGGACGCCTCGGTGGGACAAACGGACGTTACTGTGGCAAAGCTCAAATTGAGACAGATCATGGTCCTTACAGACTACTGCCACAGAGTGTAGCCTGCACATTTACCAAACTGACACTTTTCACCAATGAAACATCAGTTTTTCACCATTTGTAAAAAATAAAAACTAAAATTTCACACAGACACAAGAAAGAAGAATCCAACAACACAACTGAATGCATCAGTGAACTGATCTGCTTTAGATGATGAATCAAGTCATGATTTAGCTTCTCTGGCTGGTCTTACTTGTGGTCCTGCAGCTTCCCGGTCCGTACAGTCTGGACTGGATGAACTGCTCGGCCGCCTGCTGCTGGAAGGACGCCGCCGCCGGTCGCTTCGTCACCGTCGTCACTTTGTAGCTTCCCTTCAGACTGAAAACACCGGAGTTCAGTCAAGACATGGAGCGATCAATTAACATAAAGCAGGATCTGCACCAGACTTCCTCAGAACCGACATTTTTCCTTGTACAAAAGAGTCCAACATAAATGTTACCTTCTCCATTTGGAGGGCAACAATAGTCACTCTTCTGTACAATAGTTTCACTAATAATTTAGTAATGTATCAAAACAATGATGAAAAGTTTATTTACATACTTTCTGGAATGTGCAAGTTTCCCGCTCTTCTTCTTTTTCTTCTTCGGCCTCACCTCCTTACCCCGCTCTTCCTTTCCAGCTAGGTCATAAAGGGTTAAATTAGGTTCATACAAACTCGGGATGAGAACGACAGCTAATTCTTTTAATGTAACTGAATGATGAGGAGCAGTTTTACCTTCATCGTCAGACTTTTTCTGCTTCCTGGAAAACAAAGCAGATGTGTTTGCAGAGCTGAGCTGAGGGTAAAAAAGAGCTGCAGAGATCGAAGAGTAAACTTACGCTGAAGAGTCGATTTCCTCCAACACATCGGCTGGTAGAAGCTTCCTTTTCTGAGAGGGGCAAATAAAATAAATATCTATTTAAGGACACATAAAAATAAATAAACAATGCCTCTACAAGGAGGCTGGCAGCTCGCAGGTTTTGAGACATGAGCATAAAACATGTTTGCTCCCAACAACATTAATGTTTAAGTGGCTGGATAACTCAGTTGGGAGAGCAGAGTTTGATTCCCCCTGGGGATGAATATTAACACCTTTCAGTTGGGTCCTTAGGCAAGACCCTTAATGCTACTGCCTACCCACTGTAAGTCGCTTTGGATAAAAGTGTCTGCTGAATGACTGTAATGTAATCTAAGACCTAATGTTTTTGAGGGTTGGATTTTTCTGGCATATATACATTCAGTTGTACTTCAACGTCTAGGATCTGCACGTGCAGCTCCACAGTTCCTATCTTTGACCAGGAAATACCAGGTGAAGCTGGTACACACATGAAGAACAGTATACCTACAAACTATGGGAACAGTGTCCTACAACATGTATATGCCTCCCTGTTCCAACACGGCTCAAATTAAATGGATCCAACAGCTTGTTGTCCGGTTCTGAACAATGGCCCATTAATATTTTAAATTTATTTATTTGAAATTTATTTAATGGATGGACTGAGATGCAACATCTTGTTTACAATTAGGTCCATGAAAATAAACCTTACAAACAGGAACACAACACACGATAACATCAACATACAAGCAAACATATACACATGTTTGCTTGTATGTTTATGAGCCAGAGAAATACTAAAACCCTGCAGAACAGCCTTGAAGGCTGAGGATGAAAAGCTTTGCTTTATCACAACATGAACACAGACCTTCTGCTCCTGGAAAAGCTCCTGCCTCTTCCTCCTCTTCTCCTTCAGCAGCTCCCTCTCCCTGCAAACATCAACACATTTCTGTTATTTTAATGAAGCCTACAGCAGCTGATTGATTAGGTTGTCCTGTGTGGTCTAATCCAGCCCAATGCCATTTTAAACCAGTTATAATGTCCCAAAGTTAATACTATCAGAGAAAAGTGAGACATGTTTTAACACCAACTGAACGTCCGTTAATCTTAATGCTGAACTGGAATATATGACATTTAGATGTCTAGTTATTCAGCCTTAGTATAAATGAATAAACGATTCAATCTAATATAATCTAGCTCAAAGCCTGTAAAGATGACCTCCACCATGACAGTATTAGTGGATAGACAGATATCCAACGATGTCAATAAAACCTCATATTGGCCGAATTTAAAACGGTATCATTTAGTTCAATCGGATTTAGATTATGCCATTATTTGAATTATAAACTTTATAAAACAACGTCATGTGACAAATTAATTCGCCTATCTGCTTGCTCTTAAAAAGTCTGCACCTTTTATTAAAATATATTTAGATAAATTTGTATCTGCCATAGTGAAAATCACCACTGAATTAATCCGCATGTGCAATTAAATGTGGCTCAACATATACCGATCTTGTTCACGGCCAGAGAAAAAAAACTGAAAGCAGCCTGTTTTGAACAGAGTTCAGCTACATGGTTACTACACAAGAGCAGCTAGCTGTGTTAGCCACCTTCTGGCTGTGTCCAGCGCATGTTTCATGCTCCGTAGAGCCTGAGCCTTGGAGTCGTCAAATGTGACCTCTTCTGGAGCTTCATCGTCGCTTGAATCGAGAGCCAACTTCAAATGTTCTTGCGGCTCTTCACTCGCGGTTGTCTCTGTCAAAGGAGCTGCTTTTCCACGTTGTTTCTTCGCCATTTTGACCAGGGAGGATACGTCATCACTTTGCGCCACAAGATGTTGATTCTCTGAAAAGGGGCCGAAACGTCTGCCCTCTGGTGGCAGAGAGACTAATTACAACAACTCTGAGAAATTGGTAAACAAAGTATTTAGGTGAGAAATGAATGATGGATTAATGCTTTTTTCCCCTTTTTTTAAACCCCCATAAAATACCGCCATAGATGTAGGGGAAATTCCAAACACCAACATAGTCAAACAGCAGAGGAGTGATGTACTAGGGGAACAGAAATTATCCAAAAGTGTCTTGACACAGACACATGATTTGTATCTACAATGTGATAAAATAATATACAAAGAAACAAGCTTGAACCCGTTTGGGTTGGAAGGGTGACGTTGAGTTCATAAGGTATGAGCTGACATTTCAGTGACTGACGTCATGTAGCATGCAGTTTGTGTGCAACAGACCCTCGATCTGATCTTTTAAAATAATGATATGGAGGAGGATCTAAAGATCTGCAAAGTAGGACTACAAAACAGAAACAACCTGCTGCAAACACATGCAAGTTACCTACCAAATTGACTGCATTTGTTTTTTCTTATCTATTGCACACACAATGGACACATTTTCCTATTGATCCACTGACCCTCCATTTGGTAGACGACTGTTCTTCCACCAGAGTTACAGCTTCCTGAATGCATCACTGATTTTAATACAAAGTAGTTTATAATAACCATGTTTTAATATTTTATGTTCTATGTGGTAAATGTTGAACGGATATAGATAATTATAAAGAAAAGGCAACATTAAATAGCTGCAATGGTTAAAAACATGGTTACACAGTAAGTTTCAACAGTTCCAGGATGTAGATACTATTTATAAATGAAATAAAATATATTTAAATAATTATGGATTTCATGTTTTCATGTCTTATGTAAAATAGGACATAACACTGTTTACTAGTAGATGTTTTCCACTAAAATTAGTGCTGTACAACTCTCTTTTCTAACAGGCACTTTTTGAGGAGTAATAATGGATTTATGAATGTGACATAAGCTATTTAAACACTTACTATGAGGGAGTTCCTGGCCCTGGACTTTAAAGGCACAAAACATGAAAAGTAGCTCTTCTTTCATCTGAGTGACTTTTTTATGTTGAATTTCTGCACTTTTTATAACTGTCAACATTTTTATGTTGAAAGTCTCAACCGGAAGTCCTTCTCCACCTCTTTGCGTCTGACTTGTCAGCAGCAGGTGTAGCTCCGCCATCCTCAACAATTGGACCAGTTAACGGTACTCCGTCTGCACACAATGCACCGACTCCTGCTCGTGCTTCTGACCGCCACCGGGGCGTCTCTGTTCGGCCTCCCGCAGCTGGAGGACTCCCCTGCGGCCGAGCCCTGCATCGCCCCGCTGCAATGGGAGGGCAAGTGGGTGCAGTACGACCACAGCACCGGCAGAAACAGCCGGGCCGCGGTCTCCTACGACGGCCTGAACCAGAGGATCCGAGTCCTGCAGCAGCACAAGAAACACACCCCATGTCAGAGGTAAGGAAATACATGTTTCATGTAAAAACCTGCGCTGAAGTACAGATTTATAATGTAATAATGAACAAATCCAGAAATGCCAAATAATATCTGAGAAGTATCAATAATATAAAGATTAAAAACATGCTACCTCTAAATAAACTGTTCTTGATTATTTCAGAACTAATTTCCAACAATAAATTTGGGATTTATTGGACATTTCCGTTTGCATTTGCGGCTTATTTGTTTAGTTTTGCTAAACTTTATTTATAGAGCGCATTTGAACAAGAATTACCCAGTCCTTCACAGTTGCAGATAAAAGTAAAAATCAAATAGAACTACTTAAAATAAATACAACACAAAGCTAGAAAATATAAGATTGTAGGGCAGCATTTCAAACAATGAATACAAATTGAAAAAGTTGTGTTGAATCAGGAAACTTCTCTGATAAAAGTGTGTTTTAATAAGACATTTATAAGAAGACACTAGCTCAGCTGGTCTGATGTCCTCAGAGGATCTAAGGTCAGATAAATGAGGGTTAAAGGCTATAAAACGCTTTACATGTCAATAGTAAAATCTTAAAATCAATTCTAAAACCTACTGAGCCAAAGTAAGGAGGCTAAAGGAGTAACAGACCTTTTTTCTTGTTTCTTTTAAAGCGTGACCAGCTGAGCTGTGTGTTCTGGAGCCGATTAATAGATGTCTGGTTGAGACGTAAAGACGCTGTTGCAATAGTCGAGACAGGAATAGAAAAAAATCCAATAGAATAGTCTCAGTGTCTTTAAAATGAACGATTAGAAATTAATTAGTTAAGTTATTGATCACAAATATTGTCAAATGCAGTTAATCATTTAATAAAGTTTTGTAGGTCAGTTAGAAGCCACTAAGGAGATCAGAGTGTGTCTTGGTGTTTCTCTTTCTGCAGAGCTCCTGTTGCATTTTCCTGTTTTCTTTTTGTATTTTTGTACAAGTACAAAAAGTATTTGTGTTAGTCGTAACAAAATGAAGCCTCCTCATGAAGGTCATTTCTGCTTACATCACTGCAGCTTAACAAATGATTTCATTATGTGTTACAGGTTAGTTAGAACAATGTTACTTGCATTTTGGTAGTCAGGTTGTGATAAAGACTGGCAAATAATCTTATTTTATTACAATGATTACTTAGGTACAACCCTACTGCTGTTGTAATAGAAGCATTTTGTGGTTTTTCATTGTCCTGCTGAAATCTGCAAGGCCGTCCCTGAAAAAGATGTCAGCTGTTGCTGTAAAACCCGTACAGACCTTTCAGTACTGACGGGCCTTTCCAGATGTGCAAGACACCAGTTCCGGGGAATGCAGGGTTCATGATTTCCAAAACAAACTTCAAATCATGTCACCAGAAAACAGTTTTCTAATTTGCCTCAGTCCATTTTAAATGACTTTTGCTCCAGAGGGGATGACAGCGTCAGTGGATCATGTTCACACATGGCTTCATGCTTGATAGAGCTTTAACCTTCATTTGTGGTAACAAGGTGTTACCTCAAATCTACAACTGTGTAAAAAGATGATGTTGTTCCTGAGCCCATGCAGGGATCACCTTACTAAAGGTATTTGTAATTCTATGTTGAGAAGCTTCACACTGAAGTTTGTAGACAGTTTTTTGTAGCTCGCTGCAGCTCCACACGTTTACTTCTGAGAGACTCTACCTCTTTAAGGTGCTTTTTTATATACGCAATCATGTTACTGATATCAGATCAGAGGACCAGGGGCTTTTATCTTTTCAAAAACATGCTCAAACTCCAAGGTGACAGCCTCTGGAATGATTCACATCTCATGTTAGACAGACTGTTTGTCTCTGAATTTAAATCTAATTTATTATCTTATTTTTACTCCCTGGCCTTCAACCTACAGTTTGTGTATTTTGATGTCTTTTACCTTTTGCCTGTCTGTCTTTGATCTGATCTTTTGTGCAGCTCTTTGGTGCTTTATAATAAACTGGTATAGTGGTGAAATTGGTTGTATATTATTTGCATTTACTCCACGTTAGGAACTTTGCTGTAAATCTCTGGAAGCTTCCTTACAGCAGCACACTGGGTTGTGTTGTTTACAGGAGCAGTGCTGCAGGAATAAACCAGTCTCTGCCAGGACTCAGATATAGAGTTGTGAAACACCGTCTGGCTGATAAACAAGGACTCAGCCTTATAATCGACTTTGGTTTGTGTATTGGAGCTGTGGTTTCTTATACATTGCAAAGAGAAACCTATCTGGTGTATGTGGACAGAACTATACACAGTCTCTCATACAAAAAAAATAAAAATAAAAAAAAATACAAAAATAAAATATGTCACTGCAAGAAAATCAACTTATATTTGTTAAGGATAATACTGTGTCAGATAATGTGTTTATTACCTTGTTCTGTGGCCAGTAAATAGAACCTCAGTAATATTTGTACATCTCAGATTATCCTCGGTGAATCTACGGCCCTCGGCTTGTTGTACCGCTTACTCTCTTCCTGTTGCAGGTTTTTCGAGTACATCTACTTGTATCAGAGCATGGTAATGTTCCAGATTGACCAGAAGACCAAAGAATGCTCAAAGATTGCGCTGACCGAGGTTTGGGACCCATTCGACATCCCGGACAACTCCACCTTCGAGGACCAGTACTTAATCGGCGGCCCCGGGGACAACGTGGAGGTCCAGGAGTGGTCGGACAGGAAGCCGGCACGCCAGCGTAAGTCTGGTTTTTAACACGTGCAGCGTTGGGCTCAGTCGTTTTTCTGTTTGAAAGGAGATGCAGAGATGTTTGTGTAATAATCCCATTTATCAGCCTTTAAGTTGGACAGAAGATCTGGTCAAACAACATAAATGTGGAGAGAAACAACTTTTCTCCCATACATTTATTCTGTTAGATGTTTCAAAGCATTTAAAAGTTTGACCAGATATAAACATGAGTATCTTCCTTTATGTGGTGGACATACAGTATATTAATATCATCATAATATCACACCAGTTATCCACTAAGCTCTGGTTTGGTCTCATCCATCTCCTGAGAGATAAAGTACGACTATGATGCTGATTTGGAAAAGTACCTTTATAGTGTACTGATATGATCAGAAAGTATTACTTCGCTCTACATACACTTATTATAATCCATAGAACTATTTCTGTTTGGGTTTTTGTATTTTAAAGTCATTTGTAGGTCATAAGCTTCCACCGGAGACCTCATGTCGAGGTGTCCCTGAGCAAGACACCGAACCCCTAATTGCTCCTGATGGGTCGTATTTAGCACCTTGCATGGCAGCTTCCGCCATCAGCGTGTGAATGTGTGTGTGAATGTGACATATATGTAAAGCACTTTGGATAAAAGCGCTATATAAGTACAGACTATTTACCATTTATTTACCATTTGTAGTAATAGAAATGTAAAGATTTCTTATTCTGAATGGCTCTGATAGTGTTTTTTTTATATAAAAAAAATTAAATTAAATTGGCGAGAAAATAAAGAGTTGTATTTGTTTATAACGTTTGTAATCTCTCTTTGTCTCTGGGAGCTGCTGGATTATTTAGTCGCAACTCACAAAAATTGAACAAGCAAGCCCCCGTGTGCACGTCTACGTGAACAAGCGCAACGTTTCACATGCACGACTGTCGCCTGACGCTTGGTTGGAGGCGGGCAGCGATTTTCGCCTCATCGCCCAAGTTCCATAGAAAATGAATGGAGAAGGAGCGACGTCACCTCCGTGTGTCCAGCCTAGGGCTGGGCAATATACTGAGATTTTCAAATATATCGAGACTTTATCAGACACAATACAGAAGGAGGGAATATTGTCTATATCGAGATAGCTTGTTTTGAAGTAAAAGCATCTTTTCTTTTGCATTTTGCACAGCTGTATTTTTGTTATGGTCATTGAAAAGTATTTTTAATTTATTTTGTTTTAGGAACATTTAATTTAATATGAAGGCACTTTAATTTCAGTCAGCTGTTTTAATGCATATGTCCTGCTGATCCTTAATAAAAGTATATTTAGCACTGAAGGCTGTAAATTAAAACTGTCTCTTTGGTTACTTGACAAAAATAAATAAATATATCGAGATATATATCGTGTATCGTGATTCAGGTAAAAAATATCGAGGTATAAGATTTAGTTCATATTGCCCAGCACTAGTCCAGCCCATAACTTTAGAGGTGTTTGCAACTCGAGTTGTATAAAACCAAAGCTGCTGGGGCTGTGGGAGGAGTCTGCAGCAGAGTGCTGCAAGTGGCGCCCGATTTGCAACTAAAAACTGCATCATCTCACATATTGTTTTGTTTGGGTGTTTACATTTATCTTTCAGTCATATAAATCTCATTTTCTTCAGCCACTCTCTTACAATTTGGCCAAATAATTAGAATAATTGTATTTAATTATTTAATTAATTCCATAATTTTCCAGGGGTTGAAAATAAACAAGCTCCTGGAATAAAACCTTCCTTAACATCTGTTCATCTCTCCTCCAGATGAGACCTGGGTGGGTGTTTACACCATGAAAGACTGCTATCCGGTTCAAGAGACCTACACCAGTAACAGCAGTGTCACCACCTCCACTCGTTTCCTAAGCCTGCAGCTGGGCATCAGCGACCCCAACATCTTCACCCCACCGACCACCTGTCAATCAGCCCGACCTGAGAGGATGCTCGAGTCTGACTGCTGAGGCCTTACCAGATCTCACAGACCTTAGATACTTCAGCATTTTATATCCAACTCTCTTATTACCTCATTCACTAACAAACACTAAGAGCAAGCAAGAAGCTGATTTTCACAGCAAAAGAAGAAGTGCTTCTATAAAAGCATCACTACCACAATGACAGAATACTCCACTACAAGTAAAAGTACTTGTCAGCAGCATGTACCAAAATTAAATTAATGATAATTAACTAAATTGTCCATTGACTTAGATACAACCACCACACTGTGTAATAAAGCTCAATCAATGGTTGTGAGGTGACTCTTGTTGTTTTTTGGGGGGTGGGTTCCTTAAAATTTCGGTTGCAGCTGCTAAATTTTAGGTTTAGGGCAGAAATCATTCATCTGGGAAAATAGCCCCTAACTATGTGCTGCAGAGGAAACACAATCGCTTGTAAATGTGACACTTTATTTACACCCTGAAGGCAGACACATACATGCAGAAACTGAATCATGTTTAGTTGAAATTTACTCATAAATACATACTTTTTCAGTTGTGTAAAGGTGTTAATACAGGAAAGATTTTAAGAGGTGACAAAACGTCACAGGCATGCATCGGGAAAGATGCTCCAAGACTTATTAAAAAAGGTTTCTGTTTAAAATGACCCCTGCCGATGGAAAAGGATGTTTTGTTGCCCCTTTTTCTTGGCCGGTGGAACCATCTGCACCCTGATGGCAGCAGATTAAATGCAGAATATAGAGGATTACACACTTAGCTTAATTCTTCTACTCAACAGAATGAGGTAGAAAGATTTGTGCAGCTCTTTGGCTCAACCAAGTACTGAAAAAGCTGTGTGCGCTTATGTCCAAGATGATATTGTGTGATGAAATCGTAATGTTTGTGTTTAAACAAAACGATTTACAAAAACTACAAAAAAAAATGATATGCACTGCCTCTAGCACTACATGACAGCGCCTGGGTCCAACTGGACTCAAATCAGTCTGACTATCACTTAATTATGACGTCCCATCTTGTTTGATTTCATGCTTGTGTTGCTCTTACTCTCAAATGTACTCTCAAAAGTCGCTTTGAATAAAAGCGTCTGATAATGACTGTAGAATAGAGTAGAATAGAATAGAATAGAATAGGATGGGTGAAATCTTCATAGCTCTGGATTGCTTTTTTGGTTCCTGTTTGATGATATTACTCCTGAAGTGACAGTTGTTTTTGTGCACTGATCTTACTATGGATCTGTAGTTGAGAACAAAAGCGTTGTATTACAATTATCCAGCAATACCAGCAAGCATCCAGCAGAGGGTGCCAGACGAGGCCTTCTCTCACAAGAGCCAGTGAGGCACTTTTCAAGGCTGAGTGGAAGGAGTGCACAAAGTGAAAGGGGCCTAGGCTCCATGGCCGTGGGGGGCTTTGGGACCTTCCTCTGCCATCTGGGCAGGTGCGTGGCTCATCATTCAACCATAAAAACAAGAAAAAAAAACACCACGAGTAAAGACTTATAAAATAGAATAAATAGAATAGAATAGAATTTTACTGTAATTGCAAAATAGAATAATAAATGGAATAAAATGGAAATATTTGCAACAACATAAATAAGACAAAATAAGTAATAGCTGCCAGAGTATAATGTATGATATAAAATATATAACACACAATATATAACATATAACATATAAAATATAATATAGTATATAGTATAGCTATTGCAATGCCCCCTTATTTAACCCATAAGAGCCTGACGTGACATATTTGTCACATATAGTTTCTGAGACATTTTGCTTCAATTTACTGTATAAACTTTGCTTAAAATCCTGTTGAACACAATGCGATACTTGTCTTCTGTCCCCTAATAGATACGCAGAAGCAGAAAACCACATTATAATATTTTAAACTATCACATGGTAATAAATGGTAGATATCCCCCCAAAAAATGTAAATTTTTTGTTACATTTTGTTAAAGGGCCAAATAAAGACCTTATATTAAAAAAAATTTGACTTTTCTTACCATTTTTTCACAGGTCAGGACTTTATGGGTTAAATGAAAGCACAGGTGGCCCTGCGACAGACTGGTGACCTGTCCAGGGTGTACCTGCCTCTCACCTGTTAAAATGCTGGGATAGGCTCCAGCTCACCCGCGACCCGAAATGGAATAAGCGGTCAAGATAATGGATGGATGGATGGATTAATGCACAGGTGTTTAGTGAAATATAAAGGACATGAAACACTAGTACTCGTTAACCCTTTGTTCAGGGCTCTCACTGCTGTCGGGTAAAAACTGTCCCTGAGCTGGTTTATATTATATTATATTATATTATATTATATTATATTATATTATATTATATTATATTATATTATATTGTGTTGTGTTGTGTTGTGTTGTGTTGTGTTGTGTTGTGTTGTGTTATGTTTATGTTATACACTAAGTGGAAATTTTGGGATCCCGACACTTTTTGGATAACGATACAGACCCTCTTATTATCTTAGTCTTATGCATATGTAACCAGGTGGTAAAAAAATGAATATGTGGTATAGAAATAATCTAATAATAAGGAGAGAATCACACTGTGTCACCCAAGACATCAGAAATAAATCTCTATCTAGAAAGAGGATGTGTCCACCTTTTTAGCCTCAGAGAATGGGAGAGACAAAACAGTGTTACACAGGAGGGGCGAGAAACCACAACTCCTGTGTTGAAGGTCAAGCAGATGTTGTTTGGGTGGAAGCATGTGAGAATAACTATTTCTGCCAATAGAAATGGTTAGAATTGATTTCCATGGTGCTAACCCTAACCCTCAAAGCCTTTCCTCCTGTTGTACAAATCATTTGCATGTAGGCATCCAAACTTACATTTTCCTTCACAGCTTGTAAAGTGTAAAGATTACTTTGAGTTGTTATGTTGGTTTCCTTTGTGATCCTGATGTGAAATTGTACATGGAGTCATTTGTGATGGAAAAGAATACCTTAATTCTCCTTTTAAGTTTGGACAAATCTTCTTCAAGCTAAATTTTGTTTGAGTTGTCCTAACATCACTTTAGAAGGAGGGGAGAAGTAAAGATGAGCAGCATCTTCAAGATGATATATAATCTGTCATTAAAAGGGTTAAATAAATATTCCAGTTCTAGAAACCATCCTTCTTCCTAAAATAACCCACTATGTCCACATGTTTTCTTGTTCCCTCCGCTGCAGATCAGCATTTGGATGATGGGCGGAACCAACATGTGGTGAAGAGGAAGAACTGACAAGCTCCGTTGTTCAGAGCTCAGACTAGTTTGATGTTTAAGGAAATCAAACTAACAGTTACTGTTACTGAGAGGTGAAATGGAGCAGAAAAGAGTGAATTCGGAACAAGAAAGCTTCTCTTGTTCCATCTGTCTGGATCTACTAAAGGATCCGGTGACAAACATCTCACCAACAGTCACTGATGTGGATGTTTTACTGCCACAACCAGAACCGAAGAGCAGAGCTGGATTCTTAAAATACTCACGTGAAATCACACTGGATCCAAACACAGCACACACACGTCTGTTACTGTCAGAGGGGAACAGAAAGGCGACATTTATGGTTCAACATCTGTCTTATTCTAGTCATCCAGACAGATTCATGACATGCTGTCAGGTTCTGAGTAAAGAGAGTCTGACTGGACGTTGTTACTGGGAGGTGGAAATGAGAGGAAACGTTTCTGTAGCAGTGACATACAAGAATATCAGAAGAGAAGGGCGGGGGAATGAATGTGGATTTAGATGGAATGACAAATCTTGGTCATTATATTGTGATGAAAACAGTTATGATTTTCGGCACAACAACATCAGTACCTCCATCTCAGGTCCTCAGTCCTCCAGAGTAGGAGTGTACCTGGATCACAGAGCAGGTATTCTGTCCTTCTACAGCGTCTCTGAAACCAGGACTCTCCTCCACAGAGTCCAGACCACATTCACTCAGCCGATCTATGCTGGAATTAGGATTGGAGGTCCGTTTTTATTTCCTGTTGGAACAAGTGCTGAGATCTGTGAACTAAAACAGACTGGATCATCTTAATTTGTATTTTTCTCCTTTTTTTGATTTTTATTTACTGGTCAACATGGCCATTAAGTTTTACTTCTAGAAATCAGATAACTGAACTAATATATCAGTGGTGATTATATATATTAAAACTTTTTTGGGGGTTTTCTTTCAGCTTTCTTCACTTAAAAGTCTTCATTACTGGATAAAATGAGGTGATGAAGTTTAGGAGTAAATACAGTCCGTTAAAGACATGAAACAACAGATATTGTTTCATGATGGAGTTCAGTTGAGTTTTTGTTTTATTGTATTGATTTTCATGATGATGATCATCAGAATAAACATGTCATATTGATTCAGTCTGTCTCTGTTGTTGGGTTGTAAAGTCTGAATCCAAATCGGATTAAAACGTCTTGGAAGTGATTTTGTATGAGGTGGAATCTCTCAGTCTGAAAGCATCAAGAAGTTCAGTTTTATCTTCAGATCAGATTTTTGTCTTCCTGACAACTTTTCTTAGTACTCACTCACACACTAGTTATTGTGTTGTTTTGTGTTCTGTTTTATTGTTAAGCACTTTGTGATTTTTTATCTTGAAAGGTGCTATATAAATAAACATTTACCTACTTACTTAAACTGAGCCACACTTTAGTCTATTGTTTAATATTCTAACATTAAAGTCTGCAGCCTGTATCAGTCTGTAATAACACTTCATCAATGAATTACAACAAACTCTGACTTTAGGTGGAAGCAAATAAGGAAACCGAAGTGTTGGTGTGTTTTTATGCAACTTTACCCTTTAAATACATGAAAATAATAAATGATCAGTTGTGAACAAAGTGCAACACACAGCATATTAATGAAATGCTTCTAGACTTTAATAAACTAGTTAACCCTTAAAAGATTCTAGAGCCATTTAGTCAAATGTGCTTGTTTTATTTTCATGGCATTTTGGCTGTGTTGAACCTACATAGCTGAAACTTGCCAAAGGATAACCATTTAAACAAAAATGTTAGAATTCTCATGTCAGTTCCTTGAATTAGCTTAAAATGGCTAAGCTATGCAAAAACTGACACATTTGATCCTAAGGCCACAGTCTTCCCCATTGAAAAATATTGAAAATGCATTTATTGATCCTATATTAACCTTAACATAGATCAATAATTTCATTTGTATGAAGTATTTATTTTGAAGGACAGGCCTTCAACTTGTGATTTTTATAGTAGTCCACCAGATGGTGTCACTTTTTCATCTTGCACACCATGCAGCAAAATATGATCTTTTTTTTCTTCTTTTTTACAGTTTTCTGCAAGGGTGCCAAACTACTGAAATGATGAATACGTGTCACAAATTGCGTTGGATAATATTGTTTGTGTTGATAAAAATAAAAATGTTAAAAAGTTTTTATTTTGGAGCAATTTTGCAAGGGAAGCAGAATGTGGCCTTAGGATCAAACGTGTAAGGATTTTAAAGGATGTGGAGAACACATACTGATGTAGAAACAGAATTCGGTCCATCTGAAAAAGAAGAACTTTCAAAGCTGTAATCCAGGCCTGAATGTATGATTTTATTGATTTATAAAGATGAAAATTTCTAAAGTAAAATCTGTTTTTGTCAGCAAACTTGAGCGAAGTTTGTAGAAAAACTTTCTGTGAGACATGATTGATATTATGTGTTACAGCCAACTGGATTTAGTCATCAAACTCTCCAAGTGCTGCTGTAACATCTCCCAACTCTCCTTCCATCTGAAGCTGATTCATCCATCTAACAGCCAGACTTCCACAGACATGATTTAATGACAATCACACTGCAATGAAAGCTTTTATACTCAATATGCTCTAAATACTCGTTATGCCTGGTTTGTTCACAATAAAGATTTAAAGGAAGGAAACTTGTTATTTTTAATTTCCTATTATGAATTTTATATGTACCTAGTTTTTATACATGGCTGACCAGAAGGAAGAAATGAAGTCCTACTACAATGAATAAAAATGATTTCTGTCAGAAACATAAAGAAATGGTAGTTTGGTGACATTTGTTTAGCTGTTGCTTTACCCACCGTTGTTAATAAACTTTATTTTGGCTCTTATAAGGAGGACGTGTCAGACAAGCTTTTAGAAACCAAACTGCAGCTTTTGGATGGGTTCAACAATTTATCTGATTTTTATCTGAGAGAAGTGATAAATATCCCATTTGAATCTGTGTTTAACATCTTCTGACCACTAGAGGACAGAAAGATCCCAAAGTAAACTCCAAGCAGTGAGCATCATCACAATGTCACATGTCAATGATAGTCAGACAGTTAGAGCAACACTGGCCTCCTAATAGAGATTTTTTTCCAGCTCTTGGACATGAGAGGAGTCTTGGCTCCATGTGTTGGTCACAGCTGGCTACTTGTGTTTTCTGCTGCAGGAAGTCTGATGTGTCCAGCATCAGCTGTGGATCCACCAAGTGAACATAAAGGCTTTTTCTCAAACTGCCCTTCATATGAACACATCTTGTTTTTACCATAAAGACACAGCAGTGTATAAAGTATTGAATTTATCATGTGCAGCCTTGTATATTGTTAAGATGAAATAGGTCTGGCAGTGTCTAAGAGGACTTTGTAGTGTCTGCAATTAAAAACGTGTGGTTGTTGGGCAAAAGCAAAACATATAAAAATGTAATTTGATGTCATTCAACTCAATAAAGTCATTAAAATGTTACAAAGCAAGTCTGTAGGATGCTCCTCAATGAGCTCTTTCAAACATCCAACATCATCGTACAGGGAAATGTTTTTGTTTTCTACAGCACATTTTTACATCCTGTTTGGATGGAGGAGGATCTTTTCTTAATCTATGGCAGTGACTGATTGAAAACATTCAGAGTATATGATTAAAAACTGTCTCTGTGAGGTCCATTCGTAACAAAATCTATTCTGTTTCTTAATCTCTTAACTGTTTTATACTTGTCCTCACATTTCCAGGACATTTTCACCTTTCGATCTGGGAGTTTCAGGGTGCAGTTTCTTCTGGTGAAGTCCTGAATATTTCACTTTAAATTGACATTTAACATCAAATCCCAGTGAGATGTGTGGAATGTGGGAATTGGTCTGCAGTCAGTTTTCTTCCAAATAAATTACTAAAAGTCAGGTGAACATAATCACGAGAAAACTTAAGTCATTTGTACTTTGTCCATTTTTATCTCTGTACAGACAGTAAAACATCTCCATTTTTATGACTTACTGTAACTTCTTTAAGGTTAAAGGTCCTTCCAGTGGTAAGATATCTGACACACCCTCCGTCTTCTTCCTCCTACTCACATCTATATTGTTCAAGTTCAAAGTCTTAATAGTGTAAAAGCTGTCAGGTGACATTCACTGCAGAAACATTGAAAGTTGGATCGCTGCTACTGAGAAGAGAAATGGAGCAGAAAGATCAGTTGGACCGAGAAACCTTCTATTGTTCCATCTGTCTGGATCTACTGAAGGATCCGGTGACTATTCCCTGTGGACACAGTTACTGCATGAACTGTATTAAAACACACTGGAATGGACAGGATCAGAAGGGAATCTACAGCTGCCCTTATTGCAGGAAAACCTTCATACCGAGACCTGTTGTGCTGAAAAGCACCATGTTAGCTGATTTAGTGGAGCAGCTTAAGAAGACTGGACTCCAAGCTGCTCCTGCTGATCACTGCTATGCTAGACCTGAAGATGTGGCCTGTGATTTCTGCTCTGGAAGAAAACTGAAAGCCATCAAGTCCTGTTTAGTCTGTCTGGCCTCTTACTGTGAGAAACACCTTCAGCCTCATTATGAATCACCTACATTCAAGAAACACAAGCTGGTGGAGCCCTCCAAGAACCTCCAGGAGAACATCTGCTCTCGTCATAATGAGGTGATGAAGATGTTCTGCCGTACTGATCAGAAGTGTATCTGTCTGGTCTGTGTTATGCATGAACATAAAGGCCACGACACAGTCTCAGCTGCAGCAGAAAGGACTGAGAGGCAGAGAGAGCTGGAGGTGAGTCGACAAGAAATCCAGCAGAGAATCCAGGACAGAGAGAAAGATGTGAAACTGTTTCAACAGGAGGTGGAGGCCATCAATCACTCTGCTGATAAAACAGTGGAGGACAGTGAGAAGATCTTCACTCAGCTGATCCGTCTCATCCAGAAAAGAAGCTCTGATGTGAAGCAGCAGATCAGATCCCAGCAGGAAACTGAAGTGAGTGGAGTCAAAGAGCTTCAGGAGAAGCTGGAGCAGGAGATCACTGAGCTGAAGAGGAAAGACGCTGAGCTGAAGCAGCTCTCACACACAGAGGATCACATCCAGTTTCTACACAACTACCCCTCACTGTCAGCACTCAGTGAGTCTACACACTCATCCAGCATCAATATCCGTCCTCTGAGATACTTTGAGGATGTGACAGCAGCTGTGTCAGAGCTCAGAGATAAACTACAGGACATTCTGACAGACAGATGGACAAACATCTCACTGACAGTCACTGATGTGGATGTTTTACTGTCACAACCAGAACCAAAGAGCAGAGCTGAATTCTTAAAATATTCATGTGAAATCACACTGGATCCAAACACAGCACACACACAGCTGTTACTGTCAGAGGGAAACAGAAAGGTGACAAGATTGAAGAAACATCAGTCTTATTCTAGTCATCCAGACAGATTTACTACAGGCCATCAGGTTCTGAGTAGAGAAAGTCTGACTGGACGTTGTTACTGGGAGGTGGAAATGAGAGGAGACTTTTCTGTAGCAGTCACATACAAGAATATCAGCAGAGCAGGAGGTAAAAGTCTATTTGGATGTAATGACAAATCTTGGTCATTATATTGTGACCAAAGCAGTTATGAGTTTCGGTACAACAACGTTGCTAACTCCATCTCAGGTCCTCGGTCCTCCAGAGTAGGAGTGTATCTGGATCACAGAGCAGGTATTCTGTCCTTCTACAGCGTCTCTGAAACCAGGACTCTCCTCCACAGAGTCCAGACCACATTCACTCAGCCGCTCTATGCTGGAGTCTGGATCAGTTCTGGATCCAGTGCTGAGTTGTGTGAAGTGAAGTAAAGTTATTTTCTCTGCTTGTTGCTGAGACTTCATTGTTGTGATGTCTCTGCTCTGCTGTTCTGTTGTTTATTTGACATTTTTTTTTATTTGCTGGTTTTTCCTGTTTGTTTCTTTTTGGAGGAAATCACTGCTAATGATGATTTTTATTTCCATCAACATGAAAATCTGAACTTCTCTGTTCTCTAAATATGTGTTGAATATTTGTATTGATGTATTTGTATGTTGTTGTTTCTCTTCCACTTCATGGAGCCAAACAGAGAAACCAGCAGACCTTCCTTCATCACACATTATTTTACTCTCAACACTTTGGAAATGTAAAAATCATTTTCTACTTGCAATTACTTTTAGTTGTTCTAGAGATCAGATGTTGTTGTTTTTCTAAACCAACAAACAAACAAGGTTTCTAATGATGATGTTCAGAAAGGCTCATTTCCAGGATCAGAATAAATGAGATCATTCATCATGTTTAATGTCAGAACAAAGTCAGTTTTTCCAAACAAATAAACTTTGAAAGAATAAAGAAAGTATTGTCCTTTTGTCTTCATTTCAATGTTTCTGTGACATCTGATGGAGAAAATGTCAAACTAATATGAAGGAATAACTCAGGCAGTTTTCCTGGAACAGCAGGAAATCTTTAAAACCAACTCAAACATTTAACAGAGCCAGTCCAAGCTTTTAAGAGGCCCAAAGCTCCAACAACCACAGCACTGTTGCCTAAATATTAGTGGGGTCTGATCATTTTATACACTGTACATGTAACACAGTCATTCATTTACCTTATTTGTAGTTGGTGTACTTCATACCAGTGGGATTTTAACACTACAGGGTAACTAATTCAGAGAAACTGGTTTTAATTTGCACTTTTTTAATAATTAGAGTGATGTATGAGTGTGGTATATTGAACTATTATTTGAAAGTAAAAGAAAACATCAGCAGACAGGAACAATTCAGAGTAAACAACCAGTTTATCCTTTAAAGACTGGACCAAGAAAAAATGGGTAAAAAAAATCTATTTTTTTTGCTTTTATCTGAAGTCTTTCTTTGGTTCTCTATGAAAATGCATAAAAATTAAACAAAATAATTTGCATGTATTTTTGATCATGTGACGTCAGAATGTTTGTAGTGCCAAAAGCATCCACCAGGAGACAGAAGACAAGTATAAGATTGTACAACAGGGTTTAAAGCAAAGCTTTTACCATTAAGTGATGCAATGGGTCTTAGAAAGTGCATAAAACATAACAAACATGGCATTAAAGGTTCATTAAAGCAAAACGTGCAATCATTCACCACAAAATAGCTAATTATTTAAATAATTCATTGACTTCTGAACAAGCGACAACATCTGGATGTAAAATGTGAACAGCATGTGCATAAAGTGCAAAAAAAATAAAATAAAATAAAATAAAAAAAATTGCAGTTCACCCCTCATCCGCTAGGGGCTGGCTCCAAAACAGAGTCAATCCCCATAGACTTCTATGTTAAAAAGACCAACTTCAACTTTGTTGTCTGGTGATGGTGTGTATTGAAGGGTTGTTTCCTTCTGTGTGATCTTTTTGTCTACTTTCTTCTTTCCCTTTTGCTCTTTTTGCTATTTTCCATCTTTTTCTGTCCTCTCCGGTCAGGTCCAGTAAGATTACATAGATTCCGTGATTCAAAGCAAATAAATAAATTAATTAATTTCATTATCAAGAGGAGCCTTACCCATAGGCCTCCCCTTGGCAGAGCAAATTTGTTCAACACGATACAGCAACCAGATTATCATTTTGCTTGCTATGATGCTGGACAGGACAAGTTAAAAAAAAAAAAGACCAACTTCAATGCAGAAATAAACATGTTTAAAGCCTGGTACAAAAAACTATTTTAGGATTAATAGGTCAAATTTACCTTCATGACAACTGTGAGTGGGTTGAATTTTTTTTTTATAACTCATACGTTTAGATGTTATTTAATCTTGAAATTCTGCATAATTAGAGGTGTGCCCTTTTGATTGACAGGTATCCACAATCCATGGTTTAGAAGGAAGAGTGTAGCACAACCGCGGTTCTAATTGTTTACAAATCCCAGAATGGTTTAGGCCCAGAATACATCTGTGATATGTTCAGAGAATATAAACCTAGCAGAGCTCTTAGATCCAAAGACTCTGGTCAACTAGTCCAGACCAGAGTCCAGACTAAACATGGAGAAGCAGCATTTAGCTGTTATGCTGCAAACAAATGCCAGTGGAGATTAAACTTTCCCCAAATGTAGACATTTTTAAATCCAGGTTAAAAACATTTCTTTTCTCATGAAATCTGCACCATAACTTTTTTTTAACTTATCTTGCTTTTAATCATTTTAATATAATTTATTATTTTATTGTGATTATGTGTTGATGCCTTTTACTATTTCTAAATATCTGTAATGCTTTTGTTTTATGTAAAGCACTTTGAATTGTCCTGTACATGAAATGTGCTATACAAATAAACTGCCTTCCCTTGCCTTGCCTCCTCTGCCGCCCTTTGGGTGGGGTTGGAGTCGTCTTTGTGGTGGGGTAGCTTGGGTTAGTGCTCCAGGGCTGCTCCTGAGGGCCCGGGTCTCTAGGCTGCCCTGGTCTGCCTCTGACCTCCATAGAGGCGTGGCCGCATTTGCATGATCTCACTAAGCACTCTTCATCACTGATCACTCCTTATTCCTCATGCTCTGCATGCTGACACAGTCACTGAGTTGTCTAGTGGGTTTATATACTAAGAGATAATTGTTCTATTTATTTTTCCTGTGAGTTAGTATCTGGTCGCTGTTATGCTACTTTCATGGTATGTTCATGATATGTTTGCTATTTTCCATCTTTTTCTGTCCCCTCCAGTCAGGTCCAGCAAGATTACATAGATTCCATGATTCAAAGTAAATAAATAAATAAATGAATCAGATTATCAAGAGGAGCCTTACCCATAGGCCTCCCCTTGGCAGAGCAAATTTGTTCAGCACGATACAGCAACCACATTATCATTTTGCTTGCTATGATGCTGGACAGGACAGGTTAAAAAAAAAAAAAGAATCCAGTGCTTAATGGTATGTTGATTCTGCTAACAACCCAGCGGATGACATCACACGGGGTCTGACACTAGCTGAACTCAAAGCTCCCAACCGCTGGTTACAAGGACCATCATTCCTTTCCAGCTCAACACATCAATGGCCACGTCCACCAAGCTCCCAAGTACCACAGGCTACAGATGAGCTCAAGAAGAACACCTTCTGCGGTTTAACACAGCAGACTCCCTCCAGTCAATTACTGGATGTTACTCAGTTTACGGATTGGTCGGCACTGGTGAAAGCCATGCATCAGACTTTAAATGGTAAGACAGCCTCGGATGAATATGCCCCAACGTACGAGCTAAGATATGCTGAGCTACATCTCCTGCAGACCTGTCAAGCTGACAGTTTCCCAGAAGAGGTGGCGGCTCTCAAGGCAGGATGTTGGCCCCAGAAATGGACACAAATAAAGGTCTCATAAGGGTCGGAGGGCGTTTACGTCACCTTAGTCATCTCACAGACGAGCATGTTCATCCCATCATCCTTAACAACAAGCATCACACCTTCAACAAGTGACACACCTTCTCATCAAAGATTCGATGCAAGGTTGTTACACCCTGGTCCAGAAAGGGTGTTTGCTGAGTTGCGAAGGCAGTACTGGGATCTGCGTGGGCATCAAGCAATCAAGCAACACCAGAGGACATGTGTTGGTTGTTAACGATGGAGAGGTAAACTATCAGCACCACTTATGGCAGACCTGCCACCGGCGCGCCTGCGTCTTTTTGAACCCCCCTTCTTCTCCACAGGAGTAGATTGCTTTGGCCACTACGTAGATCTGGCGACACCATGAGAAACGCTGGGGGCTCATTTTCAAGTGTTTGACAACCAGATGTCTCAATCTTGACCTCATCAACAGCCTTGATGCTGATGCTTTCTTGCTGGCTCTAAGGCGATTCATTGCTCATCGGGGGACCCCATCTGAAATCTTATCGGACCAAGGGACAAATTTTCGGGGTGCTGAGCGAGAGTTGAAGGGGACCTTTGCAGCAATGGAGCCTCAGCTACGTGAAATTTTGGCTAATCACCAAATCACCTTTAAGTTCAGCCCTCCTGGAGCTCCACTCTTTGGGGGATTATGGGAGAGGAAAATACGTTCCATAAAGTCTGCCCTTCAGGTGGTCATTGGAACAGAGGCTCTTCAAGAAGAAGTACTCCTCACGCTACAGGTGGAGGTGGAAGGTATGCTCAATGCAAAGCCATTGGGTTATGTGTCTGCTGATGCGGCTGACCCAGACCCCGTGACTCCAAATAAGTTATTGATGGGGCAGCGGGATGCATCCTTACCACAAGTGTCATATACCCCATCAACTATCGCCAAGAGACGTTGGCAACATAGCCAAATGATGGCGGACCACTTTTGGTCATAGTTCATCCGTGCATATCTACCGAACCTTCAAGTCCACCACAAATGGCAACAACCAACGGAAAACCTGAAGCAGGGGACAGTGGTAATGATCGTTAACCCCCAGTCTCCCAGGGCTTCATGGCCAGTGGAAAAGATTGCCAGAGTCATCACCAGTTCAGATGGATGTGTCAGGTCAGCAGAGGTTGACATCAATGGTCGGATGTACCATCGCCCAGTGGCCCGTCTGGTGCCACTCCCAAACATTCCTGCAAAGGATAACTGATGGACATTTTCTGCACTGGGGAATTCATTAGATTGCATAATAGCCCTGCTATTATGGGGGCGGCTGTTCTGAATTCCTGCTTGAGGACAGTGTTGTTGTAGATTTAAGACAGGTATTACCAAGGACAGTTAAACACGTTTTGGGTCCTTTAGGGTTCTTTCAGCCATTTCATTAATGTGCATTGTCATTCCACACAGAGCAGGCTACAGAGAAGCAGTGTATGCGTACTTGAGCCACAGTAAGTTTGTTGCACATGGTGTTTTATGTTGAAAGCATTATTTGTTGTTGTTCAGTAACTATGCCTGTCAGAGTGGGTTAAATAATACCGTTTAGTTCATAAGCAGACCTTTATCTCTGTGTTCATTGTTTCTGCTAAGCTGACAGCTACGTTAAAGCTACTAAGCTAAAGCTAAATCACAGAAAAGAGCTAACCTGTACTGAAGGTGGTTTTTGTTATTATTAGAACAATGTTAATACGGTTACATAATTGAATATATATTTTATTTCCTTGTCGTGTTTGAACCATACATATATACAATATACAGTTGTGTATACATCTGAATACAGCCTTGTGAGCCTGTTTGCCTGCTTCCATGATTGTTGCGGTTGTACAAGCTCAACCCAGTAATAAATCGAGTGGATTCACAAACTCTGCCTGGTTCATTCGCTCTCTGACCGGAGCCCACTGCAAATGAAGGGCTAGCGCCACCATATAACGTCATTATAGTCCTAAATTCTTAGCAATCTGTGTTAGGAAAAAAACTCAATCAACGACAAACTCTCAGATCGGTGAGAAGGAACAGCTGTTTTTACTACAATTGCAGGAGTTCACACAAAGTTTGGTCACTCAGGTTGACAGACAATGTTGAACTGGCTTGCAACTCCCAGGGGGCACTAAAAAGATGTCCTGCAAAAACAGTCCTGATCACAATCAGGCCAAAGCAAATATTCATTTTCAAGCTCCTTTGTTTATGCCTCATATCCTGCAGGGGTCACTGAGGCTTTTGCACAGCTATGTATATTCTAAATAAGAAGTGGTGCAGCTACAGATGGAGAAAGTAAAAAATTACTGAGTTACACCAACAGAATATTGATTTTGTACTTTTCTTACAATTAATTTCAAATAAATTGATTTTAATAAAATCCAAACAAATGTAGTGGACTAATCCTTCAACTTTTGTTTGTGAAAGAGCTTCCTCTGACAACCATCAAGTTTAAAATGACATGATGTATTTGTTAACTGTACAAGGTTTATATCTTTGGCAGGAGTTTGTGTCGTAGTTTAGTAGTGTGAATCATTTTTTCATGAGGTTTGGTGGAAGGAAAAAAGCAAAAGAAGTTGTGTGACGCCAGCCCTGTTCTTTCAGGGCAGCACTGTAAAAAGCCCAGGTCTCTACAAACAATAACCTCCTACCAACATGCATTCATGCAGATTGTTCAGGAGGATGAATCCAGGTTATTGGTGCAGATGAGAAATCTAAGTCCTTCTGCCAGAGCAAAGGACAATTTTCAGTGTCTCCATGCTTCAGATTTTTCAGTAAACGCTGTGTATCAAATATTTGACCTTTTCGTTTTATTATCTTCTGTTTGGTCAGACAGAAGATTTTAATGTCAAATAAACATGACAAAGAAACAGAAATAAATAAAGGATGACTCTTTAGAGTAATACAGTGAATCTGGAAAGTATTCACAGCGTTTCATGTTTTCCACATTTTGTTGTGTTACAGTCTTATTCAAAAGTGGAATAAATTCCCTTTTTAGTTTAGTTTAGTTTAGTTTTAGTTTCATTTTTTTATTTTATGGTCTGAGAGTCTTTCAGGTGTCCTGTGGCAAACTCCAGATGGGCGGCCATGTGCCTTTTACTAAGGAGAGGCTTCTGTCTGGTTACAGTCCTGATTGGTGGATTGCTGCAGAGATGGTTGTCCTTCTGGAAGGTTCTTCTCTCTCCACAGAGGAACACTGGAGCTCTGACATGTGTCAGATTTAACAATTGCTGTTTAATGATTGAACATCCAGGTTTAAGCCTGTCCCTTGGACCAAAACTCAACTTTTTGATGACTTTAAGCCACACAAGGCCTGAAACTAGAGAGACCACATCTGAGAGCAGCGTTATTAAATCTTTAGGACAAGTTCCCTGAAATGTTAAATTTATCTAAAATATCTAAAATACTGCATTAAAACCAAAATGGTCGACTTCCTGTTTGATTTATCTTGTGGCTCTAAAAGAATTGTTTGTAGGACAAAATATCATCCAGCTGCAGATTCAGAGCTGCCACATTAGGTGGCGATATTGAAGCTTTTTGTCCTGTTTATGTAAAAGACCCCTATAAAATAAAGATTTTCACATTCATGACTTTATGAGGAGGTTATGGTTCTGAAAAATATAATTCATGTGCAGGAATATTAAGCACAACATATACAACAGGCCTTGGCAACGCCTTTGACTTTATAATAATGTTTTTATTTGTTTTAGTTTTATTATTGTTGTTAGAATGAGCTTTTCATACATGCTGTGGTCTGTATGACTTGTGTCTCTGATAGTTTTTGTCTCTGTGTTTCATATCCATGATTGCTTTATTATTCTGATCATTTTATCTTTAAATCATCTCCAGAGAATTTAGTGGTTTTTCTTTGAGCTCTCTGGCTCCCCCTACAGGTTTAGGATGTAACAGCATGGTTGTAAAAACAAACCTTCATCTGAGCCCTGCACATGGAGAGCTGAACACATGAATCTGTTGTCATGTTAAAGAAAATGATGCCTTCAGAGTCCAACAAAAACTCAGAGGAGAACTTTTGGAAACATTGGATGGATAAATGAATGAGGGAGGGAAGGATGAGTAAATTAGGGGGGGGGGGGGGGACAGATTAATGACAAAAGGGAGGATAAAAGCATGAATGGATGAAGGAGAGTGATAAAGGTAGGAAGGTAGGATGAATACATGAAGGAAGAAAGGATGGATGGGTGAGGTTGGAGGGATAGAGGGAGAGAGAATGAAAGGATGGATAAGAGATAGGGAGGAATCACTGAAAATACTTAATAAAAAACCGCAATTGCACCATTACTGCAACATTTTAAGAAAACTTAAGTTACTGAATTTCCAGAATATGATATATTTAAAAAACGCTTGTCTGATTTATAAGGTGCTACGCTCTCTAGCACCCCCTCCACTGGGAGATTTCATTAATCATTGCATTAGTGTACAGAGGACAACGAGGGCCACCACTAGAGGAGATGTGATAATCCCACACAGACGTACCTCTTTTGGTCAGGGTGTTATCTGTCCAAGGTGGAAGGCTATGGAATAATCTACCACAAACATTAAGAGAATTTCTTACATATAACTCATTTAAAGCCCAATTAAAAAGTTGGCTTTGGTCGAATCAGGAGTGTACCCACATGTAACATACACTAAAACGTACAGTAAACAAAACTCTGAAGGGCTCTGTAAGTATGTAGTGATATTGAGCATTGATAAGTATGAGTGTTGGTAATTGTGCATGTGAATGTACTGTTTTAGATATAAGAATGTGTATTTTTATATTGGTTTGTAAATACAAATTGCTTCTATATTGTATTATATGTTCTCTCATTTCCCCCAAATCCCCCAAATTATTGGATAGTTTGAGATGTTCTGGATTGAAATGAAAAACATGGAAATGTCTCTTTAAATTTACAAACAATTTTGACAACTCTAATACTTTTATTGACATTTTAATAGATAAAAATAATTAAACTAAATAAAAAATGAAATACGTACAAAAACATTACTGTATATGTCTGTAGAAGTAAAATATTGTATATGGACAAAATGTGGAACTGTTTTCAATAATTCCTGCATCAGAGGGTAAATATTTAGATTTAAGGTTATATTTGACCTGCATGCATTTGGTTAACTATTATATTAACAATATTGCTTTCACTTAATTTCACCTTTAATATAGAAGACAATTACAATAAAGATTTAATTCATTTGTTAATATATTAATTTCTTTATTTGTATTATATTGGTTTTATATATAAAACAACATTTATGTATGTATATATGACTAAAATATAGTTTTGTTGCCTTTTTTAACAAGTCATTTTCAGGTACAACAAACAAGTAAACAATGCACTAAATGACTTCATTTTTCCTCTTTGTATCAAAAATGTGCTGTTTATAGGCCAGGAAGCAAAGAATACAGCCAAGACTCCACATATCTACTGATCCACTCAGGGGAAGGCCCAGGAGGACTTCAGGAGCTCTATAAGGAAGATCCTGAATGTCTTTATTTTGCCACCTGGAGATCTTGTCGATTGCTAATCCAAAGTCTGTTATTTTGAGCTTGAATGGGATTAACCTATAATTTACAAACATGATGTTATCTGGCTTAATATCTGCATGTGCTATCCCAAAGCTTTGAGAGCGTCTGCAACCAGCATTTGCTGCACAATAACTCGTTTCAGACATGCGCCATGGTTCCATGTATGGGTTATTCATGAAGCCTTGTAGATCTGTATCCAAGAATTCAAACATCAGATTTGTTTGTTCATTAAAGTCAAAATGTCCAATATATCTAACTGTGCTTTGTAGAATGAAGATGTCTGATTTTCCTCCGAATTCTTAACTCCTGTGTGGACCTGTTATTTTCTTTCAGCATTTTAACGGTTTCATTTGTCCTAGAAAAATGGTGCTTGTAAACTTTTCCATCAGCCCTTTGACTGAGAAGAATTCCGTCCTCTGGGAATAATTGTGGAAGTTCCGCAGATTCTATCTTTTCTGAATCACTGCTACTATTACTGTCTATTGGGGAGCTCATGTTTGCGCCTATAATGTTCACAAATCTAAGTAAGTCTTTTATCTGCTACTGACGGCCTGTTTACATGAACGAGCTTATATGGCCTCTGGCTGATGACGTCATTGACCAAGTCTCCCTTTGTGACGTGAAAGGCCTTCGATGCTGATAAAAAATGCTGATTTTAGACATATTCAGTGGCAAGTCACCCAGAACATGAAATATTTTGTATTTTGTCTTCAAGACATGTTTAATAAGAATTGTTATCTACACATCTATAGAGAATATAAAGTTATGTTTATAGAAAGTTACAATAGAAATGTTTATAGTAGGTAAAATGACATGGGGTTGTCTTGTGTCTGATGTGAGGAAAGTCACATGATAAGGTCAAGGGTCATGGCCGCTGCCTTATGGGTAAGAGAGCCGGCGTAGCCGCTGTGTGTTAGAGACGCTGAGCTTAGAGATGCAACATTCTACACCGACTTCATTGAGGCGCATACGGTAGTTTGTTATTATTTGCTTTATATTTCTGCTCACTTGTTTACAGTATGGACAATGTAGATTTATTTTATGTATAAACATTTCTGTTTTTGATATGTCAGCTTTCATGTGTTGCTTGACTTGTCTTTGTTTTTCATTTGTAGTTTACACGGCGTCGACTTAAAGAAATAGAGAAGGAAAGAAAATAAAGAAGACATCAGTACGTTTCATGGCCTTTATTAACTGAACCAGTGCAGCTAAATTGCTACAACAGGTGGTGATGGGCTTGGCTACAGCTTCACCTAAAGATGAAAAGATGTTTGATGGCTTCTTTACTTCTGAATGACCTTGTTATGTATGTCAGTGTTACACAAGTGTAATTCACGGTGCAGAGGATGTTTTTAAAAACAGGATCTTTGGATATCATGGCATCTGCTAACACTCTGCAGAACCAAATTTCTTGCAGAGATATCTGTAATTGGATGCTGATATTTCATCTTGAACACAAAGTCTTTGAATAATTTAGCTGAAAGTTTCTCTGCAAAGTATTTCAAATCACTTTTACTAAGAATAACTGGTTTATAGGGGTCTTTGTGCCTGGAAGTAAGCGTTTCATGTTTTAAATCTACCGTTCTGTCCACAAAGGAGTGTCCCTCAAACTGTCTTGAAATGAGTGGTTGACCCTTCTGAGGTCCTTTGATGGTGGACTGAAGGATGGACTCATGAAGTTTTAGATTAAAGAAAATTCCATTTAATGATGAACATGTTTTATTCCAAACCAGGTTTTTCCTTCAACCTGAGCCACTTGTTTTTGTGTCTAAACCTGAATAAACTGGAAGAACGGCTGTGTCACATCCTAAAACTGATTTCATTATCAGCAGCAACAGCAAAGTGTCTCCATTATTTCCTAATAAAACACAGGTAAAGTCTATTTTTAATTAATTTTAACATGAAGTTTATGTTGAAAGTTGAGCAAAGCAGCTGTTGAGCCTCAGCAGATAACAGAGGGTCAGTATCGTCTCTGTGGAGAGTCTCTAAAGGAGAATTGTAAAAAACAGTAGAAGAGGCTGGAAACAGAAGTAGATCTGTTCAAAGTCTGCACTGATACTGCAGATGAGGCGCTTCATGTTACATGTTAGTTCCTGTAGCCACTCCTAGCAGATGTTTCTATGTTCCCGCCCCTCCACAGATCTCTCTTCATCAGGATGGGTGTGAGCAACATGGTGGAACATGCAGCTGCTGGTAAGACTCATTTCCTGCTTCATGTGAGATCTGTTGTCCTTCAGAGCGCACACACCCTTTCTGTTCAGGGAAAGTGAAACTGTTTGAAAGTTACTGTGAAGAGGAAAATGGCGAAGCAGGAAACTCAGCTGGACCGAATAAAGTTTTGCTGTTCCATCTGTCTGGATCTACTGAAGGATCCGGTGACTATTCCCTGTGGACACAGCTACTGCATGAACTGTATTAAAAGCTTCTGGGATGGAGAGGATCAGAAGGGAATCTACAGCTGCCCTCAATGTAGGCAGACCTTCACACTGAAACCTGTCCTGGAGAAAAACACCATGTTTGCTGATTTATTGGAAGACATGAAGAAGACTGGACTCCAAGCTGCTCCTGCTGATCACTGCTATGCTGGACCTGAAGATGTGGCCTGTGATTTCTGCTCTGGAAGAAAACTGAAAGCCATCAAGTCCTGTTTAGTCTGTCTGGCCTCTTACTGTGAGAAACACCTTCAGCCTCATTATGAATCACCTACATTCAAGAAACACAAGTTGGTGGAGCCCTCCAAGAACCTCCAGGAGAACATCTGCTCTCGTCATGATGAGGTGATGAAGATGTTCTGCCGTACTGATCAGAAGTGTATCTGTTATCTCTGCTCTGTGGATGAACATAAAGGCCACGACACAGTCTCAGCTGCAGCAGAAAGGACTGAGAGGCAGAGAGAGCTGGAGGTGAGTCGACAAGAAATCCAGCAGAGAATCCAGGACAGAGAGAAAGATGTGAAGCTGCTTCAACAGGAGGTGGAGGCCATCAATCACTCTGCTGATAAAACAGTGGAGGACAGTGAGAAGATCTTCACTGAGCTGATCCGTCTCATCCAGAAAAGAAGCTCTGATGTGAAGCAGCAGATCAGATCCCAGCAGGAAACTGAAGTGAGTCGAGTCAAAGAGCTTCAGGAGAAGCTGGAGCAGGAGATCACTGAGCTGAAGAGGAAAGACGCTGAGCTGAAGCAGCTCTCACACACAGAGGATCACAACCAGTTCCTACACAACTACCCCTCACTGTCAGCACTCAGTGAGTCTACACACTCATCCAGCATCAATATCCGTCCTCTGAGATACTTTGAGGATGTGACAGCAGCTGTGTCAGAGCTCAGAGATAAACTACAGGACATTCTGACAGACAGATGGACAAACATCTCACTGACAGTCACTGATGTGGATGTTTTACTGCCACAACCAAAACCAAAGAGCAGAGCTGGATTCTTAAAATATTCATGTGAAATCACACTGGATCCAAACACAGCACACACACAGCTGTTACTGTCAGAGGGAAACAGAAAGGTGACAAGAATGAAGAAACATCAGTCTTATTCTAGTCATCCAGACAGATTTACTACAGGCCATCAGGTTCTGAGTAGAGAGAGTCTGACTGGACGTTGTTACTGGGAGGTGGAAATGAGAGGAAACGTTTCTGTAGCAGTCGCATACAAGAATATCAGCAGAGCAGGAAATGAAAGTAGATTTGGATATAATGACAAATCTTGGGCATTATATTGTTTCCAAAACAATTATTATTTTTACTACAACAACATCAGAACCTCCATCTCAGGTCCTTAGTCCTCCAGAGTAGGAGTGTATCTGGATCACAGAGCAGGTATTCTGTCCTTCTACAGCGTCTCTGAAACCAGGACTCTCCTCCACAGAGTCCAGACCACATTCACTCAGCCGCTCTATGCTGGATTTTATATATATTCTGGATCCAGTGCTGAGTTGTGTGAAGTGAAGTAAAGTTATTTTCTCTGCTTGTTGCTGAGACTTCATTGTTGTGATGTCTCTGCTCTGCTGTTCTGTTGTTTATTTGACATTTTTTTTATTTACTGGTTTTTCCTGTTTGTTTCTTTTTGGAGGAAATCACTGCTAATGATGATTTTTATTTCCATCAACATGAAAATCTGAACTTCTCTGTTCTCTAAATATGTGTTGAATATTTGTATTGATGTATTTGTATGTTGTTGTTTCTCTTCCACTTCATGGAGCCAAACAGAGAAACCAGCAGACCTTCCTTCATCACACATTATTTTACTCTCAACACTTTGGAAATGTAAAAATCATTTTCTACTTGCAATTACTTTTAGTTGTTCTAGAGATCAGATGTTGTTGTTTTTCTAAACCAACAAACAAACAAGGTTTCTAATGATGATGTTCAGAAAGGCTCATTTCCAGGATCAGAATAAATGAGATCATTCATCATGTTTAATGTCAGAACAAAGTCAATTTTTCCAAACAAATAAACTTTGAAAGAATGAACAAAGTATTTTCTTTTGTCTTCATTTCAGTGTTTCTGTAAATCTGATGGAGAAAATATCAAACTAATATGAGGGAATAACTGAGGCAGTTTTCCTGGAACAGCAGAAAGTAATAAATAAAGCATTTTTCTTCTAGAATTATTTCCTTTATTCTACATCTAACATGAAGAAGTCAGAGTGTTTGGAAACTTAAATCTCACATCCACAAGTTCTACTTCCAGCCTGAAAGCTGATGTGAACACTGTTTGGAAGCTGGAAAGTCTTCTCTCCCATCTTTCCCAGGTTCCCTGAATGCAGCATCAGTGTTGCAGGTTGTGACTCCTGTGAACAAACTGACACAGTGTGATATTACAGATATTTCAATCTCTCTTTACTGATGTTGTTGAAGCTGCCAAAGGCTCAATGAAGTTTTTCCACGTCTTCCTGCAGGTTCACAACTGGAATGTGAAAACTGATGCACACCACAAGAGGGAGCCTTCATCCTGCTAACAGGGATGAAGAGGAGGGTAAAGCTCCTCAACTCACTTCGTCCACATGTTTTACATTCTGACAGGTTTTCTCTTTATTTACTTAGTTTTTATTTGATTTATTACAACAAACGTCTGCTGTTATCTAGTTGTTGGTGTGTGACATGGTACCGTAGATCAAACCGCTTTGTGGTGCAGGACTGGAAACCAAAGCTGGGAACTGTGGTATTTCAGCCTCCAGGTACTCCAGGACAGTTTCAGTCCCGGGAATGTTCATAACAAAGGTTGGTGGACTTCAGAACCAGTCAGAAGCACACAGCTGCTCTGTGGTTTGGTTTAGTGGCTACAACGGAGCCGCTGCAGAGTTCTGGGAGCTGAAGAAGATCAGATTTAATGAAAGAGCTGAAACTAACCATCAGATACCTGCTGAGAAGTTTCTAATGCAGAGCTACATAAACAACTTCATCTCCTCACATTACCAGTTTCATTTAGTATTTTATTTATTTCAGAAATGTTCCACTGTAGATAAAAAGAAAAATGTCTCTCCTACTAAATTATACTTAACACAGAACACTGCTTACCAGTTACTTTCTGTCTGTTACCACTTCACAGAAAAGAAAACATCTGTTTTTATCAACTTTTTAAGTGAAATTATCAAGAAAGTTTCAGTTTTAATCTTTAAAATCTGACTCCAGACATTTAAACGCAGCCACTATTTTATTCTCTGGATGAAATCATGTTGTAATTATTTTAATCCATCACATGTAATCTGGATTTTCCATCAGTGATTTAGCCGTTATAATGAAATTAAATGACATATTGTATGAGGCCTATATGCTGTGAAATGAAGATTTATATGTTAATTATGATGTTAATATTTTCTTGAATGAAGTAAATAAAAGCAACATTTCCTCTGGTCTTTAGATGTGTGGGGACCTGTTGCTGCAGACGTTACTGAAGAAAATGAAAATCTCTGTCAGACTGAAGAGAAACTTTCCTGTTCAGACATTTCTGACTGAGAAAGGAAACCTGTTGGCTCACAGAAGTGTTTTATTTAATGTCCCTCATCAGGAAACAGAGTCCTTCTAGTTGTAGTGGAAGAGTTAGTCTGATGTGGAAAATCCATCTGATGTCTGGAGTCATGCATAATAATCAGTGAGCTGCATCCTTTTCTTTAACATTTCATAAATGTTAATAATGTGTATTTTGAAGTGTGGGACCGGTAGCAGTTTTAATCTGATACACTTGATCTCTTACATCTGATTTTATGACTTTATAGACCGCTGAATGTACCTGTAGATGATGTTTGGATAAAGTTTAAATTCCTCTTTAGAAAAGTTTTTACAACAACTGTAGCAGCTGTTTTACAAAACACATTTAAGTAAGAACTGTTTACAATCACATGATATATTTGATGTTTTGGTCTGGTACCAGTTTTTATCAGAGTATTATCTGCCATGGCTTAGTTTGACCTCACATTTGTTATTAAGGACCTCACTGAGACAGGACTGAATTGACAGGTTTATTATGAACAGGGTTATCTCCTCCAGAATATTACTAGTTCCAAAGATGGTGCTGAGTCCAAGTAATTAGCTGGGTCAGTCGGGATGGGGAAGAGGAGAAGTTCAGGCAGCTTGAACGAGGTCCGACGAAGACTGTCTGGAGAGCTGGCGCTTATATATCCTGGAGCTGGGATTACTCGCAGGTGTGTCTCATCGGTATTCCGGAGTGGGAGAGCAGCGGTGATTGATTGGAGCAGGTGTAGGCGTAGGTGTGGGCGTAGCAGAGTCTGGTGCAACGGTGACAACATCCTCCTGCATCTGATTTTATGACTTTATAGACCGCCGATTGTAGGTTTGGTTTAAACAAAGTACCAAATCCTCTTTGAAAAAGAAGATTTTATTCCAATATTACATCTGTAGAAACTTTTACAGAACAGGGTGAAGTCAGACGTGTTTACTTGTTGCCAGATTTAGTACATTTATTTGGACTGTCAGTGTCACCTGCCTGATAAACAGTTTTTTTGTGCAGAATTATTGCGGCCACTATGCAACATCTTTTTGGCGACGAGGATAAACAAGCTGTGAGACAGTGAGGACGGTGGCTTTCGGGCAAACAAGACGAAGAGGGGGGAGAGTAACGCTAAATAAGACTGAAAATGGCGGCCATTGGCACTCTAGCGGCATTTGATGCTAAAAGTCAAAGCTGGGAAGAATACTGTGAAATAATGGAACAGTTTTTTGAGGCCAATGAAATCGAAGACGGAGATAAGCAAAGAGCTATACTCTTGAGTGTGGTCGGCGCGTCCACCTACAGTTTAATGCGGAACCTCCTCAGCCCAGATAAACCGAAAAACAAGATTTACCAGCAACTGGTACTGCTGAAAAACCACTTCGACCCAAAGCCAAGTGATATCGTCCAAAGGTACAAGTTTGATTTTCGCAGCCGCAAGCCAAACGAGTCAGTATTGGACTATGTAGTGGAGCTGCGCCGGCTTGCGCAGGACTGTAATTACGGTGACACATTACAGCAGAAGTTAAGAGACAGGATCGTATGTGGAATTAATGATGACCGGATTCAAAGACGACTCCTGGCAGAAGCAGGTTTGACTTGTGAGAAAGCCTTATCCATAGCAGTAGCAGCTGAAACGGCAAATAAATACGCACATGATCTACAAAATCCTAGCGCTACGGTGAAGTGCTTCAACGTAAACAAGGGCTCGCACGTGAGTGGCGCGTTCAAGGGCGCTACGAAAGAATGCTACCGTTGCAAAGGACAACACAACGCCGCTGAATGTAAGTTTAAACAAGAAAAATGTCATGCATGTGGAAAAGTTGGACATATAGCCAGAGCCTGCCGCAACAAAAGTAAGCAGAATAAAGGAAACTCTAAATCTGGTGATGTGAAAAATGAAAAGAAATGGAGTTCAAGCCATCGCTCACATAACGTTCAAGAGCAGCCAGAGGACAGTAACACTGACAGTTCAGAAGATGGTCCTTTCACAATAAATTGCATGAAATTCAAGTTAGGACGTATGAGTGAAATTCATTTGAGAAAAGTGGACCCATACACTGAAAAAAATAAGCTAAATGGAAAAAGTGTTCAATTTGAAATAGACACTGGATGCAGTCTCACAGTAATGAACGAACAGACATTCCAAACATTGTGGAACAAATCTAAAACTCCCAGGATCAGGCCCGTTCGAATTAAGTTGGAGACCTACACAGGAGATCCAGTGAAGGTTGTTGGAGCAGCTTACTTTCAAGTCAGGTACAAAAAGCAACGAGCTAAACTGCCCATAGTGGTGGTCAACGGGAATGGCCCCACTTTGCTGGGTCGAGGCTGGCTTGAGGACATTTACCTGAATTGGAAAGAAATAAAAGCCAGACACAAAGCTTGTCAAGTACATCACGTCTATTCGGAGAAAAACGCTTCACAAGAAACAAAGACCACATTGCAAAAAGTGCTGAGCAAACATGAAGAAGTGTTCAAGGAGGAGCTAGGCACCTTAAAGGGCACTAAAGCTACCATTCATGTGAAAGACAGCGCTGTCCCGTGCTTCTTCCGTCCCAGGTCTATTCCTTACGCCATGAGAGCGAAAGTGGATGAAGAAATTGACAGGTTGCTAAAAGAAGAAATAATCACTCCTGTGAAATATTCTGAGTGGGCTGCTCTTGTTGTACCTATTCTAAAACCTGTTGGAACAGTCAGGCTATGTGGAGATTACAAACTAACTGTGAACACTGTGTCTTCTCTAGAGCAAGGGTACCCAACGTCGGTCCTCGAGGGCACCAATCCGGCAGGTTTTCCAGATTTCCCTGCTCCAACACACCTGACTTAAACTAACAAGTCATTGTGGAGATCCTTATAGGCTGTTGGGTCCATTTAATTTGTATTAGTATTGAATTTATCATGTACTGCCTTGTATATATTTAAAATTAAATGTTTGGCAGTGCCAGAGAGGACTTTGCAGTGTCTGCAATTAAAAACATGTGGTTGTGGGGCAAAAGCAAAACATATAAAAATGTGATTTGATGTCAATCTACTCAATAAAGTCAATAAAATCACATGCTCATCCTGGGGGATTCCATTGTCTGACATGTCCACGTGAACAGGTGCAGCACATCTTGCCACTAAGGTGCAGTCGTCACAGACATCAGCAACCCCACACACCAACTCTCTCATCACCACCCCTCAGCTTCCACGACTGTAATACGTGCAGGCATGAATGATCTTACGTTCCAACAGTCAGAGACACTAAAGATGGTTTTTATCAACCTCATCAACAACATCAAACAGTTAAATAAACACTGCATTATTTCAGGTCCACTACCTTCACACTGTTATGGAGACATCAAGTTCAGCCACATCCGACAGCTTCACATCTGGTTAAAAGGTTACTGTCACTCCATCAACATTCCATTCATTGACTGGCTTCACCATTCACCATTATCTACAATAGACCACACCTTTTCAAACACAAGGTCGTTTAACATCTGCCAAACACTGCTTAGGATGTTTTATGAGTCTGTCGTGGCCAGTGCTATCCTCTATGCTGGTGCATGCTGGGGCAGCAGGCTGAGGGTTGCAGACACAAACATACTGAACAAACTGATCCACAAAGCCAGTAACGTGGTGGGGATGGAACTGGACTCTCTGACAGTGATGTGAGGAGAATGTTGTCCATAATAAATACCTCCCACCTGCTTCACAACCTACTGTTCAGTCACAGGAGTGTGTTCAGTGAGCGACTGATACCACCTAAATGCGCCACTGAACCACACAGGAAATCATCTGTAGCCATCAAACTGTACAACTCCTCCATATAGCAACAACATCCACTGTTGTACTTTTGCACTTTGCAGTACATTTACATATTATTATATTATATGTACAGTAATATCAGTCAGGGGTTAGAAGTACTTTGTTTAATTAAGTTGTGAAGCTGGTTTGGAGACAGAGGGGTCTGTTTGGGCTTGTGTAAGTCTGGCTGCGTGGGTGTACGCGGTGTTAGCTGCGGGAGACAGGCCTGCAGCTGGTCCCCCGGTGGTAGGCCACTGGGCAAGAGTGGTCGGGTAAACTTTTACTCAGAGTCCTTGAAGACGTTCACAACTGTAATGAGTTTTATGAGTAACAAATACGGTAGTACGGTAACTTTATGGATCCTCCTACATTCAGGGAAAATCTACATGCTCTGATTTGGCTTTTCTGCGCAGAATGAGTGACTGACTTTGACAAAGTTTCTGACTCCAACCTGAAGATAGACGACTGTTACTGAACCAACTTTTCTTCCAGCAGTCTCTTCTGCAGGATGTTGCACTAATTACTTCCACAAAAGTGCTGCTAACTGATACCATTAACCAGAAACGCCTTTATTTTCCTGATAAGCAGGACTGATGACGTGGATCTGTCTACAGGAGAAGACGTCTACAACTAAATGTCTTTTAAATGTGCGTATGTGCATTTCAAAAACAAACATGATATTGACCCTTATGACATTTTGGGATAAACTTTTACAGGTGGAGAAAATTATCACTGTGTACTCATGTGCTTGTGCTGTTTAATTTATCTTATCACACGGCTGATGATGGCTGCTTTCACAGGGATGATACCAGAGCGGTCGCCTTCAGGATCCAGTCGTACAATTTGGTTATTTTATAATAACTTGTCTTTCTAGATTACAGGAACAAGCAGATGTTGTAATAAATATCTGATGTTTATGTTGGGATGTGCATGTATGACACTATCCTGTGATTTGAGTGAATGTTGACGTGTTTTAGAATGTTTGTTTGTCCACATCTTTCTCTCATAAAGCTGGTTGCTATGGCGACGTAGACACCGTTCTAAAAACCGGACGGTAAGCTGGTTTTGAACGTGTCTAAAAACCGGACGGTAAGCGGGTTTTGGACGTGTCTCGGGTTGCTGACCTTGGCAGGCACCGTTACTTCTGTCTGTCTCACTCCGCCGTATGTCGCTCGACCTCTCCCTACTTCTCCTCCTTGCTCCCTCTCTCCTCTGCCCCTCCCTTCACATTCTCTGCTTTGCATGCTGACGGCTCTCTACCTCCTCCTGATCTGCATGAGGATGTGTAACCAGACAAGGCTGAACCTCAGTCCATTTCAGGTTCTCTCTAGCAGGCCTCCTGGTCTTGGAATTGAGCCGGCCCTACCTGGAATCGTCATTGGTGAGGATTCATTGTTGGTTTATTGTGAAACCTTTTCCTTGTGCTTTCTGAGGCTTTACAGGTGGTGACAGCAGCCCTCTCAAAACCTGGTAACTAGATTGTAGGCGAGGACCTCATGAGGAGCATTGGACGGCTCAAAGGTTCATGGGTCCATACCAGGTGCCCCTGTGGGAGGTCTTCCTGGCCAACCACTGCAACCGTGTCCCAGCACCAGCGGGAGATTTTCAGTCTTCACCGCCCCCCTCCATCTCCATCTCTGGGGGAGATCTCGACTCATCTGATCCACCAGGATGAATCAACATGGGTTATCCTGTCCCCTTTTTCCTGAGTGGTGACTAGCAACAACCATGGCCTTCAGATGATTACGGGAGCTTGAATGCAGATGTTGTGGAGCAATACTCATCTGCTTCATTTCTTTTCTTGTTCACATGGAGGCTGACAGCCACAGGAGCGGGTGAAACGTCACCTGATTGATCATCATGATGAGCAAAATGTACATGTGGTATCAGCTGGCTGAGCAAACCGCTCTGAAATTCACAAATTCCAGCTGTTTTGTCTGTTCCCTGATCCCAACTCTGAGTCCCCCCTGCTGCGACCTCAGCCAGCAGATGTGTCACGTGTAGCAGGCGGAGGTGAGGACCCAAATGCAGGCAGTCAAGGCAGGAGGCAGAATTGGTACAAGTGACAAGGTTTATTTCCCAAAAACTTAAGACAGGGAACCACACACGACAGGGATAACTCCAGTGAACAAAAAAACCACACATGACCAAATGAGGATCTGACAAGGAGTGACTAAAAACCAGGAGTACTTATACAGAGGGAGTAACAAGACACAGGTGAAGTGGATGACTAATCAGACCAGATGAACTAACGAGGCAGGAACAGAAAACCACAGCACACAAGGGAAAACTAACTAAACATGACCGGAAAACCAAGAACATGAACATAACACACCCCAACACCCAGAAACCATGACAAGATGCTGTGCTGAGTGTCCTTTCTGTGTTCACTGTTGTCACTCACAACAGTACACACTTCCTGGATCTGAGCGTTATAAGGAGACATTTTCCAACACTCCTTGATATCTCATTCACTCCAGCTTGTTTTCCTTCCAACTTCTCTGCTCACACCGACAAGACTGTTTCTGGTGCAGTAATAACTACTCCGCACTCAGTTCTCACTCCACAGGCTCCAGAATGTTTCCACCTTCTGGGTGGAGCATCATCGTTTTATCTTAGGACTACCGCACGCTGTAATATTATTTCCTGCATCTTGGTTTTATTGTGAAAACAGATTTCCATGTAACATGTCTGATGTCGTCCTGCTGCTATGCTTGTTTGATGTGCATTTTACTTCTTTGGGTTTTCATGGTATGAATATGCTGTTTCACATATACCTTCTCGGGGTTCTGGCTGTCCCACAGGTTTTGTGAAGGTTTGTGGTCACCATTCTTGCCTATCTCTTCTTTTCAGGTAACTGGTGTGGTATTTGTTGCTTGGTCTTCCTTATTCCTTGTGCACGTGTGGCCTCTAATTTAACTATTGCTCTATTCCTGCAGGTGTCACTCAGGCCTCCATGAAAGGGAGAGGTCGGCTCCATGGTCTAAGTTTCTATGTGGTAAAATCACTCTTATGGTACTGGTCATAATGCTTTTCACATAGCTTCGTTGGCTATTGAACTTGAGAATCTCTCTGTACCATTTTAATCTGGTTTTGAGTCCCTGACCCCTGAGCTTAAGGCTCTATGTGTCATCCCTGGAGAATGGGATGGCTCTAGATTCCTCCTGGCTGACCTGGGCAGAACCTATCTGGTAATAGGTGCTGAGTGTTGTACTTGGATTCCTGATGCTTCTAACTACATTTCAGCTGTTTTACATTATTTACGGGACCTCATACAGGTAATGACTTGTACTTATGATGATATTGAACTTCAGAAGTAAAATCAAGACTATCAGATCCAGTCTTTTATCCCAACATATTGTTGATTTTAAAAGCTCTGAACCCCTGCTTTTACCTGAGGAAACACTGGTTTTGTCCTGGTTGATACAAAGATGCTTGGTCAAGTATACTCCTAACTAAATCCAACAACCTGACTTTTAAACCCAATTCCCACATCACTTTTAAAAAAAAATTATGGTTTCTTTGAGTATGATCCTTTAAATATTGTGAATTACTCTCTTCCGAAAGATGTTTTCTCATCTGCCTTCAAAACAGTGGTGGTGAGGCCCCTTCTGAAGAAGTATCCAACCTACAATTGTTAAGTAAAATGACAGAAAAAGTTGTATTTATTCAGTTAAATTACTTTCTGGATAAAAACAATATGTTGGAAAAATATCAATCTGGATTAAGAACAAACCACAGTACCGAGACGGCCCCTTTAAAGATTGTTAATGACTTCAGGTGTAACTTAGACTTACAGAAACTTCTGTCCTGTTTCTACTGGATCTTAGTGCCGCCTTTGATACAGTAGATCACAAGATTTTATTAGACAGACTCAGAGGTCTGATCGGCCTCTCAGGTACTGTTCTTAAATGGTTTTACTCATATCTCGCAGATTGACAGTTTTATGTATGTATGGAAACATGCTTCTCACAGATCCATAAAATCCAATGTGGGGTTCCCCAAGGATCGATTCTAGGCCCCCTTCTTTTTTATCTGTACATGTTGCTACTTGGGGATGTCATCAGGAGACACGGCATTGATTTTCACAGCTATGCTGATGATACACAGCTTTACATCGCCGTGTCTCCAGATGGCGTGGAGCCAGTTAACACTCTTTTAAACTGTATTTTAGATATTAAGTCATGGATGGCAGAGAACTTCTTACAGCTCAATCAGGAAAAAACTGAAGTTTTAATTATCGATTATCGAGAGATCATTTTTCAAAAATTACAGAAGTTTAAATATTCTCAGGAAATCTTGGTGTCCTTTTTGACTCTGAGCTTGATTTTATTCCACACATTAGAAATGTCACAAAAACTGGATTTTATCATCTTAAAAACATCACCAGAGTTTGCCCTTTTCTCTCTCTTGCCATCACCGGGGGGGCTGATGCATGCTTTTATTTCTAGTAGATTAGATTACTGTAATCCTCTCTGGTCATCCCAGAAAAGTCTATTTCTAACCTGCAATTACTCCAGAACTCAGCAGCACGAGTTCTGATGGGGACCAGAGGGCAGGAATACATTACACAAGTTTTAAAATAGCTGCATTGGTGTGGTTTCAGTATTGATTTTAAGGTTCTTTCAGCTGTTTATAAATGTTTTAATGGTCCTGGGCCTTCTTATTTATCAGACCTACTTTTAGATTATGAACCCTCACAGACCTTGAGATCCTCTGGAACTAGCCTCTTGGTTGTTCCTAAAGTCAGAACCATGGTGAGGCCTCATTCCACCACTACAGGCCTCGACTGTGGAAAAGCCTGCCAGAGAACCTCAGGGCTGCAGAGACTGTTGATGTTTTTATAACAGACGCAAGACTTTTCTTTTTAGTTTTAGCTTATAGCTGAATTTTATTTGATTTTGTTTAGATTTGTTCGCTTATTTAATCCTATATTTTTTTTTATATATTTTTACCCAAGTACACAGTTTTTATAAATGCTTTTATTTTATCCTGAATTCCTTTATCTCTATTTTTATTATTGTCACTCTTATCCATTCTTATTGTTTATAAGTTTGTTTAATCTTGTTTTTACTGTTTAACTCCAGTGTTTTCCTCCTAGGGATCCTTCACACGGGGAGCTCTGCTTGCTCTGTTTGTGGGGTTGTTGCCATGGTGACTGCCCTTGTCTGGGTGGCTGGAGGTCCTGCACTGCAGCCCTGTGGCTGTGGTCTGGTGCCTGGTTGGTGCCTTCTGTGGTCATGGGTGGGCTGGCTTCTGATGTAGCTGGATCTCCAAGATATTGTTTCCTCACAGTAGCGTCAACCCAGTTGTTTTCATTTTATTGTTATTTTTAGACTTACTTTCAGCTAAGAGACAGTAACTAGTGGTGGGCGTTCATGTTTGTACAGAATGGGGTACGGGCAGGTGGGGGGAATGTACATGTGCACTTGTTTGTACATGTGTGAGTTTGTGTGCAATTGTGTCTGAACTATTATGAGGTGTGTTTTTTAATTTTTTTGTTATATACTTTTTTGTGTGAAGGTTTTTAAATTTTGTTTTTAATATGTACAGCACTTTGTGTTGCTTTGTGTATGAAAAGTGCTCTATAAATACAGTTTGATTTGATTTGATTTCAAATGTTGCAGAGCAAGTCTGTAGGATGCTCCTCAAGATGCTCTTTCAAACATCCAACAACATCATCGTAAAGGGGAATGTTGTTTTCTACAGCATGTTTTCACTTCCTGTTTTTTCTTTTATCTATGGAAGTGAATGATAACATTCAGAGTTTGTGATTAAAAACTAAATGTAGTAGAAATCTGTTTATCTGTTTCTTCATTTATTAACCGATTTACACATGTCCTGACATTTTCTAAGACACTTTAACCTTTCTATCTGGGAATTTCAGGGTGCAGTTTCTTTTGGTGAAGGTCAACATAATCGCAAGGAATCTTTACAGTCATTTGTACTTTATCCTGTTTTTATCTCTGTACAGACAGTAAAACATCTCCATTTTTATGATTTACTGTAACTTCTTTAAGGTAAAAGGTCCTTCCAGTGGTAAGATATCTGACACACCCTCCGTCTTCTTCCTCCTACTCACATCTATATTGTTCAAGTTCAAAGTCTTAATAGTGTAAAAGCTGTCAGGTGACATTCACTGCAGAAACATTGAAAGCTGCTACTGAGAAGTGAAATGGAGCAGAAAGATGAGCTGGACCGAGAAATCTTCTCTTGTTCCATCTGTCTGGATCTACTGAAGGATCCGGTGACTATTCCCTGTGGACACAGCTACTGCATGAACTGTATTAAAAGCTTCTGGGATGGAGAGGATCAGAAGAGAATCTACAGCTGCCCTCGATGCAGGAAAACTTTCATACCGAGACCTGTCATTGAGAAAAACACCTTGTTAGCAGCTTTAGTGGAGCAGCTGAAGAAGACTGGACTCCAAGCTGCTCCTGCTGATCACTGCTATGCTGGACCTGAAGATGTGGCCTGTGATTTCTGCCCTGGAAGAAAACTGAAAGCCATCAAGTCCTGTTTATTCTGTCTGGCCTCTTACTGTGAGAAACACCTTCAGCCTCATTATGATGTGGCTCCATTAAAGAAACACAACCTGGTGGAGCCCTCCAAGAACCTCCAGGAGAACATCTGCTCTCGTCATGATGAGGTGATGAAGATGTTCTGCCGTACTGATCAGAAGTGTATCTGTTATCTCTGCCCTGTGGATGAACATAAAGGCCACGATACAGTCTCAGCTGCAGCAGAAAGGACTGAGAGGCAGAGAGAGCTGGAGGTGAGTCGACAAGAAATCCAGCAGAGAATCCAGGACAGAGAGAAAGATGTGAAGCTGCTTCAACAGGAGGTGGAGGCCATCAATCACTCTGCTGATAAAACAGTGGAGGACAGTGAGAAGATCTTCACTGAGCTGATCCAGAAAAGAAGCTCTGATGTGAAGCAGCAGATCAGATCCCAGCAGGAAACTGAAGTGAGTGGAGTCAAAGAGCTTCAGGAGAAGCTGGAGCAGGAGATCACTGAGCTGAAGAGGAAAGACGCTGAGCTGAAGCAGCTCTCACACACAGAGGATCACATCCAGTTTCTACACAACTACCCCTCACTGTCAGCACTCAGTGAGTCTACACACTCATCCAGCATCAATATCCGTCCTCTCAGATACTTTGAGGATGTGACAGCAGCTGTGTCAGAGCTCAGAGATAAACTACAGGACATTCTGACAGACAGATGGACAAACATCTCACTGACAGTCACTGATGTGGATGTTTTACTGTCACAACCAGAACCAAAGAACAGAGCTGGATTCTTAAAATATTCATGTGGAATCACACTGGATCCAAACACAGCACACACACATCTGTTACTGTCAGAGGGAAACAGAAAGGTGACATGTATGTTTAGAGATCAGTCTTATTCTAATAATCCAGGCAGATTTACTGGATGGTGGCGTCAGGTTCTGAGTAGAAAGAGTCTGACTGGACGTCGCTACTGGGAGATTGAAATAGTAGGAGAAGACGTTCTGTAGCAGTCGCATACAAGAATATCAGCAGAGCAGGGAGATGGAAGTGAATTTGGACGTAATGACAAATCTTGGTCATTATATTGTTACCAAAACAGTTATAAGTTTTATTACAACAACATCAAAACCTCCATCTCAGGTCCTCGGTCCTCCAGAGTAGGAGTGTACCTGGATCACAGAGCAGGTATTCTGTCCTTCTACAGTGTCTCTGAAACCAGGACTCTCCTCCACAGAGTCCCAGACCACATTCACTCAGCGCTCTATGCTGGAGTTGGGATTGGAGGTCTGTTTTCTTCCTTCTTGGAATAAGTGCTGAGATCTGTGAACTGAAACAGACAGAATCATCTTAAGTTATGGGATTTAGTCTTTTTCTCATTCTTTGATGTTGATCTCTAACCTAAACATGACAGGTATTATTCTGAGAATGCTTTTTTATGCACATTTTCAATCATCATGTTGATTTATGTGCTAATTAATTTATGTTTGCTGCATGGTGGTGTGGTGGTTGGCACTGCAGCCTCACATCAACAATGTTGGTGCAGTTTGCATATTCTTCCCATGTTTGCATGGGTTCTCTCCGGGTATTCCGGCTTCCTCCTATCGTTCAGAGACAAGCATGTTTGGTTAACTGGTTACCCTAAATTCTCCCTAGAAGTGAGTGTGTGTGGTTGTTTGTCTCACTGTGTTGGTCCTGTGAAGGACTGGAGACCTGTCCAGGACGTATCCTGCCTCTCACCTGATAATTACTGGGATAGTCTCCAGCTTCCCCCCGACCCTGGAATAAGCAGTATATTAATGAATATATTTATGAATAGTTTATGTAAAAATATTTTCTACTTGCAATTACTTTTAGTTGTTCAGAGATCAGGTGCTTTTGCTTTTCTACACCAACAAACAAATAAGGTATTGTAAGAAAAATTGTTATTATTATCACTATGTTTATTATGTTATGATTTCAGATGTGATTCATTATTTTGTACCAATCATTATGTTTTGAGGTATCAAGATTTAGAAAAATTTACTCAGCAGCAATTTTGTACAAGTGTGCTGGTTTTATGCTTGGGTCTGAAGGAAACCGGAGGTCAGGAAAAGAATGTGATCGAGAAAGAAAGAAGAACACTGCGTCCTTAGTTCTCCTTGTCATTGGCGGAAAGTTTTAAAACCTGAAACTGTGTAATTCTGAAATGTTGTAGGTTTAAGGAAAGGACTTCATGAACCAGATGATCCCAGAGCTGAGTTGTGTAAAGTGACCAGAGAAACCAGCAGACCTTCCTTCATCACACATTATTTTACTCTCAACACTTTGGAAATGTAAAAATCATTTTCTACTTGCAATTACTTTTAGTTGTTCTAGAGATCAGATGTTGTTGTTTTCTAAACCAACAAACAGAACAAGGTTTCTAATGATGATGTTCAGAAAGGCTCATTTCCAGGATCAGAATAAATGAGATCATTCATCATGTTTAATGTCAGAACAAAGTCAGTTTTTCCAAACAGAATAAACTTTAAAAAGAATGAACAAAGTATTTTCTTTTGTCTTCATTCAGTGTTTCTGTAAATCTGATGGAGAAAATATCAAACTAATATGAGGGAATACTGAGGCAGTTTTCCTGGAACAGCAGAAAGTAATAAAATAAAACATTTTTTCTTCTAGAATTATTTCCTTTATTCTACATCTAACATGAAGAAGTCAGAGTGTTTGGGAAACTTAAATCTCACATCTACAAGTTCTACTTCCAGCCTGAAAGCTGATGTGAACACTGTTTGGAAGCTGGAAAGTCTTCTCTCCCATCTTTCCCAGGTTCCCTGAATGCAGCATCAGTGTTTGCAGGTTGTGACTCCTGTGAACAAATTGACACAGTGTGATATTACAGATATTTCAATCTCTCTTTACTGATGTTGTTGAAGCTGCCAAAGGCTCAGTGAAGTTTTTTCCACGTCTTCCTGCAGGTTCACAACTGGAATGTGAAAACTGATGCACACCACAAGAGGGAGCCTTCATCCTGCTAACAGGGATGAAGAGGAGGGTAAAGCTCCTCAACTCACTTTGTCCACATGTTTTACATTCTGACAGGTTTTCTCTTTATTTACTTAGTTTTTATTTGATGAATTACAACAAACGTCTGCTGTTATCTAGTTGTTGGTGTGTGACATGGTACCGTAGATCAACCGCTTTGTGGTGCAGGACTGGAGACCAAAAGCTGGGAACTGTGGTATTTCAGCCTCCAGGTTCTCCAGGACAGTTTCAGTCCCGGGAATGTTCATAACAAAGGTTGGTGGACTTCAGAACCAGTCAGAAGCACACAGCCGCTCTGTGCTTTGGTTTAGTGGCTACAAACGGAGCCGCTGCAGAGTTCTGGGAGCTGAAGAAGATCAGATTTAATGAAAGAGCTGAATCTAACCATCAGATACCTGCTGAGAAGTTTCTAATGCAGAGCTACATAAACAACTTCATCTCCTCACATTACCAGTTTCATTAGTATTTTATTTATTTCAGAAATGTTCCACTGTAGATAAAAAGAAAATGTCTCTCCTACGAAATTATACTTAACACAGAACACTGCTTACCAGTTACTTTCTGTCTGTTACCACTTCACAGAAAAGAAAAACATCTGTTTTTATCAACTTTAAGTGTAAATTTTTACAGACTTCATCCCTCTTACTGGCATAGATTTTGCCCGTTTGCCAAGGGAGATTTACTTATTATTGAAGAAAACTTAGACCGCGAAAGCGGAAAGCACTCCTTGTGAGAAAACCTTTTACTTTATACTTATTAGGGTCCGAGCCATACGAAGTATGGAAAGACCCTATTGTTCCTGAAATGTTTAGTCTCCTCCTCCTCCTCCTCCTTCTAAGCGCTTCGACCCCAAATTTGACCCCCTAAACACCCATGAAAAGTTGTGAAACTTGGCACACACGTCAAGTCCCGCGTAACTCGGATATTATAAGGTCCGCATACACTTCAATGCAAAATTGGCTCAATAGCGCCACCTAGAAAAAAATAAAATCCCAAATGAATGGGGCCCCGGAAAGTCTACTTCGACTTAGGCAAGACGAAACTCGGCACACACGTGTACCACCCAATGACGCCACCAAAAAGCTCAATAGAACACCTGTCGCCATGGCAACAGGGTGCCCGCCATCTTGGCGTTTTCGGCCATTTTTTTCACTTTACACACATTGTATTTGAACAAACTAGTCTGAGGGGATTCGTGCGATTGACTCCAAACTTGGTGGGAAGCTTCCTGACAAGTTGGGGACTATTCAAATCTTTCTAATAGCAGAAAGCATGTTACCGTGGCAACCGACACAAAATGACCTTCTCGCCATGAAACACGGTTTGCTCATATCTCCATAGAAATACATGGGATCTGCACCAAAGTTCACAGTATTCATACGTGTAACACCCCAAGTCCAGCAAAGAAGTCATTCGAACACCTGTTGCCGTGGCAACGGGGTGCCCGCCATCTTGGATTTCATTGACATTTGAACGAACTAGTCTGAGGGGATTCGTGCGACCGACTCCAAACTTGGTGGGAAGCTTCCTGACAAGTTGGGGACCAAACGCTCCTCAAATCTTTCTAATAGGAGAAAAGCGTGTTAACCGTGGCAACCGATGAAAACAGCCGTCTCGCCATGAAACACGGTTTGCTTATATCTCCACAGGAATAAATGGGAACTGCACCAAACTTGACAGGAATCATACAGGTTGGGTCCTTAACGCATTACACCACCTGTTGTCATGGCAACATCGGGTGGCGGGGTCCAGGATGCTCGACCCGATGGATGCCGCTTGCGGCTTTAATTTATTTTATTTTGCTTTTTAGCCCTCACTGAAAGGGAAGCCCTAAAGGGAATTTTATTATTTTTTTCTTTCTTCTTATTTTATTCTTTCTGTATTTTACCAATAAAGAAAACTTGAATAAAAGGGTTATAGTTAACTTCAGTTAACTTCCCAACCAAACTTAGTTTCTCTTATATTTGTCCACATCCACTGAGGAGAGGAGAGGACAACACAAAGAGCAGGTAAGCCCCAGATTCCCCAACGCCCGAAGAGACATAAGAATTCGCCAGGTTATTACTTCGATACCAGGTAGTTATCCTGTTAGGACGATAGTACGGTAGCTTCATACTCCTAGACCCAAAGGTTGGCTTATCTACCAGAATAACTCCTCAGGCCTATCTCCGCATGAGCGGACGATAATAATCAGGAATTCTAAAGGGGTAAAATTGCTTATTCTCGCGCCACAAGAATTGAGGTGGAAAGGTTCGCCCATCACTTCGCGACTGGAGTCTCACCGGTCGTTAAAGATCCAAGAGAGGAAACAACAGGACGTGAGCCTGAAAGGTCGGTCAAAGAACTGACAATAGGGTAAATATTGGTCCACCGGTTTCAACAGAGGTTTAAGTGATTCAAAGTCCAATGTTGTTGCTATGGCAAATTTTGTTGGCTAGGTAAATTGTCCCATTTCATGAATGTTAAGCGGACTTCAAAGTGTGTAGAAGAGGACACTCTGTAGACTACATAGTCTGCACTCTCTGAAGTGTGCAGACCCTAAATTGGGACACACCTAGAGTGACCGTTGGGTTCTTGGTCACCTGACTGAGACCCTTCTCACCTGACCACAAGTTTAGATGGCCAGCTTAGAGTCTTACTGGTTCCGAACTTCTTTCTTTTATGGATGATGGAGGCCATTATGCTCATTGGGAAACTTTTTCTGTAACCCTTCCTCAGGCTTGTGCCCCAAGAGAATCCTGTCTCAAGGAGGTCTATCCTTTAACTTTGTGCTTTGTGCTCCAACATGCAGTGTCATCTGTGGGCGTATATAGACAGGTGGTGTCTTTCCAAATCATGCCCAGAAAATTTACAACAGGTGGACTCCAAGTAAGAAGTAGAAACATCCCAGGGATGAGCATGTCATGGAATCTGTGTCATGGACTCTGGACTCTAGTGTCCGCATCTTTTTGTTAGTTTCCTCTTTTCCCCTATGTGTGTTGTGGGCGCGGTTGTTTCTTCAGACATGTTCCTATGACGCAGCTGCCATCCATCTAATCATCACAGCTACCAGTCATCTACTCATCCACCAGCAGAGTATTTAGACGACATCCTTCTTCCACTCGATGCCAGAGCATTGAACTACCAACACTTGGTATCTGGTCTCTTGTATTTAAGAAATTCCGTCTTGCTCATGTTTCCTGGTTCTAAATCTGCATTATCTTCCAGCGAATCCTCTTAAGCCTTCCAGATCCAGAGCCACACCTGCACAACCCTGCTCCTACAGACCGAGGATCATCTGTCTGCCCCCTCACTGTTTCTACCAGCTCACAAGACACTTTGGTCTTTAAATAAACCTTTTGTTCTCAGTTCTAGAACTCTGTCTGCTCCTTCGGTCCACCATCTTGCCCTTGTGACAGATCAGTGGAAACATGATTCAGTTTTGAGCTCAATGAGAAAGGTTATATTGAATATTTGTGTAAATGTTATTTCTTATTTTTTTATTTATAAATGTGCAAACATTGCCAAATAACATATTTTAGATTGACATTATGGGATATTTTGTGTAGAATTTTGGGAAATAAAGTTTATTTATTTGGAATAAGGCTTTAACATAAAACTGTGGAAAAAGTAAGCACTGTGAATATTTTCCGGATGCACTGTACACCACCACACACTCTAAGTGGATAAAAAACATGACAGAAAGGAATTAAATTTATATTGAGTCTAAATTGTGTGAGACATACTAGGCTTTACAAAAAAAAGGCAAAAATCTTAATCCTGCCCTTTTTTAAATGTTGTTAGACGTTCCTACAATCTTTCAAAATGTCTTGAACAGTGACGGCATTCTTTGGTTTCTTAAACGACCGAACTCTGATCTATGAATCACTCTAGAAGTAAAAATGTCTTCTAACTCAGGTATGACCCAGTCAACATGACAGCTGAGTAAGAAACACATCCCAGCATGTTGTGTGGTTGTTTGGCATATTCAATACAAAAGCTGCACACATGAACACACAGTAGAATCTGGTTTTATCATGGAACCCATGTGTTGTTTACAATCAAATTTAGTGTCAGAGTGACAGGAAGTGATGGCTTATTTTGAAAGACTTTTGGAACTGGACTCATTTGAAACTGGTTTCCATGGAAATCCTCAGTCCACCAGTCCAAACCTCAGTGAGCTCTGGCCTCTGTGACGATGCTCAGAAACCTGCAGATTACAGCAATTTACCCAACAAACGGTAAGAAAAACTTCTTGTTTACTGGAACTGATGTAGTTTACAAGAGAGTTTTCATTAAAAAGTATATAAACTTGTTTTTTAACTGTGCCCAAAGTTGACTGAAGGAAGATATAATTTAGAGTCTGACTGGATTATCTCTACAAGTAAAGTTAGTTTCTGTTGATGTTTTCTTTGATTTGAAGGATTTAAGGCTGAAAAGCTTTAAACACTACTAGTGAAAATGTTGTCATTGTCCAGTTTCTGGGTTTTCTTCTCTGGCTTTGTGTCTTTGTTTGTTCAGAGCAGATTAAAAGATGAAGGAAGAAGAGGAGGAAATTTCCATTGTGGATAAATACATCAACTTAGTTCCCTGCCAGCAGAAGTAAAATCACTTCTAGTTTTGTTGTCATTCAAGTTTTACGCTAGCATCTATTTAGTCCATTTAGAACAGTTCTGAGCTTTTGTGGAGTTTGATGTGTTGTAAATATTTTATTCTTCGTATCATTCTAAGCATTTATCTTATATTTTTTACTTTATCATTTACTCTATTATCATTTACTTGTAGCAGTTTAATTAGGGATTGTTTAAGCTGTTTTATGAGCTTTGCAGAATACACTGCATACTATAGAGAGGAGCAGAGCAGAGAAGCTTGAAACAGACAGTGGAAAATTATTAGAGGGGGAGCCTTAGCATAGTAGTAGCAGAAAACTACTAGCACAGGGTGAATGGAGAAACACCAGCTGTGCAAGTGGCTGAGATAGTGCAGGCAGTATAAGAGTGTTTTGCAGATTTCACCTTTACCAGGGGCGGGAGTGAAAAGGAGTAACCCGAAGGAGAAACTGAGAAGACTGAGCAACGCTCCTGCAAAAATACACATTCACATGAGATTACACTATCATGCACACACAGAGTCACACCACATTGTGACAGTATAAAATGAGGAGTAATTCTGAGAACAGGCAGGTCTTTCTGGCTGAACCTGAGTGTAGGAGCCATAACTAATAAACATGTCACCACACGCCAACTTGTCCATAAGATGTCCAGAACTCCAACTTCGTAATAATCCTACGGGCTCTTCTTGATAAACTTTAATCCTTTCCAACGTTAGATGTTAGATGTTTGCCAACGTTCAGAGAGTAGTTCAACAACTGAAGTTAGTGAAGATGATGTTCAAACCTATGACAGTATCTCTAATGTAGAAAGCAGAAGGTCAAAGAAAAGGAGTTCACTGGGAAACAGGTCTGGTGTTTCATCTACTTCATCAGTACGTATTAAAACTGAAGCAGAAATAGCTGCGCTGGTTGTTCGTCAAAAACTTTAAAGAATAAACATGTGTTGGAAGAGCAAGAAGAACAACTTAGGATAAAAAGAGAGCAGCTTGATGTGGAAATGGAATTAGCAGCATCAATGGCAAAACTGAAGGTTCTCAGATTTGGTCAGAGTTCACGAGTCTCTAGTTCCATACGTGGTAAATCTGATGAACAAAGTTATTTGCATGGAGGTCAGAAGATGGTTCAAACTTAAATGCAGATGCAGAAACTTTTGTTCCTGTGACTAGTGCACAGTCAAGGTTGAGTGTTTCTGCAGGTAATCACAGCAATATCCATCTGAAAACACGAGTTAGTAATACTGTGCCTGCACAAACAACTAATGTGTTTGAACAGCCAAGCTGCGGATGCAGCAGAGTATGAAACAGGGTACTCAGTTGCATTCTCATTTGCAGTCGCAGACGGCTTCCTCTGTATCATTAATGCAAAGTAATGACGAGCAGACTACTTAACATCAGTATTGGCAAAACAAAATGAAATTACTTCTTTGCTAGTTGAGCAACAGTCTTTGTTTCTTGCTTCCAAGAAGAGATATTCAGATTTTTGATGGTGATCCTTTGCAATATCAAACCTTTATGAGAGCATTTGAACATAGCATTGAAGAAAGAACACCAAGTGCTAAAGACTGCTTGTATTTTCTTAAACAGTACACCAGGGGTCAGCCAAGAGAGCTTGTCAGAAGTTGCCATCATGTGCCATATGATGATGGATATGCCAAGGCCAAGGCATTGCTTCAGGAACATTTTGGAAATTCATTGAAAGTAGCCTCTGCTTATATGGAGAAGGTTCTGATGTGGCCTGTGATAAAATCAGAGGATGTAAAAGCTTTACAGGCATATAGTTTCTACTGAGGAGTTGCAGTAATGTAATTGATGAAGATGGGTCAATGCGTGAGTTGGATATACCAGCTAACATGCAAGGGATTATAAAGAAATTGCCATATAAACTTAGAGATAAGTGGAGAAATATTGTCTGTGACTTACAGGAGAAATGTCATAGAAGAGCTACATTTAAGGATATTGTTAAGTTTATTGAAAGGCAAGTCAAAAATTGCAAATGACCCAGTTTTTGGAAACATACAAGATTCTTCAGTACCTGTAAGAAGGAGGCAAGGAACCCCAAAGGGTAGATCTGATTTTAAGGCAAAGGGAAGTAGCTTTGCAACAACTGTCCATGCAGTAGAAAGGAAAAGATGAGTCTGGGGTGAAAAAAGTGAACGATGTATCCCATGTGAAAGTTTGTCTGTTTTGTGGGGCTGGACACATGTTTGGATATGTGCTCTTCATTGGGTAAGAGTACACACATTGCAAAAATGTCCTTTTGAAAGAAAATGGGGTGTGTTTTGGTTGTTTGTGCATTGGACACAGGAGCAAAGATTGCAGGAAACGTCTTTCTTGTAAACATCTGCAATCTGAAGCATCCCCTGTGTTACATATCTACCCTGTGAAAAAGGAATTTGGTGGCAGGGACAAACTAAAAGGGAAATTGAAACGGTTTAATGGCCATGATGTCATTTCTGTACAGTCAAAGTGGTCTTACTGGGGGCCGTTAAGAATGATTGTACACTTTCTATATTACCAGTGCAGGTAAAATCAAAGAAAGGTCATGAGACCCTGGTGACTTATGCTTCTTAGATCCTGGAAGCTCAGCATCCTTTTGTACTGAAAGTCTTATGAATAGACTGAAGCTTACAGGGAGGAAAACAGATATTCTGTTAAGAACAATGGGACATGAAAAGGTGGTTAACAGTCACATTGTCTCTGATTTAGAAATCGCTGGGCTGGATAACGAAGAATTTTGTGACCTACCTGATATATTCACACAACAGACAATACCTGTTTGTGATGGACCGAGCAGTGAAGGACAATCAGGCACAGATTAAAGTTCAAAAAAAGAGGGTTTTATTTCACCCAAAAAAAGTCATCCAAACAAGTAGTAAATCAATGAATAATCTTCTAACCCATAAAAGAGGTCAACATAACATAACTCTACTTAAAGAACTTGTGGCAGAAATAATTCAAACAAACCAACCAAACAAATGAAACAAACTGACCTGACAACTGAGACACAAGGGTAAACTTAAAGTGGCTGATCAGCCCAAACAAAAGACACAAAGGGGTAACACACAAAAACCTAACTAAGCTAACAAAGGAAAACCCAATTTCCCCCCCTCTTGATGCTGGTGTGTGATCTGGTCCAATTAGTTGGCTCCACCCTGTGGCCACCTGCTGGTTTCCATGCCAAAGGACTGAAGCCACTGAACAACTAAAGAACATAAATTGTAACACCACAACATAATCAAGAATGCGCGCCAGTTCTAGAATATACGTGCTGTCACTTATGAAATTAAACTAATGTCCAACCAAATCCTATAATGCTCTGTAAATTAAATCTAATATGAAATATTTAAATGTGTGTGTAGTACTGTCTACTGCAAATTACCACTCTGTGTGGCTGTAGATGCAGCCATCACACTGTTCATCATGGTAATATTCCACAGCAGATAGATGTTCAAATATGGCCGTACTTAAAGAACATCAACATTAAAGAGATAGGCTCAGGAGTGGACCTATTGATAGGAATCAATGTTCCTATGGCCTTAGAGCCATGGGAAGTTGTTAGAAGCGTGAATGGAGGTCCATATGCAGTCAAAACCATGCTAGGCTGGACTGTAAATGGTCCTCTGAGGGGCAATAGTCACTCTACCGGTGTACAGCCAAATGTCAGCATCAATAGGATTTCTGTTGCAAGACTTGATGAGTTATGGCAGCAGCAGATGAAAGTAGACTTTCCTGAGTGTATACAGGAAGAACAGTATGGTCTGTCGAGAGAAGATCATCTCTTTATGAAATCTGTCACAGAGTCAGTTAAGCTGATTGATGGTCATTACAGTGTTGGGCTACCTTTCAGAAAAGATGGTGTGATAATGCCAAACAATAAGAAGGTTGCAGAGCAGCGTGCTCTGAATCTTAAAAGGAGGTTGATTAAAGACTGTTTGTTCCATGCTGAGTACAGAAGCTGGATGAGCAATGTCATCGCCAAGGGGTATGCTGAAAGGGTGCCAATTAATGATCTGGATCGCAGTGATGGCAGGGTATGGTACTTGCCACATCATGGGGTGTAGCCACCCACAGAAGAAAAATCTCAGGGTTGTTTTGACTGTGGAGCTACATTCCAAGGAACATCTTTGAATGCCCAACTTTTACAGGCCCAGAACTTACCAGCACATTGATTGGAGTAATAACTCGTTTTCGAAAGGAGCTAGTGGTCCTCATGGCAGACATCGAGGCTATGTTTCACCAAGTTAGGGTAACCAATTACGACTGTGACCTGTTGAGGTTTCTGTGGTGGCCTATGGAGACCTTAAACAGGACCTGGTGGAATAATAGAATGCTGTCACATCTGTTGGAGCTACATCTTCTCCAAGCTGTGCATGTTTTGCCTTGAGAAAATGTGCTGAAGATAACCATGAGCACTTTAACAAGAAGGCAGTTGATACTGTTCTGCATGGGTTTTATGTAGATGATTGCCTTGTGTCTGTTGGTTCCGAAGATGAAGCAGTAATGCTTTATCAAGAATTCCGAGCTCTATGTGCTAAAGGAGGCTTTCAGCTGGTTAAATGGATTAGCAACAGTCGCAAAGTGCTAACTAGCATACCTCAAGAAGAAAGATCAAAGGAGGTTAAAGATCTTGATCTGAATAGTGACTCCTTGCCTGTTGAAAGAGTCCTCGGTGTGCAGTGGTGCACACAGTAAGATTTATTCAGATTTAAAATTATCCTGAAAGACAGACCTGCAACACGGAGGGGCATATTGTCCATTGTTAGTTCCATTTATGATCCTTTAGGATTCCTGGCACCAGTTGTGCTCTTGGCTAAGAGAATCCTTCAGGATTTGTGTAGAAGAAAGTTAGGTTGGGATGATGCATTACCAGATGATGCTGTACAAAGGTGGAGGGTCTGGTTAGAAGAGCTGTATCAGCTAGAACATTTTGTGGCTGACAGATGCCTGAAACCCCCAACTTTGGAAAGGTGTGTTATGCCTCAGTTGCATCACTTTGCAGATGCAAGCGAAACTGGATATGGAACGGTGTCTTATCTGTTACAGCAGAATAATCTTGAACAGGTGCAACTGTTCATTCTTAATGGGAAAGGCACAATGTTGCTCCACTGAAAACCTGTTTACCCATCCCTCGTATGGAGCTAACGGCTGCTGTGACTGCAAGCAGAATAGATAAGCTATTGAGAAGGGAACTGGCAGATGGAACTCCAGGAATCAGTGTTCTGGACAGATAGTACATCTGTTCTGAAATACATCGAAAATGAAACCTCAGACCTTTGTGACCAATCGGGTATCAGAGATTCTGACAGCTTCTACTGTGTCACAGTGGAGATATGTCAATACATCAAGTAACCCTGCAGACATGGCCTCTAGGGGAGCTAAAGTGGAGGTTCTCTTGAAGGCTAAAAATTGGTTCTCAGGTCCTGAGTTTTCTTAAACAATCCTCCTGTCCTGTGGCAAGCTCCAGATGGGCGGCCATGTGCCTTTTACTAAGGAGAGGCTTCTGTCTGGTTACAGCCTGATTGGTGGATTGCTGCAGAGATGGTTTGTCCTTCTGGAAGTTTCTTCTCTCTACACAGAGGAACGCTGGAGCTCTGACATGTGTCAGATTTAACAATTGCTGTTTAATGATTGAACATCCAGGTTTAAGCTTGTCCCTTGAACCAAAACTCAACTTTTTGATGACTTTAAGCCACACAAGGCCTGAAACTAGAGAGACCACATCTGAGAGCAGCGTTATTAAATCTTTAGGAGAAGTTCCCTGAAATGTAAAATTTCTAAATCCTAAAAATACTGCATTAAAACCAAATGGTCGACTTCCTGTTTGATTTATCTTGTGGCTCTAAAAGAATTGTTTGTAGGACAAAATATCATCCAGCTGCAGATTCAGAGCTGCCACATTAGGTGGCGATATTGAACCTTTTTGTCCTGTTTATGTAAAAGACCCCTACAAAATAAAGATTTTCACATTCATGACTTTATGAGGAGGTTATGGTTCTGAAAAATATAATTCATGTGCAGGAATATTAAGGCACAACATATACAACAGGCCTTGGCAACACCTTGACTTTATAATAATGTTTTTATTTGTTTTAGTTTTATTATTGTTGTCAGAATGAGCTTTTCATACATGCTGTGGTTAGAAGAGCTGTATCAGCTAGAACATTTTGTGGCTGACAGATGCCTGAAACCCCCCAACTTTGGAAAGGTGTGTTATGCTCAGTTGCATCACTTTGCAGATGCAAGCGAAACTGGATATGGAACGGTGTCTTTATCTGTTACAGCGAGATAATCTTGAAACAGGTGCACTGTTCATTCTTAATGGAAAGGCACATGTTGCTCCACTGAAACCTGTTACCATCCCTCGTATGGAGCTAACGGCTGCTGTGACTGCAAGCAGAATAGATAAGCTATTGAGAAGGGAACTGCAGATGGAACTCCAGGAATCAGTGTTCTGGACAGATAGTACATCTGTTCTGAAATACATCGAAAATGAAACCTCAGACCTTTGTGACCAATCGGGTATCAGAGATTCTGACAGCTTCTACTGTGTCACAGTGGAGATATGTCAATACATCAAGTAACCCTGCAGACATGGCCTCTAGGGGAGCTAAAGTGGAGGTTCTCTGAAGGCTAAAAATTGGTTATCAGGTCCTGAGTTTCTTAAACAATCTGAAAGTCATTATTTACGTGCTTGGCTATAAGAGCTGTGCATCTTGAAGTGTTGTCTTCTTTAGACACAGATTCTTTCATTAATGCTTTGAGACGCTTTACTACTAGACGTGGTCAGGTGATGGACATACGCTCAGACAATGGTACAAACTTTGTTGGAGCTGAGCGTGAGCTGAGAGAAGCTGTAGCAAGGTGGAATCATGATCAGAATAATAACGTCCATCTTCAAAAGGGAATCAGATGGAACTTCAATCCTCCCACAGGATCGCATCATGGTGGAGTGTGGGAAAGACTGATAAGATCTGTGCGCAAGGTGCTGAATTCCATTCTGAAAACACAGGTTCTTGATGAGGAAGGTCTCCATACGGTGTTGTGTGAGGCGGAGGCTATTATTAATAGTCGTCCCATCACTAAGGCATCCACAGATTCCTAATGATTTGGAGGCACTAATTCCAAACCATCTCCTGCTACTTAAGTCTAAGCCACTATTACCACCGGGAGTGTTTCAGAGGGTATGACATATACGCACGACGACGATGGAAGCAAGTCCAGTATATGTCAAATCTGTTTTGAAGCGCTGGGTGAAGGAGTACTTGCCACAACTACAGGAGCGTCAAAAGTGGCAGGTTACCAGAAGAAACTTTGTTCCTGGGGACATCCGTTGTCATTGTGGATGACTCTGCACCTCGAAATTCATGGATGGTTGGAAAAGTGGTTCAGGTGATTCCTGATAAAAGAGGACTTTGTGTGACAGGTTCGTATTAAGACTAAGACTACCTACCTGGAGAAGTAGACCAATTACGTAAGGTGTGCCTTCTTCAGGAAGCAGAAGAGCCAATGAGTTCATACACTGACTGTAAAAGAATGTGTGAGAGCCGTCACTGATGTGGTCATTTTCTGAATGGACTTGATGGTAACCTTTCCTGGGTTTATTGGTTGGTTACATGAATTAATGTATGTTGAAATGTATGGTAAACATGAAATGTTGCTTTGTCAAATAATGTTTGTCTCCTACCATATCATTGTGAATGTAATTAATCTTTAGACTAATTAGGGGCCGGGAAATGTAGGAGCCCTAACCTATAAACATGTTTCATGTTTGTACTTGTTGATGTGTACACACTTAATTGGTGTTTGGGAAGTGGGTGTGGCACTTGAGTTTTAAGTGGTGATAAATAATTGCTGTCACCTGGGCGCTTGGTCGGTTGTTGATGATGCAGAGGTGGGGTGAGCCGGGGAGCGTTATTGTTTGTTGACCCGCATACGCGTTCGAGAGGAAATAAGAATGAATGTTAGTCCATAGAAATATGGAATATGCATTGTTTTGTACTCACGTAAATAAGGATTACAATGGATTATGTGAAAGTAAGAATAAACAATTGCAAGACAAGAGGAACGTAGTTCCTCCACTCCCCGTTAGCCCTGCCGCGGCTGAGCAAGCTTTGGCGTTGGATATCTAGCCGCAATACTGAGGACTCTGCCACTTCATGTACTAGAGATCAGGAGCTAAGGCTAAGAACTGACCTCCCTCTTAAAGAGATATGTAACTTTATTCTTCTGGGAAACAAAGAATTGTCAATTTTACTCAAACCTCTCTGGTGTTTTGTGTCTCCCTATTTCACTGGATTTTTGAACACAATATTCCTTCTGAGTATATTACAGGTTTTGGGAAATTTTAAAAAACCAACAATGGTTAGAAAAAAAGGGTTGATTAATTATTTTTAAATAGAAAAATAATCATCTTCAAGTTTAACGTTTTTCTCTCTAGATGTATTATAACTTCATATTTCCCAAGGTCAGCTGTTTATTACTCCTTCAGTGGTTCACCATGGTAACACTATCATCTTTCCTTCTTCTGTCTTTGCCTTCACAGAATCAAACCACAACAAGTCACGATGTGCCTCATGATGAGGATAGAGATGGTTCCAGTGAAGGACACCCAGCTCAGCGGATCTCCACTGAGGACAAACAACACCGCTGTGATTGTGGAAAAGGCTTCAGGTGGTCGTGTGAACTGAAGGAAAATCAGCGTATCCACACCGGAAAAAAGCCCAATGCCTGTAACCGGTGTGGGAAAATTTCACCCCAGTCAGGAAATTTGAAAACAACATCAGAGTATCCACACTGGAGAAAAGCCGTACGCCTGTGACTGGTGTGGGAACAGTTTCATCCTGTGGGGAAGTCTGAAACGTCATCAGAGAATCCACAGTAAAGAAAACTCTTCTCCCACCTCCATAATAACCTTTAATAATAATCTTTGCATGCAGTTTTTTGGGTATTGTGGTTATTTTCTGCAGCAAACAGACTCGTGTCTGCATGTCTGCATGTGACAAGTTCAGAAAGGGTCTCGGTTTTACTGAGTGCAGCTGTACTTGGTTGCCATGGTGATATATGCAGGTTGTGATCAAGTATAATGTTAGTGTTGAGCAGAGGATAAAAATTGTATCTGAATACTGTTCCTGAGATCAAGTTTTAATGATCTCAGTATGAAAAGTTTTTCAGGTCTATATATTAATAACAGAGCTTCTATACAAATCTCACCTTAAAATAAAACCAAGTAGATGCCATTATTGGTCCCATTTTCCTAATATTTATGATGCAGTGAGAAGTGGACAACTTTAAATGATATTAGTGATCATCTTCTTATTTCTGCATAAAGCAACATGTTTTTCTGGTGTAAGTGACGCTCTTATTTAAATGTGAGATTAGTGTCACCAGATAGAGAGAACCACTTAACTCTGAGAAACATTAAAGCATAAAAAAGACTCCAACCAAGGGATGAACAACAGTTTTTGTTGACACATAACAAACAATAACCTCCTCAAACATGCATTCATGCAGATTGTTCAGGAGGATGAATCCAGGTTATTGGTGCAGATGAGAAATCTAAGTCCTTCTGCCAGAGCAAAGGACAATTTTCAGTGTCTCCATGCTTCAGATTTTTCAGTAAACGCTGTGTATCAAATATTTGACCTTTCATTTTATTATCTTCTGTTTGGTCAGACAGAAGATTTTAATGTCAAATAAACATGACAAAGAAACAGAAATAAATAAAGGAGACCAGCACAGGCGTCTCTTTAGAGTAATACAGTGAATCTGGAAAGTATTCACAACGTTTCAGTTTTTCCACATTTTGTTTGTGTTACAGCCTTATTCCAAAATGGAATAAATTCCTTTTTTGTTTGGTTAAGTTTTAGTTTTTAGTTTTCATTTTTTTATTTTATGGTCTGAGAGTCTTTCAGGTGTCCTGTGGCAAGCTCCAGATGGGCGGCCATGTGCCTTTTACTAAGGAGAGGCTTCTGTCTGGTTTACAGGCCTGATTGGTGGATTGCTGCAGAGATGGTTGTCCTTCTGGAAGGTTCTTCTCTCTACACAGAGGAACGCTGGAGCTCTGACATGTGTCAGAATTTACAATTGCTGTTTAATGATTGAACATCCAGGTTAAGCTTAGTCCCTTGAACCAAAACTCAACTTTTTTGATGACTTTAAGCCACACAAGGCCTGAAACTAGATGAGACCACATCTGAGAGCAGCGTATTAAATCTTTAGGAGAAGTCCCCTGAAATGTAAAATTTCTTAAATCCTAAAAATAATACTGCATTAAACCAAAATGGTCGACTTCTGTTTGATTTATCTTGTGGCTCTAAAGAATGTTTGTAGGACAAAATATCATCCAGCTGCAGATTCAGAGCTGCCACATTAGGTGGCGATATTGAACCTTTTTGTCCTGTTTATGTAAAAGACCCCTACAAATAAAGATTTCACATTCATGACTTATGAGGAGGTTATGGTTCTGAAAAATAATAATTCATGTGCAGGAATATTAAGCACAACATATACAACAGGCCTTGGCAAAACCTTTGACTTTACAATAATGTTTTTATTTGTTTTAGTTTTATTATCGTTGTCAGAATGAGCTTTTCATACATGCTGTGGTCTTTCTGACTTGTGTCTCTGATAGTTTTTGTCTCTGTGTTTCATATCCATGATTGCTTTATTATTCTGATCATTTCATCTTTAAATCATCAGCAGAGAATTTAGTGGTTTTTCTTTGAGCTCTCTGGCTCCCCCTACAGGTTTAGGATGTAACAGCATGGTTGTAAAAACAAACCTTCATCTGAGCCCTGCACACAGAGAGCTGAACACATGAATCTGTTGTCATGTTAAAGAGAAGTGACACCTTCAGAGTCCAACAAAAACTCAGAGGAGAACTTTTGGAAACATTGGATGGATAAATGGATGAGGGAGGGAAGGATGAGTAAATTAGGGTGGGGGGGGGGGGGGGGGGGGGGGCAGATTAATGACAAAAGGGAGGATAAAAGCATGAATGGATGAAGGAGAGTGATAAAGGTAGGAGGGTAGGATGAATGAATACATGAAGGAAGAAAGGATAGATGGGTGAGATTGGAGGGATAGAGGGAGAGAGAATGAAAGGATGGATAAGAGAGAGGAAGGATTCACTGAAAATACTTAATAAAAAACAGCAATCGCACCATTACTACAACATTTAAAAAAAAGTTAAGTTACTGAATTTCCAGAATATGATATATTTAAAAAACGCTTGTCTGATTTATAAGGTGCTACACTCTCTAGCACCCCCTCCACTGGGAGATTTCATTAATCGTCATTAGTGTACAGAGGACAACGAGGGCCACCACTAGAGGAGATGTGATAATCCCACACAGACGTACCTCTTTTGGTCAGGGTGTTATCTGTCCAAGGTGGAAGGCTATGGAATAATCTACCACAAACATTAAGAGAATGTCCTACATATAACTCATTTAAAGCCACAATTAAAAAGTTGGCTTTGGTCGAATCAGGAGTGTACCCACATGTAACATACACTAAAACGTACAGTAAACAAAACTCTGAAGGGTTCTGTAAGTATGTAGTGATATTGAGCTTTGATAAGTATGAGTGTGGTAATTGTGCATGTGAATGTACTGTTTTAGATATAAGAATGTGTATTTTTATATTGGTTTGGTCAAATACAAATTGCTTCTATATTGTATTATATTGTTCTCTCATTCCCCCAAATCCCCGGGACCAACAGCTAGACAATTAGCCATTTGCTATAATCCTGGTAATGTTTACATTTCATTGCTTGTATAAGCCTGTCTGTTGCATTAACATGCACTGTCCCACCACGACTAAAATAAAATAAACTAAAAATGAAATAAAAATGGTGGTAAGGAGGTATAGGATGGGTAGCTGCTTAGAGGTGGGTTGAGGCCTTCTGCTTCTGAGCCTCAGTTAAAAGCTCCTCTTCATAGCTGGTGAATATGGCTAGTTTGAGATTGTTCTGGACTGAAATGAAAAACATGGAAATGTCTCTTTAAATTTAACAAACAATTTTGACAACTCTAATTCTTTGTTGACATTCTTAATAGATAAAAATAATTAAACTAAATAAAAATAAATACGTACAAAAAACATTACTGTATATGTCTGTGAAGTAAAATATGTATAGGACAAATGTGGAACTGTTTTCAATAATTCCTGCATCAGAGGGTAAATATTTTAGATTAAGGTTATATTTGACCTGCATGCACTTGGTTAACTATTATATAACAATGTTGCTTTCACTTAATTTCACCTTTTAATATAGAAGACAATTACAATAAAGATTAATTCATTTGTTATATATATTTATTTCTTTATTTGTATTATATTGGTTTTATATATATATAAAACAACATTATATATGTATATATGACCTAAAATATAGTTTGTTGTCTTTTTTTAACAAGTCATTTTTCAGGTACAACAAACATGTAAAACAATGCACTTAATAACTTCATTTTTACTCTTTTGTATAAAAATGTGCTGTTATAGGCCAGGAAGCAATAGAATACAGCCAACACTCCACATATATACTGTATCCACTCAGGGGAAGGCCCAGGAGGACTTCAGGAGCTCTATAGAAAGATCCCTGAATGTCTTTATTTTGACGCTGGAGATTTTGTCGATTGCTGATCAAAGTCTGTTATTTTTGAGCTTTGATGGGATATTAACCTATAATTACAAGCATGATGTTATCTGGCTTAATACTCTGCATGTGCTATCCCAAACGCTCTAGAGAGCATCTGCAACCAGCATTTGCTGCACAATAACTCGTTCAGACATGCGCAATGGTTCCATGTATGGGTTGTTCATGAAGCCTTGTAGAGATCTGTATCCAAGCATTCAAACATCAGATTTGTTTTGTTCATTAAAGTCAAAATGTCCAATATATCTAACTGTGCCTTTTGTACGAATGAAGATGTCTGATTTCCCTCACAATTCTTAAACTCCTGTGTGGACCTGTTATTTTCTTTCAGCATTTTAACAACCACGGTTTCATTTGTCCTAGAAAAATGGTGCTTTGTAAACCTTCTTCCATCAGCCCTTTTGACTGAGAAGAATTCCGTCCCTCGGGAACTAATGTGGAAGTTCGGACAGATCTATCTTTTCTGAATCACTGCTACTATTACTGTCATGGGGAGTCTTCATGTTTGCGCCTATAATGTTCACAAATCTAAGTAAGTCTTTTATCTGCTAATGACGGCCTGTTTACATGAACGAGCTTCTATGGCTTTCTGGCTGATGACGTCATTGGACCAAGTCTCCCTTTTGTGACGTGAAAGGCCTTCGATGCTGATAAAAAATGCTGGATTTTTAGGCATATTCAGTGGCAAGTCAGCCAGAACATGAAGCATTTTGTATTTTTGTTTTCAAGACTGTTTAATAAGAATTGTTATCTACACATCTATAAGAGAATATAAAGTTATGTTTATAGAAAGGTTACAATAGAAATGTTTATAGTAGGTAAAATGACAATGGGTTGTCTTGTGTCTGATGTGAGGAAAGCTACATGATAAGGTCAAGGGTCATGGCCGCTGCCTTATGGGTAAAGAGCAGGCGTAGCCGCTGCATGTTAGAGATGCTGGAGCTTAGAGATGCAACATTCTACACCGACTTCATTGAGGCGCACACTGTAGTTTGTTATTATATTGCTTTATATTTCTGCTCACTTGTTTACAGTATGGACAATGTAGATTTATTTTTAGGTAATAAACGCTGCTGTTTTTGACTGTATCAGCTTTCATGTGTTGCTTGACTTGGACTTTGTTGGTTGTTTTTTTTATTTGTAGTTTACACGGCGTCGACTTAAGAGAGAGTGAAGGAAAGAAAATAAAGAAGACATCATTACGTTTCATGCCCTTATTAACTGAAACCAGTGCAGCTAAGTGCTACACACAGGTGGTGATGGGCTTGGCTACAGCTTCACCTAAAGATGAAAAGAGATGTTTTGATGGCTTCTTTACTTCTGGAATGACCTTTGTATGTATGTCAGTGTTACACAAGTGTAATTCACGGTGCAGAGGATGTTTTTTAAAAACAGGATCTTTGGATATCATTGCATCTGCTAACAACTCTGCAGCAACCAAATTTCTTACAGAGATATCTGGAGCACAAATATGTGCATATCTTTTCCAACGAAAACTGCCGTCTTCCTGGAAGTGAAAGACATTTCATGGCTTTGTCTACGAGAGGCCTGATAATGGCATTAATGGACTCCAAAGTGTCCAGAGGTGACTGAGCCCTTTCAGCCATCTTGTTTATCAACCCTCACCAACCACAGCGTAATATTGATTCTATTTTCTTAGGAGAAATATCCAATTCTTTCTCTTTATTGAAGAAGAAATATGTAAAATGAAGGTCTCTGTCTTGGTGGTGGTTCAGGCTCCGGATCCTATTCCAGACTCTGGGATGTTCTATAAATCTGACCCCATCCTGCTGTATAACACCCCTCACATAGATTCTGATATCTAACAGCTAAATTGCTCATAAATCTCCTGCTTTCATAGAAGAAGGCGTCGGCCATTTTTTCTGCCAATGTGAAGACTTTGCGATGACTACGTTTATCTTTCTTCATCATGCGTTTGATCTGACAAGCAGCCGTACCCAAAGCTCTTCTTTTTGGGATTCTTTATGTCATTAGTGTTAGAGATTGATTTATCATCCATGGCAACGTTCCTGCCAAAGTTTACACAGTTTCTAACCTACAGTGGATATTATATCGTCTTCATTAACTCTCAGGTAGGTACTAAGTAATGACAATGTCCACACATTTAGGGGAAAACATTCGTCCCTCTTGACTATTTATTTCCAAATTGGATGGGTTGTTACACATGCAACAAAAACTATGACCATACAGCCACAATATATACGTGCTCTGGTCATAAATGTAATTCTGTCTATATATTAAGCAATTATATATTTATCTAAATCTTGAAAGTGTGAAAAATATAGTCTAGACTTTTTTCTCCTTAGATGAAATAGGGGTGTAGGAAAGACCCCTAACAGGCTGTGGACGCTGATATTCATCTGAACACAAAGGCTTTGAATAATTTAGCTGAAAGTTTCTCTGCAGAGTATTTCAAATCACTTTTACCAAGAATAACCACTTCATAGGTGTCTTTGTGCCTGGAAGTAAGTGTTTCATGTTTAAATCTACCGTTCTGTCCACAAAGGAGTGTCCCTCAAAACTGTCTTGAAATGAGTGGTTGACCCTTCTGAGGTCCTTTGATGAAGGACTGAATGATGGACTCATGAAGTTTTAGATCACACAGCAGATTAAAGAAATTCCATTTAATGATGAACATGTTTTATTCCAAACCAGGTTTTTTCCTTCAACCTGAGCCACTTGTTTTTGTGTCTAAACCTGAATAAACTGGAAGAACGGCTGTGTCACATCCTAAAACTGATTTCATTATCAGCAGCAACAGCAACGTGTCTCCATTATTTCCTAATAAAACACAGGTAAAGTCTGTTTTTTAATGAATTTAACATGAAGTTATGTTGAAAGTTGAGCAAGCAGCTGTTGAGCCTCAGCAGAAAACAGAGGGTCAGTATCGTCTCTGTGGAGAGTCTCTAAAGGAGAATGTAAACAACAGTAGAAGAGGCTGGAAACAGAATAGAATCTGTTCAAAGTCTGCACTGATACTGCAGATGAGGCGCTTCATGTTACATGTTAGTTCTGTAGCCACTCCTAGCAGGTGTTCTATGTTCCCGCCCCTCCACAGATCTCTCTTCATCAGGATGGGTGTGAGCAACATGGTGGAACATGCAGCTGCTGGTAAGACTCATTTCCTGCTTCATGTGAGATCTGTTGTCCTTCAGAGCGCACACACCCTTTCTGTTCAGGGAAAGTGAAACTGTTGACAGTTACTGTGAAGAGGAAAATGGCGCAGCAGGAAAATCAGCTGGACCAAGTAAAGTTCTGCTGTTCCATCTGTCTGGACCTACTGAAGGATCCGGTGACTATTCCCTGTGGACACAGCTACTGTATGAACTGTATTAAAAGCTTCTGGGATGGAGAGGATCAGAAGGGAATCTACAGCTGCCACTCAATGTGGACAGACCTTCACCCGAGACCTGTCTGGTGAAAAACACCATGTTTGCTGATTTATTAGAAGAGCTGAAGAAGACTGGACTCCAAGCTGCTCCTGAAGATGTGGCCTGTGATTTCTGCTCTGGAAGAAAACTGAAAGCCATCAAGTCCTGTTTAGTCTGTCTGGCCTCTTACTGTGAGAAACACCTTCAACCTCATTATGATGTGGCTCCATTAAAGAAACACAAGCTGTTGGAGCCCTCCAAGAACCTCCAGGAGAACATCTGCTCTCGTCATGATGAGGTGATGAAGATGTTCTGTCGTACTGATCAGAAGTGTATCTGTTATCTCTGCCCTGTGGATGAACATAAAGGCCACGACACAGTCTCAGCTGCAGCAGAAAGGACTGAGAGGCAGAGAGAGCTGGAGGTGAGTCGACAAGAAATCCAGCAGAGAATCCAGGACAGAGAGAAAGATGTGAAGTTGCTTCAACAGGAGGTGGAGGCCATCAATCACTCTGCTGATAAAACAGTGGAGGACAGTGAGAAGATCTTCACTGAGCTGATCCGTCTCATCCAGAAAAGAAGCTCTGATGTGAAGCAGCAGATCAGATCCCAGCAGGAAACTGAAGTGAGTGGAGTCAAAGAGCTTCAGGAGAAGCTGGAGCAGGAGATCACTGAGCTGAAGAGCAAAGACGCTGAGCTGAAGCAGCTCTCACACACAGAGGATCACATCCAGTTTCTACACAACTACCCCTCACTGTCAGCACTCAGTGAGTCTACACACTCATCCAGCATCAATATCCGTCCTCTGAGATACTTTGAGGATGTGACAGCAGCTGTGTCAGAGCTCAGAGATAAACTACAGGACATTCTGACAGACAGATGGACAAACATCTCACTGACAGTCACTGATGTGGATGTTTTACTGTCACAACCAAGACCAAAGACCAGAGCTGGATTCTTAAAATATTCATGTGAAATCACACTGGATCCAAACACAGCACACACACAGCTGTTACTGTCAGAGGGAAACAGAAAAGTGACATTTCTGGATCAACATCAGTCTTATTCTAGTCATCCAGACAGATTCACTAAATACTATCAAGTTCTGAGTAGAGAGAGTCTGACTGGACGTTGTTACTGGGAGGTGGAAATGAGAGGATATGTTTGTGTAGCAGTCGCATACAAGAATATCAGCAGAGCAGGATATGAAGGTGGATTTGGATATAATGACAAATCTTGGTCATTATATTGTTACTTCAACAGCTATGAGTTTTACTACAACAACATCAGAACCTCCATCTCAGGTCCTCGGTCCTCCAGAGTAGGAGTGTATCTGGATCACACAGCAGGTATTCTGTCCTTCTACAGCGTCTCTGAAACCAGGACTCTCCTCCACAGAGTCCAGACCACATTCACTCAGCCGCTCTATGCTGGACTTTGGACTTGGCTTTCTGGATCCAGTGCTGAGTTGTGTGAAGTGAAGTAAAGTTATTTTCTCTGCTTGTTGCTGAGACTTCATTGTTGTGATGTCTCTGCTCTGCTGTTCTGTTGTTTATTTGACTTTTTTTTATTTGCTGGTTTTTCCTGTTTGTTTCTTTTTGGAGGAAATCACTGCTAATGATGATTTTTATTTCCATCAACATGAAAATCTGAACTTCTCTGTTCTCTAAATATGTGTTGAATATTTGTATTGATGTATTTATATGTTGTTGTTTCTCTTCCACTTCATGGAGCCAAACAGAGAAACCAGCAGACCTTCCTTCATCACACATTATTTTACTCTCAACACTTTGGAAATGTAAAAATCATTTTCTACTTGTAATTACTTTTAGTTGTTCCAGAGATCAGATGTTGTTGTTTTTCTAAACCAACAAACAAACAAGGTTTCTAATGATGATGTTCAGAAAGGCTCATTTCCAGGATCAGAATAAATGAGATCATTCATCATGTTTAATGTCAGAACAAAGTCAATTTTTCCAAACAAATAAACTTTGAAAGAATGAACAAAGTATTTTCTTTTGTCTTCATTTCAGTGTTTCTGTAAATCTGATGGAGAAATGTCAAACTAATATGAGGGAATAACTGAGGCAGTTTTCCTGGAACAGCAGAAAGTAATAAATAAAGCATTTTTTCTTCTAGAATTATTTCCTTTATTCTACATCTAACATGAAGAAGTCAGAGTGTTTGGAAACTTAAATCTCACATCTACAAGTTCTACTTCCAGCCTGAAAGCTGATGTGAACACTGTTTGGAAGCTGGAAAGTCTTCTCTCCCATCTTTCCCAGGTTCCCTGAATGCAGCATCAGTGTTGCAGGTTGTGACTCCTGTGAACAAACTGACACAGTGTGATATTACAGATATTTCTGTCTCAACAACCTGTTTTATTTTCTGAACAGACTTCCCTCAGACAAGGACAACAGATAAGAGAGACCAAAACAACGTGAAAAGACAGAGCCTGGAGGAAACCTTGAGAAAAACCAGCCTCATCTCCCTCTTTAAGAAACCCCAAAAGTTTCCAGTAAGGACCCACCCCCTTCATCTCATCATACTCCATCCAGGTCATCCCCCCTCCCCATCCTCCCCACCCTTCCTTGACTTCACCTCCCAGATGAAGGAGCTGGTCACTATTGCCACCAAACTGACCCCATGCCCCAGTCACATCTTTTCACCCCGAACCATCCCACTTCATCCTCCCCCCAATCCCCCAACGATCTCTGACACAGTCGTCCCAGCCCCAGCACCCACCTCCCCTCCCTCCATGACTGAACCAAACTCCTCATCTGTCTCCACAGCCTGATAACAGCAGAGCATCTGATTGAAATGTGCTGGGTCCACGCTGGGTACTCATGGCTCTCTCCAGGATGTCGGGTCCCAAAATTAAAGTAGTTGTTTTAATAGGCAACAAAAAAGACTGATAAATGTTCAGAAAAGGAAGATTCACCCAAAACATTCTATAAATTTATCAAACTTGTGTTCATTCCTCATCAGCCTCAGCCTGTCCATAACAAAAACTGGACAGAAAATGTTTTTAGCACACTGAAGCTAGCGTTACTGAAATGTCAGATCTTTGGCTGGAAAAATTTTTTTTATCAATGATTTTATTACAAAGCACAAACTTAATTTCTTGTTTTTAACAGAAACCTGGTTAGATAGAGAAAATTATTTGTTGTTCTTATAGAAGCGACCCTTCCAAACTTCAGCTTTGTGAGTGAAGTTAGATCACAACAGAAAGGTGGAGAAGTGGTTATTTTATTTAATGACTCCCTCCAATGCAGCAGATATCTTATAAAAACTTTGCCTCATTTGAATTTGTGGCTCTCCAGATGACCTCCCCCTCTCGTGTGCTGTGCCATGACATTATTCGACCACCTAAAGGCTGTGCAATGTTTTTGATGACTTTACTGAACTGCTGTCAGTAATCTGCGTTGACTGACTGTGTAGTTATTGTTGGTGATTTCAACATTCATGCTGATAACCCAGAGGACAGAGACCAAAGAACTGTGTTGTGTTCTTTATAACTTTGGTCTAACTCATCATGTAAGAGAAAAAAATGCACAACAGAGGACACTGTCTGGACATAGTCATCTCTAAAGGTCTGAATATTTCCAGGGTTGTGGTGATGGATGTTGCTCTGTCTGGTCATTCATGTGTTTTCTTTGAGAGTGCTGTTACTGTCAATAAAAAAGCCCAAACAGAGGTTATCAAGAAATGGTATATTGGTGAAAATATCACTGACATGTTTATCCAAGCTTTCTCTCCATCAGCACAGATAGCGGAAACATCTCAGTCCTGGCACTACTAGATCTCAGTGCTGCATTTGACACGGTCGACATTAACATCTGAAAACCTGGGTAGGACTTTCTGGCAATGCAATTAATTGTTTTGAGTCCTATTTAAAAGACATGGACTTCTTTGTGTCTATAGGTAACTATAAATCTGAGTGAATCAAAATAACCTGTGGAGTTCCCCAAGGCTCCATCCTGGGGCCACTGCTGTTCAACATCTACATGCTGCCACTCACTCAAATTATTAAAAACAGCAAAATATGTTATTACAGTTATACTAATGACACACAAATCTACATAACCATCTCACCAGGAGACTATAATCCGATCGAAACTCAACTGCATTGATCAAAGTAAAGATTGGATGTGCCAGAATTTCCTTCACTTAAATGAAGACAAAACTAAAACAAAAATTGTTTTTGGAGCCAAGGAAGAAAGATTAAAATTCAGTACTCAGCTTCAAACATCTAAGTTCAAAATTAACAACCAAGCCAGAAATCTAGGAGTAGCCATGGACTCAGACCTGAATTTTAGCAGTAATATTAAGACAATTGTGAAGTCAGCCTATTATCATTTAAAGAACATATTGAGGGTTAAAGGACTGATGAGTCAGCACTATTTAAAAAAACTTATCCAGGCATTTATCTTTAGTAGACTGGATTACTGTAATGCTGTCCTCAAAGGTCTGCCTAAAAAGTCCATCAGACAGGTACAATTAATCCAGAATGCTGCTACTCGAGTCCTCACTAAGACCAAGAAAGTAGATCATATAACTCCAGCCCTCAGATCTTTACACTGGCTTCCTGTCGGTCAAAGAATTGACTTCAAAATCCTGCTGTTAGTTTGCAAAGACCTGAATGGTTTAGGACCAAAATACATTCAGCATCATCTGGTTCATTATGAACCAACCAGATTCCTCAGGTCATCAGGGTCAGGCCTACTTTCTGTTCCCAGAGTCAGAACTAAACCTGGAGAGGCAGCGTTCAGCTTTTATGCTCTTCACATGTGGAAAAAACTCCTAGAAAACTGCAGGTCTGCTGAAACTCTCAGCAGTTTTAAATCAGGGTTAAAAACTTTTCTATTTGATGCCTATTATCAAAACTACTGATAAATTCCTCACATTGGAACTTATTTCTTGCATTTTACATATTCTGGAGGAAATGTAAGTGCTTTCCACTTCTTAGTTCTGTATAATTTCATCATTTTTCTAGTTTGTGTTGTTACATGTAAATATGTTGTGAGTTTAATTTTATTAGCTAAGGGGCCTGTCTTGTGATGGCTTCATTATGAGTATTTTGTTTGAAATGCTATTATTGCAACTCAGTTTATTGTTATGATTATTACCATGATTGGTCAATAGAAGAAAAGTTTAATTATTTACTGTGGTTTATATTTGATGTAAAGTTGTTAAGCATGCTTTGCTTCTGCTAATATTTATGTTGGAAATTGTACTGTTTCTACAGCAATATTACATCTGTGCTGTTGTATTATGTTTAAGTAGTAGATTGGACATAAATTAAGGATATTACTGGTGAACCTTGAAATCATATGCTTATATGGCAGCTTATTTAGGAATGTTTATTGATTTGACTGCGGAATAATATGTTGAGCATTTTGTAATACGTTTTTATTGCCTTTCGTTTCAGACCATACATACTGCTAAAAAATACTTGCATACATACATATGCTGTAGAATGATGGGGAAGTCCAACAGTCTTTATTAAAGAAGATAAACAGATCTCTCTCTCCAAGAATCTTTATTCTCTAACAGGAATCATAGTCCATAATCTGCCGTCTCAACCAGTAATCCTGGTCCAGTCGTGGACCAGTCATGATTCCATCACAGAGCGTCAAAGGAATTTCACAACCCCTGATTAACCCAGAGAGAACCCACACATCGCTTTTAAACACGGACCAAACGTCTTTTATTTGGCTATACAAAGGCTTCAATGGACTAACCTGATTTAACCTGATTTAACCATAAAAACAACATCTGTGGACATCTGGTATTTGGTGGGGGAAATGTTCTGGCCCATATTTGGCGTTGGCCGCCAGGTGGAAGCATTGTATAGTCTTTTTGTCACCGCCTATATAAGTAGGAACCTTCCTGCAGGCCACAGCAGCGCTGGAGTGGGGCTCTTTTTTTCCTTTTCCTGCTTTTTCTTCCAATCAAACTGCATCTTGTGACTCTTTATTTATGTTTGCTAAGTTACACATGAACTTCTTCACTTTCTACAGTCTCTCACCTGTAACACTTTACAGTAACTATTGTTCCTTTTTTCACAATAGCTGGGTTATATCATGTTGATGGTAACATTGCAGATGTACAGTGGGTATTAAAAATCTCCACATCTGTTTAAGTGGATGTTTTAGTCATGTCAAAAGAGAGAGAGAGAGAGAGAGAGAAAACATTTAAACATGTATTAAATCTGCTTAATCAGTGATTAATTTCCCAAAAACTGAAGTTTCCATATGAAACTCTTTATGCTGGGATTTCTTTTTCCTGAGTTGAAGTTTTTCTTAAAATTCTCTGTCATTCTGATCTTAGTTTTCTAATATTTTCTGACTCCATAAGTCATGTTGTAGAGCTTTACTCATGTTTTAAATCCATCGTGCTGTCCACAAAGGAGTGTCCCTCAAACTGTCTTGAAATGAGTGGTTGACCCTTCTGAGGTCCTTTGATGGTGGACTGAATGATGGACTCATGAGGTTTTAGATCACACAGCAGATTAAAGAAAATTCCATTTAATGATGAACATGTTTTATTCAAAACCAGGTTTTTCCTTCAACCTGAGCCACTTGTTTTTGTGTCTAAACCTGAATAAACTGGAAGAACGTCTGTGTCACATCCTAAAACTGATTTCATATCAGCAGCAACAGCAAAGTGTCTCCATTATTTCCTAATAAAACACAGGTAAAGTCTATTTTTAATGAATTTAAACATGAAGTTTATGTTGAAAGTTGAGCAAAGCAGCTGTTGAGCCTCAGCAGATAACAGAGGGTCAGTATCGTCTCTGTGGAGAGTCTCTAAAGGAGAATTGTAAACAACAGTTGAAGAGGCTGGAAACAGAAGTAGATCTGTTCAAAGTCTGCACTGACACTGCAGATGAGGCGCTTCATGTTACATGTTAGTTCCTGTAGCCACTCCTAGCAGATGTTTCTATGTTCCTGCCCCTCCACAGATCTCTCTTCATCAGGATGGGTGTGAGCAACATGGTGGAACATGCAGCTGCTGGTAAGACTCATTTCCTGCTTCATGTGAGATCTGTTGTCCTTCAGAGCACACACACCCTTTCTGTTCAGGAAAAGTGAAACCGTTTGACAGTTACTGTGAAGAGGAAAATGGCGCAGCAGGAAAATCAGCTGGACCGAGTAAAGTTCTGTTGTTCCATCTGTCTGGATCTACTGAAGGATCCGGTGACTATTCCCTGTGGACACAGCTACTGCATGAACTGTATTAAAAGCTTCTGGGATGGAGAGGATCAGAAGGGAATCTACAGCTGCCCTCAATGCAGGAAAACTTTCATACCAAGACCTGTCCTGGTGAAAAACACCATGTTTGCTGATTTATTAGAAGACATGAAGAAGACTGGACTCCAAGCTGCTCCTGCTGATCACTGCTATGCTGGACCTGAAGATGTGGCCTGTGATTTCTGCTCTGGAAGAAAACTGAAAGCCATCAAGTCCTGTTTATTCTGTCTGGCCTCTTACTGTGAGAAACACCTTCAGCCTCATTATGATGTGTCTCCTTTAAAGAAACACAAGCTGGTGGAGCCCTCCAAGAACCTCCAGGAGAACATCTGCTCTCGTCATGATGAGGTGATGAAGATGTTCTGCCGTACTGATCAGAAGTGTATCTGTTATCTCTGCTCTGTGGATGAACATAAAGGCCACGACACAGTCTCAGCTGCAGCAGAAAGGACTGAGAGGCAGAGAGAGCTGGAGGTGAGTCGACAAGAAATCCAGCAGAGAATCCAGGACAGAGAGAAAGATGTGAAGCTGCTTCAACAGGAGGTGGAGGCCATCAATCACTCTGCTGATAAAACAGTGGAGGACAGTGAGAAGATCTTCACTCAGCTGATCCGTCTCATCCAGAAAAGAAGCTCTGATGTGAAGCAGCAGATCAGATCCCAGCAGGAAACTGAAGTGAGTGGAGTCAAAGAGCTTCAGGAGAAGCTGGAGCAGGAGATCACTGAGCTGAAGAGGAAAGACGCTGAGCTGAAGCAGCTCTCACACACAGAGGATCACAACCAGTTTCTACACAACTACCCCTCACTGTCAGCACTCAGTGAGTCTACACACTCATCCAGCATCAATATCCGTCCTCTGAGATACTTTGAGGATGTGACAGCAGCTGTGTCAGAGCTCAGAGATAAACTACAGGACATTCTGACAGACAGATGGACAAACATCTCACTGACAGTCACTGATGTGGATGTTTTACTGTCACAACCAGAACCAAAGAGCAGAGCTGGATTCTTAAAATATTCTTGTGAAATCACACTGGATCCAAACACAGCACACACACAGCTGTTACTGTCAGAGGGAAACAGAAAGGTGACATGTATGTATAAACAACAGTCTTATTCTAGTCATCCAGACAGATTCACTGGATGGGTTCAGGTTCTGAGTAGAGAGAGTCTGACTGGACGTTGTTACTGGGAGGTGGAAATGAGAGGAAACGTTTATGTAGCAGTCGCATACAAGAATATCAGCAGAGCAGGGTGGGCGAATGAATGTAGATTTGGATTTAATGACAAATCTTGGTCATTACATTTTAACCAAAATAGTTATGAGTTTCGATACAACAACATCATAACCTCCATCTCAGGTCCTCGGTCCTCCAGAGTAGGAGTGTATCTGGATCACAGAGCAGGTATTCTGTCCTTCTACAGCGTCTCTAAAACCAGGACTCTCCTCCACAGAGTCCAGACCACATTCACTCAGCCGCTCTATGCTGGACTTTTCATTAATCCAGGATCCAGTGCTGAGTTCCGTCAAGTGAAGTAAAGTTATTTTCTCTGCATTAAATCACTTTATTACCCTCTCAGAATGTGTAAGATAAACATTTCTTGGTATGTCCAGGGTCCTGGAGTTGAAATCTGCAGGAAAGGGGGTTTTCTTATCAGCTGAAAAAAACACAAGTTTAGAAAGAAAACGGCTTCAAAGTGGACAACGTCCTGGATGATGAGTACCATTTGAGATCCATAAAACCTTTAGTTGGTTCTTAAGGCAGATTCGTGTTGCAGAAGATTAAAGTTCAGAAATTTCCCAGATCTTTGATATAACTTAACGAAGTACTCCTCCCATTCTTCAGGTTGGAGCGTTGACCTTCTTGACCTGTGGAGCTAAAAACCAAGTCATAAATCTAAGTCCTGGATTTTTACCAGTCAGACCTCCACTTTTGGAGTGAGAGGGACTGTTGGTCTGTAAGGAGAAAATCCCTCAAATGTTTTATTCAGTCAGGATTAAACAAAAGTTCCACTCTTTACTTTGAAGATGCTGGAATCTGCTACCCCCCCTGTTCTCTGCATCTGGTTGCTTTAAGCTGGAATCTTTAAACTTGATCATGTTTTAATGCTGTCTTTTTTTCACAGTGGAACTTTATTTCTTGCATTTAATCTTTTATTGTATTTTAGTGTTTTCTTTCTGTTTTTATTGAATTAATTTTATTTCTTTTAATCTTTTTTTAATGCACTTTTTAATGTTATTGCTTTCTGCACCCTGTTGTAATGCTTTTAATTTTTTATGTAAAGCACTTTGAATTGTCTTTTACATGAAATGTGCTATACAGATAAAATTTGCCTTGCCTTAATGTTGTTTCTCTTCCACTTCATGGAGCCAAACAGAGAAACCAGCAGACCTTCCTTCATCACACATTATTTTACTCTCAACACTTTGGAAATGTAAAAATCATTTTCTACTTGCAATTACTTTTAGTTGTTCTAGAGATCAGATGTTGTTGTTTTTCTAAACCAACAAACAAACAAGGTTTCTAATGATGATGTTCAGAAAGGCTCATTTCCAGGATCAGAATAAATGAGATCATTTATCATGTTTAATGTCAGAACAAAATCAAGTTTTCCAAACAAATAAAATTTGAAAGAATGAAAAAGTAGAAGTATTTTCTTTCGTCTTCATTTCAGTGTTTCTGTGAAATCTGATGGAGAAAATGTCAAACTAATATGAGTTAATAACTGAGGCAGTTTTCTGGAACAGCAGGAAATCTTTAAAACCAACTCAAACATTATTCAGCAGAGCCAATCCAAGCTTTTAAGATGACCAAAGCTCCAACCACCGCAGCACTGGCGTCTAAATATTAGTGGGGTCTGATCATTTTATACACTGTACATGTAACACAGCCATTCATTTACCTTATTTGTAGTCGGTGTACATCATACCAGTGCGGTTTTTAACACTACAGCGTAGCTAATTTAGAGTAATTGTCTGGTTTTAATTTGCACTTTTTTAGTAATTAAAGTGATGTTTCAGTGTGGTATGCTGTACTTGCATTTGAAAGTAAAAGAAAACAGCAGACAGGAATGATTCAGAATGTCACAAATCCCTTCTGGTCTAGGGGAGAAAAGGGTTCGTAAACACAAATGAGCTGGAAACGGAAATAAAATGATCAACTGTTTATTTACAAAAATAAAAGCTATATACAAATCCCAACTAAAATGTCCCTTTTTTCAGGTGTACAGGTATACAAAACAAACTAAAAGTGTCCTATAAAAGGAACTGCAAAAAACCAGCAGCAAATTATAACTTGTTACACAAAAAAACAAAGGAAGTTTACCCAAGAAATCCTACATGGGCACATCATAACAATGGAAAAGAAAACATTCGAAAAGGTCCCTAATAAATAAAGGAGGGAAGCTTCTTCCAATGAGAAAGCTCACAATTTACAAGTCCTTTGAAATAATAATTCGTCTGTTGCACAGCCCATACAAATCCCGCTCTGGGTAAGCAAAATACTCACACTCATTACTACCCAACCGAGAATCTAGTGTCCGCTAACACATCTGCACAAGAGATATTCTAACAAACACACTGCAAACAATCCACAATGCAAATGTGTCCCTCTGACACACTTGCTTAAGAACAAAGCTTGTGCACATACAGAGAACAACCCACGAGGCAGACTGTGTCTTACTGACACAGCTGCCCCGTAGAGATGTGACGTTCATGAACGAATCGATTCTTTTGAACGACTCTTTTAAATGAACGATGGGATTCATTTGTGAGCCATTCTTTTTATATACAAATTTTTGACACTGCCTTCATCAAATCAAATCAAATCAAACTTTATTTATAAAGCGCTTTTCATGCCATAGGCAACACAAAGTTCTTTACATGATTAAAAACATTTATGCTCAGTTCATATCTCTGTTCAATAAAACAAGCCTTTACAAACATTAAAGTAGAATAAGAATAAAAATACTCAATGAAATCTTTCACACAGGCACACACACACACATTTACACACACACGCCAAGCCCAACCTCCCCTCCAGATAAAAAAGACTTAATGAATGAATAAATGAATAAATAAATAAATAAGAAGTAGTAAAGTTGAGTCAAATGAAAATAAAATAAATTAAAGCTGCAAGCAGCGATGAAGGCCCTCGCACCTCTGGCGCCGCTCTGGCCTATTGCACCGCCCCACCAGCCGGCAACCTCCCTCCCCAGGCAAGCTCGCTCTGGCTGGCAGCCGTACGCTCACTGGTCCCCATGCTTTCTGCCTTGGGTGGTCATTGTATCCCTCTGAGGATCACCTGGTACCTCAATGGTCCCAGTAATGACATCAGAAGATTCATGAGCATGTTCTGACCAATTGTGTGAAATAAATACAAACAAAAGCATGGTTTTAAGATCCGCAGATCTCAACATGGCCAGTAGGTGGTGCTATTGTGTTTGATTATGTACTGACATGTTCAGGTTAGCACTTTAATGACAACTGCTAAATATCACGTCTTTTGGTCAAGCAAGTCCAGAGTTATAGCCACTTCCTGTTTGATGGCGAGGGACCGAAACCTGACAGGCAGCCATTTTAATTATGATGGTGCAATGAGATTGTGATATTTCAATGATGAGGTCTCCAAGAATGATATTGATGAGTTTGAGTACGTTTTTAAAGCTTTCAATGGTAAAAAATGTGGTACTTCCTGTTTCCAGGGGGCGGGGCTATGGCATTGACAACATCTGGACATGTAGATGGGGTCAGCATGGAAATGACATCATACGTGGCCATTTTGGTTAAGATAGGTTGTTTTATATGTAAGTTATATTAGTTTCGTCTCTCATGGCAAGATATGAAAGTTTGAGGCCACGCCCCCGCCATGCCCTTTCTCCTTTGAGAACGTTTTTGATAACTTTTGATCACACATGCCTCTGGAAGCTTCAGAGTGATTTTGAGGTAAATACGATAAAATCTGTAGGAGGAGTTCGTTCAAATGCAATGGCAAGAAAAAGGCAAAAATGAGCCTAAAAATGACACTTTTTTCAAAATGGCTGACTTCCTGTTGAAATTAGCCTATAGGTGTAATGGACAGTTTTGTACATCCTGGTATGGTAAATCAATGTGGTGAATTTCAAGCATGTGGGTTTATGTAGTGGACGGAGCTGGTGGATTAAAATATTGTAGGGGGCGCTATAGAGTCCTATTGCAAGTATTCCAGCATATGTCAATTTGGCTCAGTTCCACATTTGACAACGACCGTACCTGCCGAGTTTGGTGGAGATCGATATTACAACGGGTGAGTTACAAGTACTTCCTGTTTGGTGGCGTTGGACCAATATTCGCCATGGTTACGTTTGACGAAGGAACTTGAGATTTTTATTGTGGTATCATGAAAGGGTTTGACCTGTTGTGAAGCACTTTCAAGTGTCTGGAGTACATGCCTGAGGAGAAGGACCCTGGCATCTGAAAAAAAACACTTCCTGTTGAAAGTGGGCGGGGCTTAGAGCTAGACCGGAAGTGGTCATATGGGTCTTTTCGGGACTGGACCATGACTAAACCCTGTAAGTTTGATGATGATTGGGTGAAAATTGAGGAATTTGTATTGTTTGATGATGTCATGGCCTCTCATCAAAGTTCGCCATGGCGCCACGGTCTGGCCTTACAGTGTAGAGCTACAGTTTTCACCGGATATCATCACCAACTTGTTTTCAGGTGTCCGACCCAGTTTGACCCGAGTTGTGTTCAAAACGTCCGAGAAGTGCGTCTTCGAGTAAAAAACATGACTTCCTGTCGCCAGGGGGCGTGGCCTATTCATAATCCAATAATGACCACGTAGATGTGTTGAGGATGGGACTAGTATCATACATGGCCATTTTGGTTCAGAAATGTTTTATGTGGGAGTTATAACAATTTCGTCTTTCATGGCGAGACATCAAACTTTGAGGCCACGCCCCCTCTACGCCCTTACTCCTTTGAGAAAGTTTTCGATAACTTTTGATCACACATGCCTTCTGAACATCCTGAGCCATTTTGGTGTCAATACGATAATATCTGTAGGAGGAGTTCGTTCAAATGCGATCTCAGTAAAATGCCAAAATGGCGACTTTGACCCAAAATGGCCGACTTCCTGTTTGTTTTCCACACATGGTCCAAGAGGATTTTTTGTTCGCCCCAGCATTTGGAACAAGTGTACCGATTTTCATGAAGATTGATGACATGCAGTGGCAGGGCACCATAAATAGGTGGCGCTCTTGTTCAATTTTGCCTGAATAGTCCCGAGCACCCCAAAATATGAAATTTTTCACATTCCAATGGGGGGGTAGGCAAAATTTGGTGAGTTTTCGAGTATGTTCAGGCCCCCAAAAATGCAATTCATTTGACGGGAGAATAAGAATAAACGCTTGCATTACAATAGGCCTTCGCACCGCCTTCGGTGCTCGGGCCTAATAACATGTGTGACGTCATAGAAGTCTGATGTCCAACACGCTCCATTCATGTGAAGCATCTATGGGCAGAGAGTTTTGTTCGGAAACAAATGCTGTGAGTTCTATTTAAAACATTTACTAGAATTTGCACTGTCTGCTCAGGTTTATCCTTTTTTATCTATATTTTTCCTATAATTGCTTAATCTTGTATAGTAGATTTTATATAGGTACATATTTTGATCGTTTGTCATTCTTATATATTGTGAAATTTTGTAAGATATTGTGAGAACGAGCCAGTCTTTTGAATGGCTCTTTGAAAGGAACGGCTCCTCAAGATCCGGCTCCCTTCAAAGAGCCATAAATCCCATCTCTACTGCCCCGAATGATGACTGATCCTCCTATTTAAAGGCGAGGCATCCTTCCTGGTTGCCAGCTGGAGGAGTGTGGGAGCACTAGCAACCAATCCACAAGGTGGAGGGGAAGAACTTCGGAGGCAGGTCCTCAGCCAATACTGAAGCAGCGCTGGCACAGCACTCTTTGCATATCCTGGTGTAGCCTGACAGGCTAGGGACCCGTCCGTTAAGACCAGGGGCCGTAAAACCTCCTCCCTGAAAATCTGGCCTCAGATTATCTTCGAGCAACTCCTCATCTTGTAATACAGTGAATCTGGAAAGTATTCACAACGTTTCATGTTTCCACATTTTGTTGTGTTACAGCCTTATTCCAAAATGGAATAAATTCCATTTTAGTTTAGTTTTAGTTTTTAGTTTCATTTTTTTATTTTATGGTCTGAGAGTCTTTCAGGTGTCCTGTGGCAAACTCCAGATAGGCGGCCATGTGCCTTTTACTAAGGAGAGGCTTCTGTCTGGTTACAGGCCTGATTGGTGGATTGCTGCAGAGATGGTTGTCCTTCTGGAAGGTTCTTCTCTCTCCACAGAGGAACGCTGGAGCTCTGACATGTGTCAGATTTAACAATTGCTGTTTAATGATTGAACATCCAGGTTTAAGCCCGTCCCTTGGACCAAAACTCAACTTTTTGATGACTTTAAGCCACACAAGGCCTGAAACTAGAGAGACCACATCTGAGAGCAGCGTTATTAAATCTTTAGGAGAAGTTCCCTGAAATGCAAAATTTCTAAATCCTAAAAATACTGCATTAAAACCAAAATGGTCGACTTCCTGTTTGATTTAACTTGTGGCTCTAAAAGAATTGTTTGTAGGACAAAATCTCATCCATTTATTGAGCTGCAGATTCAGAGCTGCCACATTAGGTGGCGATATTGAACCTTTTTGTCCTGTTTATGTAAAAGACCCCTATAAAATAAAGATGTTCACATTCATGACTTTATGAGGAGGTTATGGTTCTGAAAAATATAATTCATGTGCAGGACTATTAAGCACAACATATACAACAGGCCTTGGCAAAACCTTTGACTTTATAATAATGTTTTTATTTGTTTTAGTTTTATTATTGTTGTCAGAATGAGCTTTTCATACATGCTGTGGTCTGTATAACATGCGTCTCTGATAGTTTTTGTCTCTGTGTTTCAAATCCATGATAGTTTTATTATTCTGATCATTTCATCTTTAAATCATCAGCAGAGAATTTAGTGGTTTTTCTTTGAGCTCTCTGGCTCCCCCTACAGGTTTAGGATGTAACAGCATGGTTGTAAAAACAAACCTTCATCTGAGCCCTGCACACAGAGAGCTGAACACATGAATCTGTTGTCATGTTAAAGAGAGTGACACCTTCAGAGTCCAACAAAAACTCAGAGGAGAACTTTTGGAAACATTGGATGGATAAATGGATGAGGGAGGGAAGGATGAGTAAATTGGGGGGGGAACAAATTAATGACAAAAGGGAGGATAAAATCATGAATGGATGTAGGAGAGTGATAAAGGTAGGATGGTAGGATGAATACATGAAGGAAGAAAGGATGGATGGGTGAGGTTGGAGGGATAGAGGGAGAGAGAATGGAAGGATGCATAAGAGAGAGGGAGGAATGATGGTAAGGAGGTATAGGGATGGGTAGCTGATTATAGGTGTGGTTGAGGCCTTGCTTCTGAACCTCAGTTAAAAGCTCCTCTTCATTAGCTGTGAATTATTGGATAGTTTGAGATGTTCTGGACTGAAATGAAAAACATGGAAATGTCTCTTTGAATGTACGAATAATTTTGACAACTCTAATTCGTTTATTGACATTTTAATAGATAAAAATAATTAAACTAAATAAAAAATAAAATACGTACAAAAACATTACTGTATATGTCTGTAGAAGTAAAATATTGTTTATGGAAAAAATGTGGAACTGTTTTCAATAATTCCTGCATCAGAGGGTAAATATTTAGATTTAAGGTTATATTTGACCTGCATGCACTTGGTTAACTATTATCTTAACAATATTGCTTTCACTTAATTTCACCTTTAATATAGAAAACAATTACACTAAAGATTTAATTCATTTGTTAATATATTTATTTCTTTATTTGTATTATATTGGTTTTATATATATATAAAACAACATTTATGTATGTATATATGACTAAAATATAGTTTTGTTGCCTTTTTTAACAAGTCATTTTCAGGTACAACAAACAAGTAAACAATGCACTAAATGACTTCATTTTTCCTCTTTGTATCAAAAATGTGCTGTTTATAGGCCAGGAAGCAAAGAATACAGCCAACACTCCACATATCTACTGATCCACTCAGGGGAAGGCCCAGGAGGACTTCAGGAGCTCTATAAGAAAGATCCTGAATGTCTTTATTTTGACGCCTGGAGATCTTGTCGATTGCTGATCCAAAGTCTGTTATTTTGAGCTTGAATGGGATTAACCTATAATTTACAAGCATGATGTTATCTGGCTTAATATCTGCATGTGCTATCCCAACGCTTAGAGAGCGTCTGCAACCAGCATTTGCTGCACAATAACTCGTTTCAGACATGCGCCATGGTTCCATGTATGGGTTGTTCATGAAGCCTTGTAGATCTGTATCCAAGAATTCAAACATCAGATTTGTTTGTTCATTAAAGTCAAAATGTCCAATATATCTAACTGTGCTTTGTAGAATGAAGATTTCTGATTTTCCTCAGAATTCTTAACTCCTGTGTGGACTTGTTATTTTCTTTCAGCATTTTAACGGTTTCATTTGTCCTAGAAAAATGGTGCTTGTAAACTTTTCCATCAGCCCTAACATATGCTGGAAAAATTGCAATATGGCTCTATAGCACCCCCTACAAATATTTAATTGATCATAACAGCCCACTACATTGAGCGATATGGCTGAAATCCGGCATATCGATAGAACTTGGAAGGATGTACAAAAAAACTTCTTGGACTTATATCATAACTTCAACAGGAAGTCGGACATTTTGAAAAAAGTGTCATTATTGGGGTCATTTTTGCATGTTTCTTTGCCTTGCATTTAAACTAACTCCTACAGATTTTATCGTATTTACCTCAAAATCAGTCTGAACACTCCAGAGGCATGTGTGGTCAAAAGTTATCAAAAAAAAAAAAAAGAAGACATCAGTACGTTTCATGGCCTTTATTAACTGAACCAGTGCAGCTAAAGTGCTACAACAGGTGGTGATGGGCGTGGCTACAGCTTCACCTAAAGATGAAAAGAGATGTTTGATGGCTTCTTTACTTCTGAATGACCTTGTTATGTATGTCAGTGTTACACAAGTGTAATTCACGGCCCAGAGGATGTTTTTTAAAACAGGATCTTTGGATATCATGGCATCTGCTAACAACTCTGCAGAACCAAATTTCTTACAGAGATTTCTGAGCACAAATGTGTGCATATCTTTTCCAACGAACTGCTGTCTTCCTGGAAGTGAAAGACATTTCATGGCTTTGTCTACGAGAGGCCTGATAATGGCATTAATGGACTCCAGTGTCCAGAGGTGACTGAGCCCTTTCAGCCATTCTGTTTATCAACCTCACCGACCACAGGATAATATTGATTCTATTTTCTTAGGAGAAATATCCAATTCTTTCTCTTTATTGAAGAAGAAATATGTAAAAGGAAGCTTTCTGTCTTGGTGGTGGTTCAGGCTCCGGATCCTATTCCAGACTCTAGGATGTTCTATAAATCTGACCCCATCCTGCTGTATAACACCCTCACATAGATTCTGATTTCTAACAGCTAAATTGCTCATAAATCTCCTGCTTTCATAGAAAAAGGCGTCGGCCATTTTTTCTGCCAATGTGAAGACTTTGCGATGACTACTTTTATCTTTCTTCATCATGCATTTGATCTGACAACCCAAAGCTCTTCTATTTGGGATTCTTTATGTCATTAGTGTTAGAGATTGATTTATCATCCATGCAACGTTCCTGCAAAGTTACACAGTTCTAACCTACAGTGTGATATTATATCTTCTTCATTAACTCTCAGGTAGGTACTAAGTAATGACAATGTCCACACATTTAGGGGAAAACATTCTTCCCTCTTGATTATTTATTTACAAATTGGATGGGTTGTTACACATACAACAAAAACTATGACCATACAGCCACAATATATACGTGCCTCTGAACAGATCCTGGTCATAAATGTTGTTATTCTGTCTATTATAGTAAGCAATTACATATTATCTAAATCTTGAAAGTGTGAAAAATATAGTCTAGACTTTTTCTCCTTAGATGAAATAGGGGTGTAGGAAAGACCCCTAACAGGCTGTTGGATGCTGATATTTCATCTTAAACACAAGGTCTTTGAATAATTTAACTGAAAGTTTCTCTGCAAAGTATTTCAAATCACTTTTACCAAGAATAACTGCTTCATAGGCATCTTTGTGCCTGGAAGTAAGTGTTTCGTGTTTTAAATCTACCGTTCTGTCCACAAAGGAGTGTCCCTCAAACTGTCTTGAAATGAGTGGTTGACCCTTCTGAGGTCCTTTGATGGTGGACTGAATGATGGACTCATGAAGTTTTAGATCACACAGCAGATTAAAGAAAATTCCATTTAATGATGAACATGTTTTATTCCAAACCAGATTTTTCCTTCAACCTGAGCCACTTGTTTTTGTGTCTAAACCTGAATAAACTGGAAGAACGTCTGTGTCACATCCTAAAACTGATTTCATTATCAGCAGCAACAGCAAAGTGTCTCCATTATTTCCTAATAAAACACAGGTAAAGTCTATTTTTAATGAATTTAAACATGAAGTTTATGTTGAAAGTTGAGCAAAGCAGCTGTTGAGCCTCAGCAGAAAACAGAGGGTCAGTATCGTCTCTGTGGAGAGTCTCTAAAGGAGAATTGTAAACAACAGTTGAAGAGGCTGGAAACAGAAGTAGATCTGTTCAAAGTCTGCACTGATACTGCAGATGAGGCGCTTCATGTTACATGTTAGTTCCTGTAGCCACTCCTAGCAGGTGTTTCTATGTTCCCGCCCCTCCACAGATCTCTCTTCATCAGGATGGGTGTGAGCAACATGGTGGAATATGCAGCTGCTGGTAAGACTCATTTCCTGCTTCATGTGAGATCTGTTGTCCTTCAGAGCGCACACACCCTTTCTGTTCAGGAAAAGTGAAACTGTTTGAAAGTTACTGTGAAGAGGAAAATGGCGCAGCAGGAAAATCAGCTGGACCGAGAAACCTTCTCTTGTTCCATCTGTCTGGATCTACTGAAGGATCCGGTGACTATTCCCTGTGGACACAGCTACTGCATGAACTGTATTAAAACCCACTGGGATGTAGAAGATCAGAAGAGAATCTACAGCTGCCCTCAATGTAGGCAGACCTTCACACCGAGACCTGTCCTGGTGAAAAACACCATGTTAGCTGATTTAACAGAAGACATGAAGAAGACTGGACTCCAAGCTGCTCCTGCTGATCACTGCTATGCTGGACCAAAAGATGTGGCCTGTGATTTCTGCTCTGGAAGAAAACTGAAAGCCATCAAGTCCTGTTTATTCTGTCTGGCCTCTTACTGTGAGAAACACCTTCAGCCTCATTATGATGTGGCTCCATTCAAGAAACACAAGCTGGTGGAGCCCTCCAAGAACCTCCAGGAGAACATCTGCTCTCATCATGATGAGGTGATGAAGATGTTCTGTCGTACTGATCAGAAGTGTATCTGTTATCTCTGCTCTGTGGATGAACATAAAGGCCACGACACAGTCTCAGCTGCAGCAGAAAGGACTGAGAGGCAGAGAGAGCTGGAGGTGAGTCGACAAGAAATCCAGCAGAGAATCCAGGACAGAGAGAAAGATGTGAAGCTGCTTCAACAGGAGGTGGAGGCCATCAATCACTCTGCTGATAAAACAGTGGAGGACAGTGAGAAGATCTTCACTGAGCTGATCCGTCTCATCCAAAAAAGAAGCTCTGATGTGAAGCAGCAGATCAGATCCCAGCAGCAAACTGCAGTGAGTGGAGTCAAAGAGCTTCAGGAGAAGCTGGAGCAGGAGATCACTGAGCTGAAGAGGAAAGACGCTGAGCTGAAGCAGCTCTCACACACAGAGGATCACACCCAGTTTCTACACAACTACCCCTCACTGTCAGCACTCAGTGAGTCTACACACTCATCCAGCATCAATATCTGTCCTCTGAGATACTTTGAGGATGTGACAGCAGCTGTGTCAGAGCTCAGAGATAAACTACAGGACATTCTGACAGACAGATGGACAAACATCTCACTGTCAGTCTCTGATGTGGATGTTTTACTGTCACAACCAAGACCAAAGAGCAGAGCTGGATTCTTAAAATATTCATGTAAAATCACACTGGATCCAAACACAGCAAACACACTGCTGTTACTGTCAGAGGGAAACAAGAAGGTGACATGTATGTATAAACATCAGTCCTATTCTAGTCATCCATACAGATTCACTGGATGGTCTCAGGTTCTGAGTAGAGAGAGTCTGACTGGACGTTGTTACTGGGAGGTGGAAATGAGAGGAAACGTTTCTGTAGCAGTCACATACAAGAATATCAGCAGAGCAGGATGGGCGAATGAATGTAGATTTGGATTTAATGACAAATCTTGGTCATTACATTGTAACCAAAACCGTTATGAGTTTCGGTACAACAACATCAGAACCTCCATCTCAGGTCCTCGGAAGGAGATTCTGATTTCTAACAGCTAAATTGCTCTTAAATCTCCTGCTTTCATAGAAGAAGGCCCTTTATAAAGCAATAAGAATAAATATATATAAACACAAGAAGAGCTAAATGAACCCTGTCTTCATGCAGAAGTGAGGTGAGCCTCCAGCATCCTGCTTTGCATGTCATGCACTGAGCTCCTCATGCATCACCACCAAGACATAAACACTGTATTTCTTCTGTAGTTCATCCATGAATTTACATTTCTGCATTTTTTTAAGCTTTACTAGATACTGGACACTCAGATCTAAAACTATGAGACTCCCGAACAGCTTCTTCCCCCAAGCCGTCAGAGCCTTCAGTCCAACATGAAGCTTGTTTTCACTTCATCTTATTATGTGTCCAAAGACAGTTATGAATATTCAATATAATTATTAATAAAAATATTAATTGTGGGGCACCACCAAGAATAACTTCTAGAAACCATACTTCACATACATTAATATCAGTCTGAAGGTGTGTATTTCTGTGCATGTCAGTCTGGGACAGATTTGCTAACAGAGCAGACAGTAAAGATTATTGATCCAAACACTGACCTTCACAACCTGCAGTTGTCATATTAAACATGCATAATGATCACAAATAAGTTGTCCTTTAAAACAGAACGGTAGAATTTATCACATGTAAGCACCATGTCTGTCTGACGGTCTCCTCCACCAGATCCAACCCAAAAACAGGTGGTGATCAATTGTTACGGACCCCTTCTTGTCTAGGGGTGGAAGGGGTTGAGTAACACAACAAGCCGGTGTTGAGTTAAAAAATAATTTATTTACACAATGTTCACTATTTACAAAAACTTAAAGTGTCCTTTTCAGGCAAAAGACAACAATAGTAAACAAAAGGTGTCCCATAAAGGAAAACTCACGCTAACCGGCGGCAAATTATAATTCGCTTACACAAAACCACAAAGGAAACTTAACCAAACAAGAAACTATAGAGTCAAACGAAATTCAATATAACTAAACAAACGATCGTAAATAACAAAGGGTGGGGAGTTTCTCCTAATGAGCAAACTCCCTGACAATCATTCTGTTTAAGCAATCAATAAGCAATCCGTCTGTTGAACAGTCCAGTCAGAATACCTAAGGTTCAAAGAGAAACCAAGTGTCCTCAGGCACGCAAACTATACAAACAGCTCAAAGAACCACTCAAATGTTAAACTCTTTACAAACCACACAGAGAACCCAACACGAGGCGAATTGTGTCCTAGTGACACAACTTCCATGAATAATGACAGGTCCTCCTATTTAAGGGCGAGGCATCACTCAATGATTTCCAGCTGGGATGAGCGGGAGCAGTAGCGACCAATCGGTGAGGCGGAGGGGAGGAACTGCAGCGTCTGGTCCACAGCCAATCCCGAGACAGCACTGGCTCAGCAGCATTTGCATATCCAAGTCTGGAGTGACAGGCCGGAGGCCAATCCAAAAGGCCAGGGGCTGTAACATCAATTAACGGCTCCATTGCTCTCTTTATGCAAGTCTCAGAGACATACAGCCACAGATCTGATGATGTAATTACAAAACCCATTATTGATCTCTGGCCTAAGGCGGCCTGGTACAGAGTACCTGTCATTCCACCTGTAAAAACCTTTAAAAAGATCTAATATAGACACTGACATTAGTTTTGTTTACAGTCGTTGTAAATATTTCTTTTTTTAATGCCTGAACTTTATGTGTTAAGTGTATTTTAATGTAGTTTATTGTGAGTTGTATTTCATGCTGAGTCTTGTAAAAAAAAAAAAAAAAGCATTCCTGTAACCTTTGGGACAGACAATAAAGTTTATCTATCTATCTTACTGTAAATGAGGGGACAAAGTTTACATTTATAGAGCTGATCCTTATTTTACAAGATGTAAAACCCCATAAAACGCCTGCATCTTCTTCTCTGTCCTCATGTTTCCTTGTTCACTCCCTTCAGATCTGCAGTTTAAAGACAGTGTTAATCACACTCACACAGACATTGAGAGGTGAAATGGCAACAAAAGGAATTCAACTGGACAAAAAAAATATTTCTTGTTCCATCTGTCTGGATCTACTGAAGGATCCGGTGACTATTCCTTGTGGACACAGCTACTGCCTGAACTGTATTAACACTCACTGGGGTGTAGAAGATCAGAAGGGAATCTACAGCTGCCCTCAATGCAGGAAAACTTTCATACCAAGGCCTGTCCTGGAGAAAAACACCATGTTAGCAGCTTTAGTGGAGCAGCTGAAGAAGACTGGACTCCAAGCTGCTCCTGCTGATCACTGCTATGCTGGACCTGAAGATGTGGCCTGTGATTTCTGCTCTGGAAGAAAACTGAAAGCCATCAAGTCCTGTTTAGTCTGTCTGGCCTCTTACTGTGAGAAACACCTTCAGCCTCATTATGATGTGGCTCCATTAAAGAAACACAAGCTGGTGGAGCCGTCCAAGAACCTCCAGGAGAACATCTGCTCTCGTCATGATGAGGTGATGAAGATGTTCTGTCGTACTGATCAGAAGTGTATCTGTTATCTCTGCCCTGTGGATGAACATAAAGGCCACGACACAGTCTCAGCTGCAGCAGAAAGGACTGAGAGGCAGAGAGAGCTGGAGGTGAGTCGACAAGAAATCCAGCAGAGAATCCAGGACAGAGAGAAAGATGTGAAGCTGCTTCAACAGGAGGTGGAGGCCATCAATCACTCTGCTGATAAAACAGTGGAGGACAGTGAGAAGATCTTCACTGAGCTGATCCGTCTCATCCAGAAAAGAAGCTCTGATGTGAAGCAGCAGATCAGATCCCAGCAGGAAACTGAAGTGAGTGGAGTCAAAGAGCTTCAGGAGAAGCTGGAGCAGGAGATCACTGAGCTGAAGAGGAAAGATGCTGAGCTGAAGCAGCTCTCACACACAGAGGATCACAACCAGTTTCTACACAACTACCCCTCACTGTCAGCACTCAGTGAGTCTACACACTCATCCAGCATCAATATCCGTCCTCTGAGATACTTTGAGGATGTGACAGCAGCTGTGTCAGAGCTCAGAGATAAACTACAGGACATTCTGACAGACAGATGGACAAACATCTCACTGACAGTCACTGATGTGGATGTTTTACTGTCACAACCAGAACCAAAGAAGAGAGCTGGATTGTTAAAATATTCATGTGGAATCACACTGGATCTAAACACAGCACACACACTGCTGTTACTGTCAGAGGGAAACAGAAAGGTGACATGTATGTTTCAAGATCAGTGTTATTCTAGTCATCCAGACAGATTTTCTACATGCTGTCAGGTTCTGAGTAGAGAGAGTCTGACTGGACGTTGTTACTGGGAGGTAGAAATGAGAGGAAACGTTTCTGTAGCAGTCGCATACAAGAATATCAGCAGAGCCGGAAATAAAAGTAGATTTGGATTTCATGACAAATCTTGGTCATTATTTTGTAACCAAAATAGTTATGAGTTTTGGTACAACAGCATCAGAACCTCCATCTCAGGTCCTCGGTCCTCCAGAGTAGGAGTGTATCTGGATCACAGAGCAGGTATTCTGTCCTTCTACAGCGTCTCTGAAACCAGGACTCTCCTCCACAGAGTCCAGACCACATTCACTCAGCCGCTCTATGCTGGATTTTGTGTTGGTTTTGGATCCAGTGCTGAGTTGTGTAAAGTGTACTAAAGTTATTTTCTCTGCTTGTAAATTTGTGAGATGCGAAAAACTGGGACAATATAAACAGACAGGACTCTGGTTACTCAGTTTGGTTTTATTAAGACCCAGACGTTTCAGGCAGAGCTTCCTCATTTCCTTCCTTTTCTTTATATTTTCCATTCAGGTTTTTGAGGCTCAGCATCCCGTGTGAGCTTGTTTTGCGTTTAACCTTAATTTCTGACTGTGACACACAAGTAGCTGTGGTTCCATGAATCCATGGTTCTGCAGTGCTGCCATGTGTGATCAATATTATTAACCTCATTATTTCAGATGCAACCCCAGTGGACCTAAACAAGGACAAAAACATACTTAAACGCGGTCAGTGACGAGGCTTTATTTCTTCATCAAAAGGATGCATCTATCCCTACAAACTCTTTCTCTGCTACGCCTTCTCTCGGCAGCACAAAGTGGACACGATGTTCCATGAATAGGCGACCATTTCCCAAGGTAACTGATTGGTCAGGAGGTGATGTTTTTAGACTCGCTGATCTCGTATCCACAATCAACCTGCTCTGGAGCAGGTTAGCCATTCAGCGTAAGCTATCATAGTGATTTACCTCGGTGTGAACTTAACTAGCAACATAGAACAGAAAATCCCAAGTTAACCCTGAAGTTACCTCAATAAGAGAAAATCCAGCTTTGTTGTACAGGCCTCTGTTCTGTTGTTTATTTGACATTTTTTTATTTGCTGGTTTTTCCTGTTTGTTTCTTTTTGGAGGAAATCACTGCTAATGATGATTTTTATTTCCATCAACATGAAAATCTGAACTTCTCTGTTCTCTAAATATGTGTTGAATATTTGTATTGATGTATTTGTATGTTGTTGTTTCTCTTCCACTTCATGGAGCCAAACAGAGAAACCAGCAGACCTTCCTTCATCACACATTATTTTACTCTCAACACTTTGGAAATGTAAAAATCATTTTCTACTTGCAATTACTTTTAGTTGTTCTAGAGATCAGATGTTGTTGTTTTTCTAAACCAACAAACAAACAAGGTTTCTAATGATGATGTTCAGAAAGGCTCATTTCCAGGATCAGAAAAAATGAGATCATTTATCATGTTTAATGTCAGAACAAAGTCAATTTTTCCAAACAAATAAACTTTGAAAGAATGAAAATAAACAAAGTTTTTTCTTTGGTCTCCATTTCAGTGTTTCTGTGAAATCTGATGGAGAAAATGTCAAACTAATATGAGGGAATAACTGAGGCAGTTTTCCTGGAACAGCAGGAAATCTTTAAAACCAACTCAAATATTATTTAACAGAGCCAGTCCAAGCTTTTAGAGATCCAAAGCTCCAACCACCACAGCACTGGTACCTAAATATTAGTGAGGTCTGATTATTTTATACATTGTAGATGTAACACAGCCATTCATATACCTTATTTGTAGTTGGTGTACATCATACCAGTTATCAGAATCAATTTTTTAATTGTTATTATGCACATACAAGCTCTATAGGCATACAGCAAAATTCCTAAAAGCCTTCTCTTGTCGCTAGTAACAAAGAAAAATAAGGAAAGACTAAACGCTGCAAAAAACATAAAAAGAAAAGTACCAATATAAACCCTTAAAGGAGAAAGAGCAGTGTCCATTGAGTGCAACTGGTCAGCATATGCCTGAGTCCAGTAATATATATAGAGATAGTGTAGATATGGGTAAGTTATGAAGGGTAAATGTTGTAAATGTTGGCATGATCCCAGTAGAGCAAATGCTGAGTATGTGGGAGGTAGTCTTTCACAGCTTCCTGAGGAAGTCTCTGCTGGGCCTTTTTGACCAGGCTTGATGTTGGTGTTCCACGTAAGAGTGCTGGACATGTTGACTCCAAGAAAGGTCATTGTGTCCACACACTCCACCATGTCACCATGGAGACGGAGAGGAAAACTTTTCTGTCCTTTTGACTCTCCTGAAGTCGACAATCATCTCCACTGGTCTTGGAGGTGTGTAGGACCAGGTTGTTCCGTACATCACCCTGCAAGATGCTCAACACACACATCACACATTATTTTACTCTCAACACTTTGGAAATGTAAAAATCATTTTCTACTTGAAATTACTTTTAGTTGTTCTAGAGATCAGATGTTGTTGTTTTTCTAAACCAACAAACAAACAAGGTTTCTAATGATGATGTTCAGAAAGGCTCATTTCCAGGATCAGAATAAATGAGATTATTCATCATGTTTAATGTCAGAACAAAGTCAATTTTTACAAACAAATAAACTTTGAAAGAATGAACAAAGTATTTTCTTTTGTCTTCATTTCAGTGTTTCTGTAAATCTGATGGAGAAAATATCAAACTAATATGAGGGAATAACTGAGGCAGTTTTCCTGGAACAACAGAAAGTAATAAATAAAGCATTTTTTCTTCTAGAATTATTTCCTTTATTCTACATCTAACATGAAGAAGTCAGAGTGTTTGGAAACTTAAATCTCACATCTACAAGTTCTACTTCCAGCCTGAAAGCTGATGTGAACACTGTTTGGAAGCTGGAAAGTCTTCTCTCCCATCTTTCCCAGGTTCCCTGAATGCAGCATCAGTGTTACAGGTTGTGTCTCCTGTGAACAAACTGACACAGTGTGATATTACAGATATTTCTGTCTCAACAACCTGTTTTATTTTCTGAACAGACTTCCCTCAGACAAGGACGACAGATAAGAGAGACCAAAACAACGTGATAAGACAGAGCCTGGAGGAAACCTTGAGAAAAAACAGCCTCATCTCCCTCTTTAAGAAACCCCAAAAGTTTCCAGTAAGGACCCACCCCCTTCATCTCATCATACTCCATCCAGGTCATCCCCCCTCTCCCCATCCTCCCCACCCTTCCTTGACTTCACCTCCCAGATGAAGGAGCTGGTCACTATTGCCACCAAACTGACCCCATGCCCCAGTCACATCTTTTCACCCCGAACCATCCCACTTCATCCTCCCCCCAATCCCCCAACGATCTCTGACACAGTCGTCCCAGCCCCAGCACCCACCTCCCCTCCCTCCATGACTGAGCCAAACTCCTCATCTGTCTCCACAGCCTGATAACAGCAGAGCATCTGATTGAAATGTGCTGGGTCCACGCTGGGTACTCATGGCTCTCTCCAGGATGTCGGGTCCCAAAATTGAAGTAGTTGTTTTAAAAGGCAACAAAAAAGACTGATAAATGTTCGGAAAAGCAAGATTCACCCAAAACATTCTATAAATTTATCAAACTTGTGTTCATTCCTCATCAGCCTCAGCCTGTCCATAACAAAAACTGGACAGAAAATGTTTTTAGCTCACTGAAGCTAGCGTTACTGAAATGTCAGGTCTTTGGCTGGAAAAGTTTTTTTTATCAATGATTTTATTACAAAGCACAAACTTAATTTCTTGTTTTTAACAGAAACCTGGTTAGATATAGAAAATTATTTGTTGTGCTTATAGAAGCGACCCTTCCAAACTTCAGCTTTGTGAGTGAAGTTAGATCACATCAGAAAGGTGGAGGAGTGGTTATTTTATTTAATGACTCCCTCCAATGCAGCAGATATCTTATAAAAACTTTGCCTCATTTGAATTTGTGGCTCTCCAGATGACCTCCCCCTCTCGTGTGCTGTGCCATGACATTATTCGACCACCTAAAGGCTGTGCAATGTTTTTGATGACTTTACTGGACTGCTGTCAGTAATCTGTGTTGACAGACTGTGTAGTTATTGTTGGTGATTTCAACATTCATGCTGATAACCCAGAGGACAGAGACCAAAGAACTGTGTTGTGTTCTTTATAACTTTGGTCTAACTCAGCATGTAAGAGAAAAAATGCACAACAGAGGACACTGTCTGGACATAGTCATCTCTAAAGGTCTGAATATTTCCAGGGTTGTGGTGATGGATGTTGCTCTGTCTGATCATTCATGTGTTTTCTTTGAGAGTGCTGTTACTGTCAATAAAAAAGCCCAAACAGAGGTTATCAAGAAATGGTATATTGGTGAAAATATCACTGACATGTTTATCCAAGCTTTCTCTCCATCAGCACAGATAGCGGAAACATCTCAGTCCTGGCACTACTAGATCTCAGTGCTGCATTTGACACGGTCGACATTAACATCTGAAAACCTGGGTAGGACTTTCTGGCAATGCAATTAATTGTTTTGAGTCCTATTTAAAAGACATGGACTTCTTTGTGTCTATAGGTAACTATAAATGTGAGTAAATCAAAATAACCTGTGGAGTTCCCCAAGGCTCCATCCTGGGGCCACTGCTGTTCAACATCTACATGCTGCCACTCACTCAAATTATTAAAAACAGCAAAATATGTTATTACAGTTATACTAATGACACACAAATCTACATAACCATCTCACCAGGAGACTATAATCCGATCGAAACTCAACTGCATTGATCAAAGTAAAGATTGGATGTGCCAGAATTTCCTTCACTTAAATGAAGACAAAACTAAAACAAAAATTGTTTTTGGAGCCAAGGAAGAAAGATTAAAATTCAGTACTCAGCTTCAAACATCTAAGTTCAAAATTAACAACCAAGCCAGAAATCTAGGAGTAGCCATGGACTCAGACCTGAATTTTAGCAGTAATATTAAGACAATTGTGAAGTCAGCCTATTATCATTTAAAGAACATATTGAGGGTTAAAGGACTGATGAGTCAGCACTATTTAAAAAAACTTATCCAGGCATTTATCTTTAGTAGACTGGATTACTGTAATGCTGTCCTCAAAGGTCTGCCTAAAAAGTCCATCAGACAGGTACAATTAATCCAGAATGCTGCTACTCGAGTCCTCACTAAGACCAAGAAAGTAGATCATATAACTCCAGCCCTCAGATCTTTACACTGGCTTCCTGTCGGTCAAAGAATTGACTTCAAAATCCTGCTGTTAGTTTGCAAAGACCTGAATGGTTTAGGACCAAAATACATTCAGCATCGTCTGGTTCATTATGAACCAACCAGATTCCTCAGGTCATCAGGGTCAGGTCTACTTTCTGTTCCCAGAGTCAGAACTAAACCTGGAGAGGCAGCGTTCAGCTTTTATGCTCCTCACGTGTGGAAAAAACTCCTAGAAAACTGCAGGTCTGCTGAAACTCTCAGCAGTTTTAAATCAGGGTTAAAAACTTTTCTATTTGATGCCTATTATCAAAACTACTGATAAATTCCCCACATTGGAACTTTATTTCTTGCATTTTACATGTTCTGGAGGAAATGTAAGTGCTTTCCACTTCTTAGTTCTGTATAATTTCATCATTTTTCTAGTTTGTGTTGTTACATGTAAATATGTTGTGAGTTTAATTTTATTAGCTAAGGGGCCTGTCTTGTGATGGCTTCATTATGAGTATTTTGTTTGAAATGCTATTATTGCAACTCAGTTTATTGTTATGATTATTACCATGATTGGTCAATAGAAGAAATGTTGAATTATTTACTGTGGTTTATATTTGATGTAAAGTTGTTGAGCATGCTTTGCTTCTGCTAATGTTAATGTTGGAAATTGTACTGTTTCTACAGCAATATTACATCTGTGCTGTTGTATTATGTTTAAGTAGTAGACTGGACATAAATTAAGGATATTACTGGTAAACCTTGAAATCATATGCTTATATGGGAGCTTATTTAGGAATGTTTATTGATTTGACTGCTGAATAATATGTTGAGCATTTTGTAATACGTTTTTATTGCCTTTCTTTTCAGACCATACATACTGCTAAAAAAATACTTGCATACATACATATGCTGTAGAATGATGGTGAAGTCCAACAGTCTTTATTAAAGAAGATAAACAGATCTCTCTCTCCAAGAATCTTTATTCTCTAACAGGAATCATAGTCCATAATCTGCCGTCTCAACCAGTAATCCTGGTCCAGTTGTGGACCAGTCATGATTCCATCACAGAGCGTCAAAGGAATTTCACAACCCCTGATTAACCCAGAGAGAACCCACACATCGCTTTTAAACATGGACCAAACGTCTTATTTGGCTACAAAGGCTTCAATGGACTATTTAGCCATAAAAACAACATCTGTGGACGTCTGGTGTTTGGTGGAGGAAATGTTCTGGCCTATATTTGGCGTTGGCCGCCAGGTGGAAGCATTGTATAGTCTTTTTGTCACCGCCTATATAAGTAGGAACCTTCCTGCAGGCCACAGCAGCGCCGGAGTGGGGCTCTGTTTTTTTCCTTTTCCTGCTTTTTCTTCCAATCAAACTGCATCTTGTGACTCTTTATTTATGTTTGCTAAGTTACACATGAACTTCTTCACTTTCTACAGTCTCTCACCTTTAACACTTTACAGTAACTATTGTTCCTTTTTTCACAATAGCTGGGTTATATCATGTTGATGGTAACATTGCAGATGTACAGTGGATATAAAAAATCTCCACATCTGTTTAAGTGGATGTTTTAGTCATGTCAAAAGAGAGAGAGAGAGAGAGAGAAACATTTAAACATGTATTAAATCTGCTTAATCAGTGATTAATTTCCCAAAAACTGAAGTTTCCATATGAAACTCTTCATGTTGGGATTTCTTTTTCCTGATTTGAAGTTTTTCTTAAAATTCTCTGTCATTCTGATCTTAGTTTTCTAATATTTTCTGACTCCATAAGTCATGTTATAGAGCTTTACTCATGTTTAAAATCTACCATTCTGTCAACAAAGGAGTGTCCCTCAAACTGTCTTGAAATGAGTGGTTGACCCTTCTGAGGTCCTTTGATGGTGGACTGAATGATGGACTCATGAGGTTTTAGATCACACAGCAGATTAAAGAAAATTCCATTTAATGATGAACATGTTTTATTCCAAACCAGGTTTTTCCTTCAACCTGAGCCACTTGTTTTTGTGTCTAAACCTGAATAAACTGGAAGAACGTCTGTGTCACATCCTAAAACTGATTTCATTATCAGCAGCAACAGCAAAGTGTCTCCATTATTTCCTAATAAAACACAGGTAAAGTCTGTTTTTAATGAATTTAAACATGAAGTTTATGTTGAAAGTTGAAAGCAGCTGTTGAGCCTCAGCAGATAACAGAGGGTCAGTATCGTCTCTGTGGAGAGTCTCTAAAGGAGAATTGTAAACAACAGTAGAAGAGGCTGGAAACAGAAGTAGATCTGTTCAAAGTCTGCACTGATACTGCAGATGAGGCGCTTCATGTTACATGTTAGTTCCTGTAGCCACTCCTAGCAGATGTTTCTATGTTCCCGCCCCTCCACAGATCTCTCTTCATCAGGATGGGTGTGAGCAACATGGTGGAATATGCAGCTGCTGGTAAGACTCATTTCCTGCTTCATGTGAGATCTGTTGTCCTTCAGAGCGCACACATCCTTTCTATTCAGGGAAAGTGAAACTGTTTGACAGTTACTGTGAAGAGGAAAATGGCGCAGCAGGAAAATCAGCTGGACCGAGAAACCTTCTCTTGTTCCATCTGTCTGGATCTACTGAAGGATCCGGTGACTATTCCCTGTGGACACAGCTACTGCATGAACTGTATTAAAACCCACTGGGGTGTAGAAGATCAGAAGGGAGTCTACAGCTGCCCTCAATGCAGGAAAACTTTCATACCAAGACCTGTCCTGGAGAAAAACATCATGTTAGCAGGTTTAGTGGAGCAGCTGAAGAAGACTGGACTCCAAGCTGCTCCTGCTGATCACTGCTATGCTGGACCTGAAGATGTGGCCTGTGATTTCTGCTCTGGAAGAAAACTGAAAGCCATCAAGTCCTGTTTATTCTGTCTGGCCTCTTACTGTGAGAAACACCTTCAGCCTCATTATGATGTGGCTCCATTAAAGAAACACAAGCTGGTGGAGCCCTCCAAGAACCTCCAGGAGAACATCTGCTCTCGTCATGATGAGGTGATGAAGATGTTCTGCCGTACTGATCAGAAGTGTATCTGTCTGGTCTGTGTTATGGATGAACATAAAGGCCACGACACAGTCTCAGCTGCAGCAGAAAGGACTGAGAGGCAGAGAGAGCTGGAGGTGAGTCGACAAGAAATCCAGCAGAGAATCCAGGACAGAGAGAAAGATGTGAAGCTGCTTCAACAGGAGGTGGAGGCCATCAATCACTCTGCTGATAAAACAGTGGAGGACAGTGAGAAGATCTTCACTGAGCTGATCCGTCTCATCCAGAAAAGAAGCTCTGATGTGAAGCAGCAGATCAGATCCCAGCAGGAAACTGAAGTGAGTGGAGTCAAAGAGCTTCAGGAGAAGCTGGAGCAGGAGATCACTGAGCTGAAGAGGAAAGACGCTGAGCTGAAGCAGCTCTCACACACAGAGGATCACAACCAGTTTCTACACAACTACCCCTCACTGTCAGCACTCAGTGAGTCTACACACTCATCCAGCATCAATATCCGTCCTCTGAGATACTTTGAGGATGTGACAGCAGCTGTGTCAGAGCTCAGAGATAAACTACAGGACATTCTGACAGACAGATGGACAAACATCTCACTGACAGTCACTGATGTGGATGTTTTACTGTCACAACCAGAACCAAAGAGCAGAGCTGAATTCTTAAAATATTTATGTAAAATCACACTGGATCCAAACACAGCACACACACAGCTGTTACTGTCAGAGGGAAACAGAAAGGTGACAAGAATGGATCAACATCAGTCTTATTCTAGTCATCCAGACAGATTCACTGGATGGTGTCAGGTTCTGAGTAGAGAGAGTCTGACTGGACGTTGTTACTGGGAGGTGGAAATGAGAGGAAATGTTTATGTAGCAGTCGCATACAAGAATATCAGCAGAGCAGGGAATGGAACTGAAAGTGGATTTGGACGTAATGACAAATCTTTGTCATTATTATGTTTCCAAAACAGTTATGAGTTTCGATACAACAACATCATAACCTCCATCTCAGGTCCTCGGTCCTCCAGAGTAGGAGTGTACCTGGATCACAGAGCAGGTATTCTGTCCTTCTACAGTGTCTCTGAAACCAGGACTCTCCTCCACAGAGTCCAGACCACATTCACTCAGCCGCTCTATGCTGGAATTTGGATTGATTCTGGATCCAGTGCTGAGTTGTGTGAAGTAAAGTAAATTTATTTTCTCTGTTAGTTGCTGAGACTTCATTAATTTGATGTCTCTGCTCTGCTGAGGCCATACCACGAAGCAGGATTAATACCTGGGATATCTCTCCGTTATCGCAATCAACGGTTATCATCCACAAATAACCTGCTCCGGAGCAGGTTAGCCCATTCAGCCTAAGTTACCATGGTGATTTGCCCCGGTATAAGGTTAACTAGCATCATAGTACAGAAATCCCTGGGTTAACCCTGGAGTTACCTCGATAAGAGAAAATCCAGCTTTAACGTTCTGGTATGTTGTTTATTTCACAAGTCTTTGCTGAGACTTCATTGTTGTGATGTCTCTGCTCTGCTGTTCTGTTGTTCATTTGACTTTTTTTTATTTGCTGTTTTTCCTGTTTGTTTCTTTTTGGAGGAAATCACTGCTAATGATGATTTTTATTTCCATCAACATGAAAATCTGAACTTCTCTGTTCTCTAAATATGTGTTGAATATTTGTATTGATGTATTTGTATGTTGTTGTTTCTCTTCCACTTCATGGAGCCAAACAGAGAAACCAGCAGACCTTCCTTCATCACACATTATTTTACTCTCAACACTTTGGAAATGTAAAAATCATTTTCTACTTGAAATTACTTTTAGTTGTTCTAGAGATCAGATGTTGCTGTTTTTCAAAACCAACAAACAAACAAGGTTTCTAATGATGATGTTCAGAAAGGCTCATTTCCAGGATCAGAATAAATGAGATCATTCATCATGTCAAAGTCAAATTTTCCAAACAAATAAACTTTGAAAGAATGAACAAAGTATTTTCTTTTGTCTTCATTTCAGTGTTTCTGTAAATCTGGTGGAGAAAATCTCAAACTAATATGAGGGAATAACTGAGGCAGTTTTCCAATATTGCATCTGTGCTGTTGTATTATGTTCATGTAGTAGATTGGACATAAATTAAGGATATTATCGGTGAACCTTGCAATCTTACGCTTTTATGGCAGCTTATTTAGGAATGTTTATTGATTTAACTGCTGAATAATATGTAATACGTTTTTATTGTCTTTCTTTTATTGTCTTTGGAGAGGAGCTGACATGGCGTCTGGGGTTGTCATGGCTCAAAAAAGTAAGACTGAATTCACTGTGGTTACTCTAAAAAACAATAACAAAATAATTTCTGACCTGCAAGACGATGTTTGCCGGCTCTCTGCGGAGTTACAGGAGAAAGAAGGATTTATTTCCAAACTTATGGACATGGCATGTAGTCAGCACAAGCGCCTGGAGTATGCTGGAACAAAACATGGACTCTCCCCAATAAATACTTACTAGTTAATAGTTAATAAAGTGAAAGACGTTTCTTTTAAAATCATCCATCGCTGTTACCCAGTGAAATCATTCCTGATTAGGTATAAGAAAAACATTGATATTGCCTGTTCCTTTTGCAATGTTCATCCAGAAACAGTCTCTCACCTTTTCTGGGCCTGCGAACACACCAGTCACATGTGGCGAGGTATCTGCCGTTTTATTTTAGACAACGTTTACGATAATTTTAAACTTTTTTTCAAAGATGTCTTATTTGTACTCACAAATGTTGAAAAAGATTTGGATGATTATTTCTTTCTATGTAACCTTATGTTGTTGTTGGCCAAATTTTATATTCACAAATGTAAAGTTACCAAAACAAAACCCTCATGTGTTTGTTTTCTAAAAGAAGTGGAGCTATATATCCACACCCTGACCTCCTCTGACAATAAGAAAGCCCTGAAAACAGTACCCCTATGTTCAAAATTTAATGTATTTTTATTTGCTTGTCATTGTTTACTACTTTTCACGTAAAACCCCAGGCGTTTCTTGCTTTTGTTTTCATTTTTTTTGTTCCTTGTTCTTTTTGTTAATTGTTTGTTAATTTTCCAATTAATCTGTATGTTCCAAGATTTCAATAAAACAATGGAAAAAAAAAAAAAAAAAAGATTCAGCATGCCAAAAGTCACGTGATAGACCAAACGAGGCCTCGTTATGTCATCAGCGCGTGTCGAGCAGCCCGCGGGAAATTCGAAGGGGCCGGGCTTTTCAATCTGTCACTTATTAAAAGGGTTTCAAGCTCTTAGCAGATCGTGGGTTTTTGAGAGGAGGAGATTTTGCTAGCGATTGTACAATATTACATTTGGAGAACAGATTTAGGGAAAGCATCACATTAGCATTAGCTCATTTAGATCACATTTATCTGACAAACATTTATATAGTCACACTTAGTTACAAACACAGAGGAGAAACACTGCATACATACATATATACAGACAGCACACACATCTTCACATAGAAATATAGATATACATATAAATATAGTTAGGTTATTATATATACATATTAATATTGATAAGTTTAGAGAGTGTTTGAGAGGCTGTAAGAGATGTTGTGTAGACTGTGTCTGAGTGAAAGGTGTGGTGTGTGAGTGAGACAGAGAGGAAGGGCGATGGAGGGCGAGCTAGTGCCACCCAAGCGTGTACGTTCCTACGCATGGGAACACTTTGACTTGATTTCACCAAAACAAGTCAAGTGTTTCATATGTGCTCAGGAGATTACGCACAGCGGGAACACATCAGCGATGTTTGCGTTCCAAACACCCGGAGACAACGCCTACACATGTTGCTGCTGCTGTTCCTGCTCCTGGTGGTGCAGCAAACCGTCAAGGTAGGATTCTAAATTCCTACACTATATGCTACAGTACTGGTCAAATGTGGTTAACAACTGTTCAATATAATCACCTTCCTAAAATAATCGCCCAAGTCATTTTTATTTAAATATATTTTGGCCTAAATCATCATTTTGTGATGTGGGCCACCTTTGATATTGTCACCAACATCCTCAGATGAACAGTTCATTAGCTCATCTTTTCTTCAACAATGTTGGTGATATTATTAGAGGTGGCCAGCATCACAAAATGATTAATTAGGCTAAATAAATTATTTTTGTGCAATTGCCATTGCTGTAGGATGGTGATGATATGTAAATGATTTTATTTTATAGTGCGGCAAGCTGAATTGGATGAGGCACTGGTGGGCATGATCGTTATGGATGCACAGCCATTTACATTGGTGGAGGACAAAGGTTTCAGGGCCTTTGTTCAGAAACCTGACCCCACATACACCCTGCCTACTCGCCAGGCTTTGAAGGTATTGGTGGAGAAGAAATATGATGAGGAAAAAGAACACGCCATCAAAGCTGTGGAGATGGCAGAAGAGGTCAACTTAACAGCAGACATGAGGTCATCTATTGCCATGGATGGCTACCTTGGGGTCATCTGCCACTATGTAAATGAGGATATGGAGCTAGCAAGTGTTCTCTTGGGTGTCAGCCACTTTAAGCAGTCGCATACGGCCGAGAATTTGAGAGATGCCTTGCACGCACAGTTGACTGCATAGGGATTGAGGCAAAAGGTCCACTGTCTCATCACGGACAATGCAGCAAACATGCAGTTAATGGCGAAGCTAATGGGACTGAGGAATGTGCCATGCTTTGCACACAGCCTGAATCTGGTTGTGAAGAAGTCACTGGAACAAACACAGACTTTGGCAGATATCAGGACGAAGGCGAGAAGAATAGTGACCTACTTTAGATCCAGCGTCAAGGCCAAAGAGCACCTGGTGGAAATGCAGCAGCAACTCCAGAAGCCAGCTCATAAGCTCATTCTAGAGGTTGACACCCGGTGGAACTCTACATTTTCCATGCTGCAGCGCCTTCATGAGCAGCGTGAACCTGTTGGAGCCGCTGACTTTAAACACGCTGTTGTCCAGCCACTACTTAAAAAACACAACCTTGACCCATCTGTTTTATCAAATTTTAGACCTGTCTCAAATTTACCATTTTTATCTAAGGTTTTAGAAAAAGTTGTTTTTATTCAATTGCAATCATTTTTAGAGAACAACACTGTTTTAGACAAATTTCAGTCTGGATTCAGATCACGACACAGCACAGAGTCTGCGCTGTTAAAAGTGCAAAGCGACATTCTTTTATCTCTTGATTCCAAGAAGCCTGTGTTGCTGGTGATGCTGGACCTCACAGCAGCTTTTGATACTGTGGACCATTCAGTCCTCATCACTCGCCTGTCCCAACAGGTCGGTCTCCGTGGGACTGTCCTGCAGTGGTTGGAATCTTATTTGACTGATAGGAGCTTTAGGGTGATAATTAATGACCTCTCGTCCTCTACGGTCCCTCTAACCACTGGTGTGCCACAGGGCTCCATCCTTGGGCCTTTGTTGTTTTCTATTTAAATGTTGCCTCTCAGCTCAGTAATCTACAAACATAACCTTTTCTTTCATTTTAATGCAGATGACCTTCAAGTATACCTACCCATTGGTTCTAACAATCCCAGTGCACCTTTGTCCATACAAAACTCTTTGGCGGATATTAAGATGTGGCTTTCTCAGAATTTTCTGCATCTAAATGAAAGCAAAACTGAGTGTATTTTTTTTGGTCCTAACTTTTTTGAGGATGTACCTGATCTTGGTTCTCTTGGTCCGCTCTGTAAACCAGATGTAAAAAACCTGGGAGTGAAGTTTGACAACTGTCTGAAACATGACAGACAGATTGACAGTGTTGTTAAAGCCAGCTTCTTCCAGCCCCGTCTTCTGGCCAAGGTCAAACCCTTCCTTTGTCAGAACGACCTGGAGAAGGCTATGCATGCTTTTATCAGCTCACGTATTGACTAGAGCAATGCTCTTTATATCGGTCTGAACCAGTGCACACTCAATCGGCTGCAACTGGTGCAGAATGCTGCTGCTCGGCTTCTGACAAATACTCGACGACACAGTCACATTACCCCTGTTTTGTACTCCCTCCACTGGCTCCCGGTACACTTAAGAGTTGATTTTAAACTTAATTTTAAACTTAATCCAGAGCTACACTCCCTCTCGACAGTTACGCTCTGCCACTGAAAGACGCCTAGTGCTCCCACCACAACGTGGCACAAAATCAGTAGCTAGACTCTTCTCCTCTGTTGTTTCCAAAAACTCCGTCTGATCCGCAAAGTCCATATCCACTTTTAAGACCAAGCTAAAGACTCAGTTGTTTAAGGAGCATTTCCACATTTAGCTTAACTAAATGAGTTAGAAAGATTTGTCCAGCTCTTTGGCTCAACCAAGTATTGAAGAAGCTGTGTACACTTATGCCCAAGTTGATATTGTGTGATGAAATCATGCACTTATGACCAAGTTGATATTATGTGATGAAATCATGCACTTATGACCAAGTTGATATTGTGTTATGAAATCGTGATCTTGTATTTAAATAAAATGACTCAAAAAAAAAAATAATAAAAAAATAAAAGCACTGCACTAGCACTACATGACAGCACCTGGGTCCAACTGGACTCAAAAGCGGTCTGACTATCACTTAATTATGACGTCCCATCTTGTTTGAATTCATGCTTGTGTTGTTCTTACTCTCAAATGTAAGTCGCTTTGGATAAAAGCGTCTGCTAAATGACTGTAGAATAGAATAGAATAGAATAGAATTGTTTTTAAAGCCATTCATGGACTTGCACCTTCTTATTTATGTGAACTGTTATTTGCACACAAACCCAGCAGAGCCCTGCGTTCTGCAGGCCAACACCTGCTGGAGGTCCCCAGGACCAATTGCAAGCAGTGGGGCGACCGTTCATTCGCTGTAGCTGGTCCAAGACTTTGGAACACTTTGCCACTTGAGTTGAGGACCATCACAGATCTGCCTTTGTTCAAAACTAAGCTAAAGACTTATTTGTTTAGACTTGCATTTGGTACTTAACGACATTGTGACTCTTGTTTTACACTAACTTACTCTGAAAATGTTTTATTTTTGTCTAAACTGTTATTGTTAACCTGTTTTTAGTTGTTTTTATTCTCTTATTATTGCACGTTGAAAAGCACTTTGGTTCAGCTGTTGCTGTTGTAAAGCGCTATACAAATAAAGTTTGATTGATTGATTGATTTCTTTTCAGACCATACATACATCTAAAAAAATACTTGCATACAGAGACATATGCTGTAGAATGATAGTGAAGTCCAACAGTCTTTTTTAAAGAAGATAAACAGAGCTCTCTCTCCAAGAATCTTTATTATCTAACAAGAATCATAGTCCATAATCTGCCATCTCAACCAGTAATCTATTCTCTGAGTCTCGCCCTCAAACACCCTCCATTCCAACGCTGGATTGCAGAGACTATTTTGAGCCAGTCATGATTTCATCACAGAGAGACTAAGGAATTTCACATCCCCTGATTAACCCAGAGAGAACCCACACATTGCTTTTAAACACGGACCAAATGTCTTTTATTTTGCTATACAAAGGCTTCAATGGACTAACCTGATTTAATCATAAAAACAACATCTGTGGACGTCTGGTATTTGGTGGGGGAAATGTTCTGGCCCATATTTGGCACTGACTTATAGCGTTCTCACACTTATGTCTCAGCACATATAAAAGAAAATCTTCTGGATCATATTTGGCAATTGACCTGGTCCGGGATAGCACACATGTTTGGTTTACATCCAGACTACTTTGGATAGTTATGGTTCAGTTATGGCACTGGCATGGTTGTGCGGGCCAGAGGTGGACCAGATGTCAGTTGCCAGTCTGGCTTGGATTATGGCAAGTCTCCTGTGGGCCACATCCAGTCCAGATGTTAGTTGTTGGCCTGGACATGGATTATAGCTAGTATTTTGCAGGCCATAAGTGGTTGTAATATGAGAGGCCTTCCTTGTGGCAGTGTCCTTGTGGGCCATCGTAACGAAGCAGAGGTTCGTGACGTGGACTGGTGAATGTAAATAATTGTACAGCTCGCTAAGTTGGTTGCTCATGCACATTTGGCACGTTAATTAAGAGTTTGGCACTTTAAAAAGAGGTATAATCACACACAAAAGGTTGAACTGTTTATTGAATATTAAAATCTGGTTTTGTTTTGCAGATACCTGCGAAAGACAGCCATTAATAGTGATAAACAGGAACATTGTGTGTAGATATGAAGCCCATGGGTAAATTAATAGTGTAATGGGTTTTACTTACCTGACTCATGTTCTATCCGGGGTGTCCGGGCAAACGGGTTTCAGGTGGCCTGGACACTCTTTTATGGCTTGGGAGAGACCATGGGGGCAGGAGGGTTAAAGAGTTTATTTGTAAATTGGTTTTGTGTAACTTTATTGTTGTGGTGTTCAGTACTTAGTGTGTAAATAATTTTAAGATTTTGTAGAAGTTAATTTAGTAGGAAAATATGTGGTATAATTGAAGAAACACCTGCTGGGAGAGTAGTTCAGTCCAATCAGCAGCAGGAGATAAATGAGGATCGTTTGCTCATTTGGGTGTGGCTGCTGGTGGAGGCTTGACTGCTCTGCAATGGGAAGGAGTGAGTTTCCTGTGTAAGTCTATAACTGGTAAATAAAAACCTTATTGTATTGGATACTGCGGTCATCGTCTCACTGTTTCTAGCCGCTCACAGGCCAGCCTGTTCACAGCCACATCTGGTGGTGATGTGGCCAGCTCCTCACATCTTGTCCCCAACACACTTGCCATAGCCTGAGTCTAAGCTGGCTAATGACAATTGGTCCACATGTGGCCTACAACACACTTGCGATAACTTACTGTATGCTGGCTGATGACATCTGGTCCATATGTGGCTACAGGGAATGGCTGCTGTTGACTCCGTGGTCTCCTGGATCACAGACTACCTGACAGGTAGACTACAGTTTAACTGTCTGGGCAGAGTCCTGTCTGATATGGTGGACAGTGATTTGGGGGCTTCTCAAGTGACTGTTGTCTCCTTTCCTTTTCATCTTTTACCACTGACTTTCAGTAAAACTCTGAGTCTTGCCACCTTTAGAAATTCTCTTATGACTTGGCTTTTTTAGGGTGTTTAAGAGAGGGAAGGAAGGAGGAGTACAGAGTGCTGGTGGACAGGTTTGTAGAGTGGACCAGTAGAAATCACCTGCATCTGAATGTGAACAAAACAGAAAAATGGTGACAGACTTCCAGAGGAAGAGGACTCCTTCACAGTTGCTGAAGATCACGTGGCAAGAGATGGAGGTTACTGAGAACTATAAGTACCCAGGAGTTCCCACTGACAACACACAGGACTGGAAATACCACAAAGATGCTGTGTACACGGAGAGGAGCAGGCTCTTTTTCTTGAGAAAGCTCAGATCTAATCTAAAGCATGATGTTGGAGATCAGTGTGATTTTCTTTCTTGTTCTGTCTTAGGGAAGCAGCATCGGAACCAGAAACAGCAACAAACTAACATCCATCATGGATAACACCGACCACACATTCCACCACACACTGTCAGACAGTGGAGCTCTGCTGTTGTACAGAAAGAAACAGGAAATCTATCCTGCCACATGCCGTCACACTTTTCAATAATACACATCTGGCAGAGAGGGAACAGTCTGAATAAAAAAATATATGTAAAACAGGCTGCACCTGCTGCTTTTAGCATTTGTTTATCAAGCGTGTTGGATATTCATTGCTATTTTATTGTATTTTGTTTTATTCTATTTTGGGTTTACACCTTGTTTTTACATTTCCATTTTACACATCCTCTTGGTCCACATACACTATCTGTCTGTCTATCTAGCTAGCTAGCTAGCTGGCTAGTGGTAGGGGAGAACAGGGTCGGTTGTCACACTTTTTACTTTAATTTCAATTCTCAAAAATTGGTGGCCTCAGATGGATCCATTTTAATCTCTAATGGATGGCTAAAGTTTCATGTCAAAATTGATGGACTTTTCACTCCTCAATAAAAATCTGTTCCAAAGATATGGACTGCCAAATACAGCATAGGCTTTTGTGACAACCATCCACATTATGGGATTGGTTGTCACAATGCTATTTCAATGAGGAAATAAACAAAAACAAAGTCAACTGAAAAAATGTATATTTTATTCAAATCTTTTAATTTAAAGCATTACATTTAATATTTTAGTTGAAACAACCATTTATTGAGGCTACAACCTCTCATATATCAAGAATGGACACAATTACTTGAAAAGAAACAGTTTAAAAATGCGTATAAAAACTGTACAACAGAACAGACATAGACTTACTAAAATGTGGTATTTCTTTCACTTATACCATGAGCTGGCTGAGTCATTTTTGTACTTCAGTATCAGTGTCAAAATTACAAAATCATCAAACAGAAATTGGCCCACAACAACATCAGGGGGTGTCTAGCCAGAAGTAGTCTTCCGGACAAAATTTCTGCCCATTTTCTATCTACAAAAAAAAGAAGAAATAACTATATGTATCACACCATGCATGCAAGAGCCAAAACTGGGGTTTTGCACATGTGACAACCAACGACAGAGAGAATGTGACAACCACCCCCAACAGGCATTTTTAGAAAGAAGATAAGCTGGCAAGCATAAACAATGGCCTAGCAAAGACAAAAAACATTTTGAACTGTAGCTCTCCCTTTATAGGATAAAATGTTATTTAGTGTGGCATTTTAAAACCGTGTGAAAAGACTTAGCTGCAGAAAAACTGAAAGTTACATTTTAATGTCAAAAACATAAAATGTCCTCTCACCTCAGTGTCAAGAGTCAAAATTCTAAATTACCCATGTAGATAATCTAGGACCACTATTAAGGAAATTTCAGTACCACTGTCTTTCAACAGCTTTATCTAGTGGTCGAGTTGTAGCCACTGTTAGAACCTACCCTGTTCTCTCCAATCACTTTAGTTATTTTCATTTTGTCCAGAAATATACCTGATTGAAGACACAAGTTGCAGATGTTGGTCAATGGTTTTGCAATTTCTTCAGTAACATTCTTCATTGTTGCCATGTTGATATCATTCCAGTCTGTAGAGGTTTTGTTTTTAGTATTTCTTAATATATCCATGATTTCTGTTTCATCAGCTTGTAGGCTGGGCTAATTCATGTCCCATGTTTAAAAAGAAACTGGTAAAACCATACACCGAACACATCTTCCATATAATTAATAGTTTTGTCATTTTCAGTGAAGCATTCAGGGTAATTTTTATTTTTGGATTCTTTTCTCACTTTACCATTTAGAACATTCTACCTGCCTTTAAATTTTATTTTTCAATCATTTATTATAATTGTCTTTCTTACATATCCTCATAATGGTTCATTTATTTTTGTATTTCTTATACTTTTTCGCTGCCTCTGTAGTTTAGTTTAAGAAGTAACATGGTTAGAAAATATGACTTGCAATGCCATAACATGTTTAGTTAATATAAAACAGTTTCATGAGCAAAACATTTTCTCGTAGCCTGTATTCAAAGTGAAAACTGTTAAACTATTTTCAGGTTTTCTCGGCTTTACAGTATCTGTTGTTGTTAAAGACAAAAGTTTATTCAACATATCTAAATGCAGAAAATTAGTTTAATGTCTTTTTTAAAGAGACCTTAAACGTAGTCGATAATAGTAAATAAATTTGGTCTTTCTCACTTTCCGTAGTGATTCCGTGGCACGAGCACGATTTGTTTTTAGTAAGAGCGCGCATCCTTCCGCGTGTGAAGCGGGAGCATAACTTGAGAGAAGAGCTGAGTTACTGAAAATAACAGGTAAACCGCGTTAAATCGCTTAAAATATGACATAGTAAAACTGTTATATCGTTCTTAACTTAACGTGAACTGAATAGTTTTAATGGAAATAAGGAAAGAAACGTGATTCATGTTTACTAATATCTTCGATCGACATGTTGGTTTGCAGGGAAAGGGCGCTGACACAAAGAACAAGAGGTCCAGTTTTGCAGGTCTAACTGCAGCTTTCACATCCTGCCTCTCATTATAAAAACTATTTTAGAACTCTTACGAAGTAATTCTTCCATCGTTTCTGTTCAGGATAAGCAGAACAGTTTTAAGGTTACTATGAAGAGGAAAAGGGCGCAGCAGGAAGATCAGCTGGACCGAGTAAAGTTCTGCTGTTCCATCTGTCTGGATCTACTGAAGGATCCGGTGACTATTCCCTGTGGACACAGCTACTGCATGAACTGTATTAACACTCACTGGGATGAAGAGGATCATAAACAAATCTACAGCTGCCCTCAATGCAGGAAAGCTTTCACACCGAGACCTGTCCTAGTGAAAAACACCATGTTTGCAGATTTATTAGAAGAGCTGAAGAAGACTGGACTCCAAACTGCTCCTGCTGATCACTGCTATGCTGGACCTGAAGATGTGGCCTGTGATTTCTGCTCTGGAAGAAAACTGAAAGCCATCAAGTCCTGTTTAGTCTGTCTGGCCTCTTACTGTAAGAAACACCTTCAGCCTCATTATGAATCACCTACATTCAAGAAACACAAGCTGGTGGAGCCCTCCAAGAACCTCCAGGAGAACATCTGCTCTCGTCATGATGAGGTGATGAAGATGTTCTGCCGTACTGATCAGAAGTGTATCTGTTTTCTCTGCTCCATGGATGAACATAAAGGCCACGACACAGTCTCAGCTGCAGCAGAAAGGACTGAGAGGCAGAGAGAGCTGGAGGTGAGTCGACAAGAAATCCAGCAGAGAATCCAGGACAGAGAGAAAGATGTGAAGTTGCTTCAACAGGAGGTGGAGGCCATCAATCGCTCTGCTGATAAAACAGTGGAGGACAGTGAGAAGATCTTCACTGAGCTGATCCGTCTCATCCAGAAAAGAAGCTCTGATGTGAAGCAGCAGATCAGATCCCAGCAGGAAACTGAAGTGAGTGGAGTCAAAGAGCTTCAGGAGAAGCTGGAGCAGGAGATCACTGAGCTGAAGAGGAAAGACGCTGAGCTGAAGCAGCTCTCACACACAGAGGATCACATCCAGTTTCTACACAACTACCCCTCACTGTCAGCACTCAGTGAGTCTACACACTCATCCAGCATCAATATCCGTCCTCTCAGATACTTTGAGGATGTGACAGCAGCTGTGTCAGAGCTCAGAGATAAACTACAGGACATTCTGACAGACAGATGGACAAACATCTCACTGACAGTCACTGATGTGGATGTTTTACTGTCACAACCAGAACCAAAGAGCAGAGCTGGATTCTTAAAATATTCATGTGAAATCACACTGGATCCAAACACAGCACACACACAGCTGTTACTGTCAGAGTGAAACAGAAAGGTGACAAGAATGGATCAACATCAGTCTTATTCTCGTCATCCCAACAGATTCACTGGACGGTGTCAGGTTCTTAGTAGAAAGAGCCTGACTGGACGTTGTTACTGGGAGGTGGAAATGAGAGGAAATGTTTATGTAGCAGTCGCATACAAGAATATCAGCAGAGCAGGGAATGGAACTGAAAGTGGATTTGGACGTAATGACAAATCTTGGTCATTATTATGTTTCCAAAACAGTTATGAGTTTCGATACAACAACATCATAACCTCCATCTCAGGTTCTCGGTCCTCCAGAGTAGGAGTGTACCTGGATCACAGAGCAGGTATTCTGTCCTTCTACAGCATCTCTGAAACCAGGACTCTCCTCCACAGAGTCCAGACCACGTTCACTCAGCCGCTCTATGCTGGACTTTGGATTGATTCTGGATCCAGTGCTGAGTTGTGTGAAGTGAAGTAAATTTATTTTCTCTTTAAGTTGCTGAGACTTCATTGATTTGATGTCTCTGCTCTGCTGAGGCCGCACCACGAAGCAGGATTAATACCTGGGATATCTCTCCGTTATCGCAATCAACGGTTATCATCCACAAATAACCTGCTCCGGAGCAGGTTAGCCCATTCAGCCTAAGTTACCATGGTGATTTGCCCCGGTATAAGGTTAACTAGGATCATAGTACAGAAATCCCTGGGTTAACCCTGGAGTTACCTCGATAAGAGAAAATCCAGCTTTAACGTTCTGGTATGTTGTTTATTTCACAAGTCTTTGCTGAGACTTCATTGTTGTGATGTCTCTGCTCTGCTGTTCTGTTGTTTATTTGACTTTTTCTATTTGCTGGTTTTTCCTGTTTGTTTCTTTTTGGAGGAAGTCACTGCTAATGATGATTTTTATTTCCATCAACATGAAAATCTGAACTTCTCTGTTCTCTAAATATGTGTTGAATATTTGTATTGATGTATTTGTATGTTGTTGTTTCTCTTCCACTTCATGGAGCCAAACAGAGAAACCAGCAGACCTTCCTTCATCACACATTATTTTACTCTCAACACTTTGGAAATGTAAAAATCATTTTCTACTTGAAATTACTTTTAGTTGTTCTAGAGATCAGATGTTGTTGTTTTTCAAAACCAACAAACAAACAAGGTTTCTAATGATGATGTTCAGAAAGGCTCATTTCCAGGATCAGAATAAATGAGATCATTCATCATGTCAAAGTCAAATTTTCCAAACAAATAAACTTTGAAAGAATGAACAAAGTATTTTCTTTTGTCTTCATTTCAGTGTTTCTGTAAATCTGATGGAGAAAATCTCAAACTAATATGAGGGAATAACTGAGGCAGTTTTCCAATATTGCATCTGTGCTGTTGTATTATGTTCATGTAGTAGATTGGACATAAATTAAGGATATTATCGGTGAACCTTGAAATCTTATGCTTTTATGGCAGCTTATTTAGGAATGTTTATTGATTTAACTGCTGAATAATATGTAATACGTTTTTATTGTCTTTCTTTTATTGTCTTTGGAGAGGAGCTGACATGGCGTCTGGGGTTGTCATGGCTCAAAAAAGTAAGACTGAATTCACTGTGGTTACTCTAAAAAACAATAACAAAATAATTTCTGACCTGCAAGACGATGTTTGCCGGCTCTCTGCGGAGTTACAGGAGAAAGAAGGATTTATTTCCAAGCTTATGGACATGGCATGTAGTCAGCACAAGCGCCTGGAGTATGCTGGAACAAAACATGGACTCTCCCCAATAAATACTTACTAGTTAATAGTTAATAAAGTGAAAGAAGTTTCTTTTAAAATCATCCATCGCTGTTACCCAGTGAAATCATTCCTGATTAGGTATAAGAAAAACATTGATATTGCCTATTCCTTTTGCAATGTTCATCCAGAAACAGTCTCTCACCTTTTCTGGGCCTGCGAACACACCAGTCACCTGTGGCGAGGTATCTGCCGTTTTATTTTAGACAATGTTTACGATAATTTTAAACTTTTTTTCAAAGATGTCTTATTTGTACTCACAAATGTTGAAAAAGATTTGGATGATTATTTCTTTCTATGTAACCTTATGTTGTTGTTGGCCAAATTTTATATTCACAAATGTAAAGTTACCAAAACAAAACCCTCATGTGTTTGTTTTCTAAAAGAAGTGGAGCTATATATCCACACCCTGACCTCCTCCGACAATAGGAAAGCCCTGAAAACAGTACCCCTATGTTCAAAATTTAATGTATTTTTATAAGTTGTCTTTGCTTGTCATTGTTTATTACTTTTCATGTAAAACCCCAGGCGTTTCTTGCTTTTGTTTTCATTTTTTTTGTTCCCTGTTCTTTTTGTTAATTGTTTGTTAATTTTCCAATTAATCTGTATGTTCTAATGTTTCAATAAAACAATGGAATAAACAAAAAAAAGATTCAGCATGCCAAGACTCACGTCATAGACCAAACGAGGCCTCGTTACGTCATCAGCGCGTGTGGAGCAGCCCGCGGGAAATTCAAAGGGGCCGGGCTTTTAAATCTGTCAATGATTTAAAAGGGTTTCAAGAGCTTAGCAGATCGTGGGTTTTTGAGAGGAGGAGATTTTGCTAGCGATTGTGCGATATTACATTTGGAGAACAGATTTAGGGAAAGCATCACATTAGCATTAGTTCATTTAGATCACATTTATCTGACAAACATTTATATAGTCACACTTAGTTACAAATACAGAGGAGAAACACTGCATACATACATATATACAGACAGCACACACATCTTCACATAGAAATATAGATATACATATAAATATAATTAGGTTATTATATATACATATTAATATTGATAAGTTTAGAGAGTGTTTGAGAGGCTGTAAGAGATGGTGTGTAGACTGTGTCTGAGTGAAAGGTGTGGTGTGTGAGTGGGACAGAGAGGAAGGGCGATGGAGGGCGAGCTAGTGCCACCCAAGCGTGTACGTTCCTACGCATGGGAACACTTTGACTTGATTTCACCAAAACAAGTCAAGTGTTTCATATGTGCTCAGGAGATTACGCACAGCGGGAACACATCGGCGATGTTTGCGTTCCAAACACCCGGAGACAACGCCTACACCTGTTGTTGCTGCTGTTCCTGCTCCTGGTGGTGCAGCAAACCGTCAAGGTAGGATTCTAAATTCCTTCACTATATGCTACAGTACTGATCAAATATGGTTAACAACTGTTCAATATAATCACCTTCCTAAAATAATCGCCCAAATCATTTTTATTTAAATATATTTTCACCTAAATCATCATTTTGTGATGCGGGCCACCTTTGATATTGTCACCAACATCCTCAGATGAACAGTTCATTAGCTGATCTTTTCTTCAACAATGTTGGTGATATTATTAGAGGTGGCCAGCATCACAAAATGATAATTAGGCTAAATAAATTATTTTTGTGCAATTGCCATTGCTGTAGGATGGTGATAATATGTAAATGATTTTATTTTATAGTGCGGCAAGCTGAATTGGATGAGGCATTGGTGGGCATGATCGTTATGGATGATGGTGGAGGACAAAGGCTTCAGGGCCTTTGTTCAGAAACCTGACCCCACATACACCCTACCTACTCGCCAGGCTTTGAAGGTATTGGTGGAGAAGAAATATGATGAGGAAAAAGAACATGCCATCAAAGCTGTGGAGAAGGCAGAAGCTGGTCAGCCTAACAGCAGACATGTGGTCATCTGTTGCCATGAATGGCTACCTTGGGGTCATCTGCCACTATGTAAATGAGGATATGGAGCTAGCAAGTGTTCTGTTGGGTGTCAGCCACTTTAAGCAGTCGCATACGGCTGAGAATTTGAGAGATGCCTTGCACGCACAGTTGACTGCATGGGGACTGAGGCAAAAGGTCCACTGTCTCATCACGGACAATGCAGCAAACATGCAGTTAATGGCGAAGCTAATGGGACTGAGGAATGTGCCGTGCTTTGCACACAGCCTGAATCTGGTTGTGAAGAAGTCACTGGAACAAACACAGACTTTGGCAGACATCAGGACGAAGGCGAGAAGAATAGTGACCTACTTTAGATCCAGCGTCAAGGCCAAAGAGCGCCTGGTGGAAATGCAGCAGCAACTCCAGAAGCCAGCTCATAAGCTCATTCTAGAGGTTGACACCCAGTGGAACTCTACCTTTTCCATGCTGCAGCGCCTTCATGAGCAGCGTGAACCTGTTGGAGCCGCGGTCACGTCTCTGGCTGCTGATGTCACTCCCCTCTCATGTACTGAATGTGACACCATTGGTGAATGCCTAGAGGTTCTCGGACCATTCAACTTGGCAACAATTGAACTATCTTCAGAGAAGACCGTGTCAGCGTCAAAGGTCATTCCAATAATCCGAATGGTGCAGCATAAACTTGTTACAAAAGGCAGTGTACTACATAATCCTACAGCAATCGAGCTTACACAACACCTGCAACACTTCTTACACACAAGATGTCACGTAGAAAATATCCACGTCCTGGCAACTTTACTGGATCCCCGATTTAAAACTATAGCATTTGGTAATACAACATCAGCACAAGATGCCGTTGCCAGGATAACCGCTGAATGTGCTGCAAGCATGAGAATGGAGAGGGCGGCGCAGTCAACATCACAGGTACGCCAGATTTTGCTGAGTTGTTGTTTATGTAATAAGCATACATGACACTGTATTTATACTGTGTCTAATTTCAGTTACCAACACAAGCGGCATCCACATCTGCAGCAGCAGGGGACCAGGACCACTTGTGGGACCTTCTGGATAGCCAAGTTGGTTTGTATCAGCCACTGATTACGTCTGCATTATTTCTTCCTGAAATAGGCTTTTTGTCACCTATTTATTTCTTGTTTAGGTGCAACTCAGAGCACTCAGAGTGCAACAGCAGATGTCACGGTGGAGGTCCAACGGTACCTAGCTGAACCCTACCTCTCCAGAGGAGAAGACCCGCTCGAATACTGGAGGACACGCAAGTCTGTGTACCCCAGCCTATTCAAGCTGGCAAAACAATATTTCCACATGCCAGCCACATCTGTGCCTTGCGAGCGGGTCTTCTCCAAAGCTGGAGAGGTAGTGTGCCACAAGAGGAGCAGACTGAAGCCTACCATCATTGAAAAAATACTGTTTTTAAATAAAAATCTCTGACACAAAACAATGTAACACAAGCATTTGTCCTATAATATCTTTTGATACAACTGTATAAAATCAGTAACACAATCACCATCCATGTTGCACAAGCACCTCTGCCCTCAAATGTCTCCATTCCCTCTGTGAGCAGACCACTACTGTCATTACAGATTGGTATACTTTAAATTGCACCATAATTTTGTTACCTAAACAAATGTTACCTAATACCCCCTCCTTATTATTTATATGAACAACAGAAAATAGATATTCACTCAGATGGTAGATTAGATGCCCACAGATGCCCACAGCCAGCAGATGGAGCTCTTTGATTTGCTCAAATGATTCAGAACACAAAGCCACTTTCATGCATTTGGGTCAAAGTTGGCTCGATGATTCATGAGGCCTCGGTTTCACCATCCCTACCTGCAGGTTTTCCCACGTGACTGACTATTTACACCACACACCCCCTCAGCACATGCTTCTTCATTGCCTGAAACCATAACACTCAACCGCCCCTTTAGCGCCCCCTGTATGCCTGACACACCACAAACGCGTCCCATAAGGACTATAATCCGTGCCAGAGCCCCAAGGGGCTCATTATACATCACAATGTAAATCTCCGCCCACTCAGTCATGCTGACTCGCGAGCTGTGTGCTCCAGCACTGTACAATCTGTGCTGGTGAATACTAGATACCTTTCAAATAAAACTTTTATTATGAATGATTTTATTACTACACACAACCTGGACTTTCTTTTAATGACTGAGACCTGGCTGAAGCCAAGTGACAACAGTGCTTTCACTGAGCTCCTCCCTCCCAGCTATTCTTTCTTTAGTGCCCCACGAGTTTCAGGTTGTGGTGGTGGTGTGGCCACAGTGTTTAAACAGAGCTTCAACTGCCATTTAATCCCTGCAGACTGCTATTCTACTTTTGAATTACAACTATTTGTAAATGACTTTGCCTCTCCTTTGTTGTGTGCTGCAATATTTCGCCCCCCTAGATATAATAAGGATTTCATATCTGAATTCTCTGAATTTATATCAAACATTATGTGTAAATATGATAAGATACTACTCTGTGGGGACTTTAATATACATGTCTGTTGTACATCTAATGAACTGGCTAACAATTTTAAACGTCTTCTGGATTCCTTTGATCTCACTCAGTCAGTGAATGGCCCCACACATCAACTGGGTCACACCTTGGACCTGATCATTTCACATGGGCTCTCCCTGTCTGTCAAAGAAACAGCTGCTATTTGTCTCTCGGACGACCTCCCTGTCATGTTCGAATACACAGCTCCTCGTCCCACAGCCAAACTTTTAATGCCGGCCTGCTCTCCACGTACCATCATCTCCTCTACAGCAAGAGAATTGCAATCTGCCTTCCTGGACACTCACCTATACTCCGCAGATGGGTTGGCCTCAACTCTGTGCCCTGACGACTTCATCACCTCTTTTCATTCCACCTGCTCTGGGATTCTGGATACTGTTGCACCTTTTAAGTCTAAATCTACTAAACCCAAACCTGAACCCTGGCTCAATGACACCACCTGTGGCATCAGACAGCGCTG